>NC_042968.1:5777484-6377484 GCF_901001165.1 Salmo trutta | reverse complement strand
AAAAAGGTTCAGTTGCCGGGACCACAAATACAAATTCCATTTAGACACCATTGCTCTGGAGCACATAAAAAACTATACATACTCTCGGCCTAAACATCAGCGCCACAGGTAATTTCCACAAAGCTGTGATCAAGCTGAGAGACAAGGCAAGATGGGTCTTCTATGCCATGAAAAGGAACATACAATTCGACATAGCAAATAGGATCTGGCAAAAAAATACTTGAGTCAGTTATAGAACCTATTGCCCTTTATGGTGGTGAGGTCTGGAATCTGCTCACCAACCAAGAATTCACAAAATGGGACTAACACCAAAATGAGAATCTGCATGCAGTATTCTGCAAAAATATCCTGTGTACAACGTAAAACAACAAATAATGCATGCAGAGCAGAATTAGGCCGATTCCCGGTAATTATCAAAATCCAGAAAAGAGCCGTTAAATTCCAAAAACACATAAAAGGAAGTGATTCCCAAACCTTCCATAACAAAGCCATCAGCTACAGAGAGATGACACTGGAGAAGAGTCCCCTAAGCAAGCTGGTCCTGGGGCTCTGTTCACAAACAGAAACAGACCCCACAGAGCACCAGGACAGCAACACAATTAAACCCAACCAAATAATGAGAAAACAAAAATATAATTACTTGACACATTTAAATTAATTGACAGAAAACAGAGCAAACTAGAATGCTATTTGGCACTTAACAGAGAGTACACAGTGGCAGAATACCTGATCACTGTGACTGACCCAAACTTAAGGAAAGCTTTGTCTATGTACAGACTCAGTGAGCATAGCCTTGCTATTGAGAAAGGCCACCGTAGGCAGACCTGGCTCTCAAGAGAAGACAGGCTATGTGCACACTGCCCACAAAATGAGGTGGAAACTGAGCTGTACTTCCTAACCTCCTGCCAAATGTATTACCATATTAGAGACACATATTTCCCTCAGATCATACAGATCCACAAAGAATTTGAAAACAAACACAATTTTGACAAACTCCCATATCTACTGGGTGAAATACTGAGAGGAATCTACCCTGAGTGGCCATTGAAGTTTATTTTTGATTGTAAAACTGCCATTAACACACAAAAGCGGGTTCACCTCTTAAGTGTCGGAGATATCTCACATGATCTCTTCGTAAAAATTATAATTGAAGGTTTAAAGTTAAAGTTGAAGGTAGCATTATTATGCTACCTTCCCATCACAGCAGCAATATTTGTTACCTGTTGCCACAAGAAAAGGGCAACCAGTGAAGAACAAACACCATTGTAAATACAACCCATATTAATGTTTATTTATTTTCCCTTTTGTACTCTAACTATTTGCACATAATATGACATTTGAAATGTCTTAATTCTTTTGGAACTTTTGTGAGTGTAATGTTTACTGTTAATTTGTATTGTTTATTTAACTTTTGTTTATCTACTTCACTTGCTTTTGCAATGTTAACATATGTTTCCCATGTCAATAAAGCCCTTGAATTGAATTGAGATTAGAGACAAAACAAAGAGGAAGCAGGGATGGAGAAGACAATTAATCCCAACATGAGAGACAGTAGACGGGAAATAAGTTTAGTCTTTCATTTTTGATGAAGGGACTGAAAGGAAATAAGTACATGTGATGTAATGTTAGAGACCAGAGGAGTATGAAAGTAGGGTTAGAAATACATGTCCTCTCTCCCCCTTCTTCTGTCCCTCTTGTTCTCCCTCTTTCTCTCTTTTTTCTAACCTTCTCCCCTCCATATCTCTGACCTACACACAGACACACACACACACACACACACACACACACACACACACACACACACACACACACACACACACACACACACACACACACACACACACACACACACACACACACACACACAAACTGAAAAGATGAATGTACAGATGCATATTGTAGTGTACCTGCTGTAACGGCCTTTTAAACAAAGAAACACATCATGATTCACGAGTACACTTGAAAATCAAACCTTTTGAAAATGCCAAAGTATGAATGAGTTTTGAGGTGAGACAACAGAGGAAGGGAATATGTTTTAAACATGTTGTTGTCTCTGAGTGTGTGTGTAGTGTGTTGTCTGGTGGATTTGCATTGGGTAGGGGGAAAGACAGACGGCCAACAACTCACGCTGGGAAGACATGTCATTTTCTCCCCTCCCTTTCCAAAGCCAATCACTGTTCCTATGACAACAAGCCCCTCAGATGTTGAGAATGGGAATGAGTGAGAGAGAGAGAGAGAGAGAGAGAGAGAGAGAGAGAGAGAGAGAGAGAGAGAGAGAGAAAATGAGTGAGTGAGTAAAGAGAGAGAGAGCGAGAACGAGACAGAGAGACCGAGAGAGAGAGAGAGAGAGAGAGAGAGAGAAAGAGATGGAAAAGAAAGATTTGAACAAATTTGAAATATAAAGCCTGATAGGATGAGGGACAAAACAGAGACAAAAAAGGGATATGCTCCATGTGTCATTCAACTCAAACTAACTTCAGACACACACACACACACACACACACACACACACACACACACACACACACACACACACACACACACCCTAATCCCATATGGCGGTGCACAATTGGCCCAGCGTCATCCGGGTTAGGGGAGGGTTTGGCCGGGGTAGGACGTCATTGTAAAATGAGAATTTGATATTAACTGATTTGCTTAGTTAAATAAAGGTTAAATTAAAAAAAGTTAAAAAATCTGAGTAAATGACCCATTTAACCAACTAAACCAAGGCAATGGAAATGAAGAGTGAGAGGTTTAAAGTGTTGAGTAGGCCTGATGGGTGGAGTAATGCTCCCCTCTTTTCTCCCGTTCTCTCCATCCCACTCGTTCTCTCATTAGGCTGAAAGAACAACATCAGCAGGAAGGAGAGGCAGCAGCTCTGAAATGGCCCGTTTGGCTGACTCCGCTGCCGCCCTACTGCACACACATACTGTACACACACACACACACCATATGAGAGGGCAAGAGTGTGTTTGTACGTTAGCACATTATTACATATGACGGTGACTAACCCCATTCCGTACAAATTCGCGCAACCGCAGCATTCAGACAAGGCTGCAATGAAAACGAATGGGGCTGCAGCGAATGTGTTGCATCAAAAATTCGGGGTGTGAACTAAGTTTCGATTCAGCGTTGACTGACATGGTAATGGCCCTAATAGTATTGGAGAAAAGATGAAAAAACGGACCCCTCGGTACGTTACATCGTGACGTGTCACTACAGCCTCTTTCCACCAGGGGTAGCCCTTCTCTTGCATATTAAAAACAACAAAGGGATAAAGTAAGGGGTGAGGGGGATACCTGGTCAATTGTACAACTGAATGCATTCATTTTTCTGTGTCATCACTGCAAGCCATTGTGACTCTCAAAAGCTGCGGCAGCCGCTGTTCACATTCGGAAGATAACTTTAGCGCCGCTCTAAAAACCTGATTCAAATTTGACACAAACCTTCAAAAAGGTATGTAATGACACATTACATAAACTCTTTGTAGTATTTTACTTACATTTTAGAGGTGATAAGTTGGACAGATCAGGTGAAAAAAGTTGTTTCCCCACACGACATATCTCCCCGTTTCACTATCACGCAATAGGTTTCGCTTCCCCACCCGCCATTTTTAAAAAGACCTGACGGCGCTCATTGCCTTCTTCAATCATTCAGGGATGGGCATCATGAAGGTCTCATCCTTCATTTTGCTGGAAAGGGGAGAAATTGTGCTTTACAATGGTATTGATATTACAGTTGATCTGGAAGAATTACGTTTTTTGGGCGCGAAAATGAGGTCAATTGTTTGGACCAGAGCGATGTACAAAAGTTAGTTAGTTACTGTTACCGTGGACAAATGGCAGCATTCGCGCAAAACTGGAAGCGCGAACCAACGCATTTAACCATGGCAAGCTGACTGGGAATATGGTCAAATACAAACAGTGCAGTTATTCCCTCCGTAAGGCAATCAAACAGGCAAAACGTCAGAACAGAGACAAAGTGGAGTCGCAATTCAACGGCTCAGACATGAGACGTATGTGGTAGGGTCTACAGACGATCACGGATTACACGGACACCGACGCCTTGCTCCCAGGCAAGCTAAACACCTTCTTTGCCCACTTTGAGGATAACACAGTGCCACCGATGCGGCCCGCTCCGTGGGCTCTCGTTCTCCGTGGCCGCACGCTTCCAACTCAATCACCAAGTTTGCAGACGACACAACCGTAATAGGCCTGATTACCAACAATCGCAAAACAGCCTAGAGGGAGGAGGTGAGGGTCCTGGCGGAGTGGTGCCAGGAAAATAACCGCTCCCTCAACGTCAATAAAACAAAGAAGCCGATCGTGGACTTCAGGAAACGCCCCTATCCACATTGACGGGACCGCAGTGGAGAAGGTGGAAAGCTTGAAGTTCCTCAGCGTAAACATCACTAACAATCTGAAATGGTCCACCCACACAGACAGTGTGGGGAAGAAGGCGCAACCTTCAACCTCATGAGGCTGAAGAAATTCGGCTTGGCCCCTAAGACCCTCACAAACTTTTACAGATGCACAATTGAGAACATCTTGTAGGGCTGTATCACTGCCAGGTACGGAAACGGTACCACTCGCAACCGCAGGGCTCTCCAGAGGGTGGTGCCTGCCCTCCAGGACACCTACAGCAACCGATGTCACAGGAAGGCCAAAAAGATCATCAAGGATATCAATCACCCGAGCCACGGCCTGTTCACCCCACTATCATCCAAAAGGGAAGGTCAGTACAGGTATATCAAAACTGGGACAGAGAGAAAAACAGCTTCTATCTCAAAGTCATCAAATTGTTAAATAGCCATCACTAGCTGCCTACCGCCCGGTTACTCAACCCTGCACCTTAGAGGCTTCTGCCCTACATACATAGACATGGAATCACTGGCCACTTTAATAATGGAACAGCAGTCACTTTAATAATGTTTGCATACTGCTTTACTCATTTCATATGTAAACTCAGCAAAAAAAGAAATGTCCCTTTTTCAGGACCCTGTCTTTCAAAGATAATTTGTAAAAATCCAAATAACTTCACAGATCTTCATTGTAAAGGGTTTAAAAACTATTTCCCATGCTTGTTCAATGAACCATGAACAATTAATGAGCATGCACCTGTGGAACGGTCGTTAAGACACTAACAGCATACAGACGGTAGGCAATTAAGGTCACAGTTATGAAAACCTAGGACACTAAAGAGGCCTTTCTACTGACTCTGAAAAACACCAAAAGAATGATGCCCAGGGTCCCTGCTCATCTGCTTGAACGTGCTTAAGGCAAACTGCAAGAAAGCATGAGGACTGCAGATGTGGCCAGGGCAATAAATGTCTGTACTGTGAGACGCCTAAGACAGAGCTACAGGGAGACAGGCCGGACAGCTGATCGTCCTCGCAGTGGCAGACCACGTGTAACAACACCTGCACAGGATCGGTACATCCGAACATCACACCTGCGGGACAGGTACAGGATGGCAACAACAACTGCCCGAGATACACCAGGAACACACAATCCCTCCATCAGTGCTCAGACTGTCTGCAATAGGCTGAGAGAGGCTGGACTGAGGGCTTGTAGGCCTGTTGTAACGCAGGTCCTCACCAGACATCATCAGAAACAACGTCGCCTATGGGCACAAACCCACCGTCGCTGGACCAGACAGGACTGGCAAAAAGTGTTCTTCACTGACGAGTCGCGGTTTTGTCTCACCAGGGGTGATGGTCAGATTTGCGTTTATCGTTGAAGAGTGAGCGTTACACCAAGGCC
This sequence comes from Salmo trutta, assembly GCF_901001165.1. Taxonomy (NCBI): domain Eukaryota; kingdom Metazoa; phylum Chordata; class Actinopteri; order Salmoniformes; family Salmonidae; genus Salmo; species Salmo trutta. The sequence goes on along the minus strand of NC_042968.1, from coordinate 6,371,722 downwards.
TGTACTCTGGAGCGGGATCGATTTGGAGGTGGAGGGTCCGTCATGGTCTGGGGCGGTGTGTCACAGCATCATCGGACTGAGCTTGTCGTCATTGCAGGCAATCTCAACGCTGTGCATTACAGGGAAGACATCCTCCTCCCTCATGTGGTACCCTTCCTGCAGGCTCATCCTGACATGAGCCTCCAGCATGACAATGCCACCAGCCATACTGCTCGTTCTGTGCGTGATTTCCTGCAAGACAGGAATGTCAGTGTTCTGCCATGGCCAGCGAAGAGCCCGGATCTCAATCCCATTGAGCACGTCTAGGACCTGTTGGATCGGAGGGTGAGGGCTAGCACCATTCCCCCCAAAAATGTCTGGGAACTTGCAGGTGCCTTGCTGGAAGAGTGGGGTAACATCACACAGCAAGAAGTGGCAAATCTGGTGCAGTCCATGAGGAGGAGATGCACTGTAGTATTAATGCAGCTGGTGGCCACACCAGATACTGACTGTTACTTTTGATTTTGACCCCCCTTTGTTCAGGGATACATAATTCCATTTGTGTTAGTCACATGTCTGTGGAACTTGTTCAGTTTATGTCTCAGTTGTTGAATCTTGCTATGTTCATACAAATATTTACACATGTTAAGTTTGTTGAAAATTAACGCAGTTGACAGTGAGAGGACGTTTCTTTATTTGCTGAGTTTATATACTGTATTCTATTCTACTGTATTTTAGTCAATGCCACTACGACATTGCTCGTCCTAATATTTACATATTTCTTAATTCCATTCTTTTACTTTTACATTTGTGTATTGTTGTGAATTGTTAAGATAATACTGCGCTGTTGGAGCTAGGAACACAAGCTGTCACGGATCCCTCCGGAACATTCATTACGCACACCTGGCCCCTATTCCCAGTGATTAGTAATTGTATAAGGGTGCCCTTGGATTACCATTGTCCGGTCGATTATTGTTACTAGGTTCGTTGGTGTGTGTTTGTACCTGTGCTCTGCACAGTGAGGGAAAAAAGTATTTGATCCCCTGCTGATTTTGTAAGTTTGCCCACTGACAAAGAAATGATCAGTCTATAATTTTAATGGTAGGTTTATTTGAACAGTGAGAGGCAGAATAACAACCAAAAAATCCTGAAAAATGCATGTCAAAAATGTTAGAAATTAATTTGCATTTTAATGAGGGAAATAAGTATTTGACACCCTCTCAATCAGAAAGATTTCTGGTTCCAAGGTGTCTTTTATACAGGTAACGAGCTGAGATTAGGAGCACACTCTTAAAGGGAGTGCTCCTAATCTCAGTTTGATACCTGTATAAAAGACACCAGTCCACAGAAGCAATAGATCAATCATATTCCAAACTCTCCACCATGGCCAAGACCAAAGAGCTCTCCAAGGATGTCAGGGACAAGATTGTAGACCTACACAAGGCTGGAATGGGCTACAAGACCATCGCCAAGCAGCTTGGTGAGAAGGTGACAACAATTGGTGCGATTATTTGCAAATGGAAGAAACACAAAAGAACTGTCAATCTCCCTTGGCCTGGGGCTCCATGCAAGATCTCACCTCGTGGTGTTGCAATGATCATGAGAACGGTGAGGAATCAGCCCAAAACTACACGGGAGGATCTTGTCAATGATCTCAAGGCAGGTGGGACCATAGTCACCAAGAAAACAATTGGTAACACACTACGCCGTGAAGGACTGAAATCCTACAGCGCCCGCAAGGTCCTCCTGCTCAAGAAAGCACATATACATGCCCGTCTTAAGTTTGCCAATGAACATCTGAATGATTCAGAGGACAACTGGGTGAAAGTTTTGTGGTCAGATGAGACCGAAATGGAGCTCTTTGGCATCAACTCAACTCGCCGTGTTTGAAGGAGGAGGAATGCTGCCTATGACCCCAAGAACACCATCCCCACCGTCAAACATGGAGGTGGAAACATTATGCCTTGGGGGTGTTTTTCTGCTAAGGGGCCAGGACAACTTCACAGCATCAAAGGGACGATGGACGGGGCCATGTACCGTCAAATCTTGCGTGAGAACCTCCTTCCCTCAGCCAGGGCATTGAAAATGGGTCATGGATGGGTATTCCAGCATGACAATGACCCAAAACACACGGCCAAGGCAACAAAGGAGTGGCTCAAGAAGAAGCACAGTAAGGTCCTGGAGTGGCCTAGCCAGTCTCCGGACCTTAATCCCATAGAAAATCTGTGGAGGGAGCTGAAGGTTCGAGTTGCCAAACGTCAGCCTCGAAATCTTAATGACTTGGAGAAGATCTGCAAAGAGGAGTGGGACAAAATCCCTCCTGAGATGTGTGCAAACCTGGTGGCCAACTACAAGAAACGTCTGACCTCTGTGATTGCCAACAAGGGTTTTGCCACCAAGTACTAAGTCATGTTTTGCAGAGGGGTCAAATATTATTTCCCTCATTAAAATGCAAATCATTTTTGACATGCGTTTTTCTGGATTTTTTGTTGTTGTTATTCTGTCTCTCACTGTTCAAATAAACCTACCATTAAAATTATAGACTGATCATTTCTTTGTCAGTGGGCAAACGTACAAAATCAGCAGGGGATCAAATACTTTTTTCCCTCACTGTATTTGGGCTTTCGTGCCCTTGTGGATTGCGCAGATGATTACGGGTCTCATCCCGTGTGATAATCATTGTGCACTGGTGTTAATTATTCGAGGTACTCCTTGCTCTTTTGTTTGGGTTTCAACCCTGTGTTTTGTATAGTGTTTGTTTGGTCTTCGCCCCCGTGCTTTTACACGGCACGATGTAATACGGGCTGAATAAAAAACCCTATTATGCATTCCTGCGCCTGTCTCCCTTTCCCTTCATACCTACGTGACAGAATAATCGACCATTTAAGGGAGACAGCAGGAATGGGCCGTCCGACGACGCTGCGACTGGTCCATCCAGTGCCGCCGCAACTTCGGCAGCTGCAACTGGGCCGCCGGACGTTGCCACAACGGGTCCGTCTGACGACGCCACTTCAGCAGCCACAACTGGCCTGTCCGACGCCATCACAACCGGTCCGTCCGACGCCACTCCTACTGGTCCGTCCGACACCGCCGCAACTTCGGCAGCTGCAACTGGCCTGTCCGACTATGACACAACTTCGGCAGCTACATTGGATACTGATCGACCCGCACTGTGTTACCGTGATCGTCCTCTAGACCGGTGTCGTTGTGCCGCTAGAACAGTGCGTCGGGGGTCACTGTCACGGATCCCTCTGGAACTTTCATTTAATTTCATTACCCCTATTACGCATTCCTGCACCTGTCTCCCACATCTTTTCATACCAACGTGACACAAGCATTTCGCTACACCCGCAATAACATCTGTGTATGTGATCAATTTATTTGGAATTGTTTTATTACTGTACACACACACATATCTTACCAAACTCTACTTATTCCACTGCCTTGGTTAGTGCATAGTGCACACATGTATGTGCATAGCGTACTGCACACACTCCTGTGCAGACTGACAAAACACACAGACGGTTAATTGCCCTACTGAGGGGTGACCATGGGAATGAGGGAAAGTAAAGCATGTGCTTGGTCAACAGAAAATCTCCCCGACTACATCCTAGTGGGCCCACTAGAGTCATGATATTAAGTCCACAGACACACACACACACACACACACACACACACACACACATACCAGCCAGGGTGTTTTTTATTAAGAACATTTGTCACCCATGGCTGCCTGTGACCCTTTCTCTGTGCGGAGGACAAAGCAGTGTGATAGTGCCAAGCACCACACGAACCTCATGCACTGGTTCACCATCTATCTCACACTCAGGATATTGAAGTGTTGGCACTACTGAAGTGTGTGTGTGTGTGTGTGTGGGGGGGGGGGGGGCAGTGTACGTGCGTGCGTGCTAAGTATGTCATGATGATCTCATCCTGTGTGTGTGTGTGTGTGTGTGTGTGTGTGTGTGTGTGTGTGTGTGTGTGTGTGGTGTGTGCATCTGTGTGTGCATCTGTGTGTGCATGTGAGAGCACATACAGTATGCTGTATGTATGCGCTGCACCCCATTCAAATTAAATCTACCCACAATCCAATTACATCCCAATGAGATGCTTCAGTGTGATTTCCTGAGATAGAGAATATGCTGCATCCCATGAAAGGTCATTATACAAGATCAGATTAAGAACTGCTCCATTTTCCTAACTCCAATGGTTTACTCTACCATAAGGGCTTATAATTGCAGAGAAGCAAAGTCTCGTCTAGCTATTGATGGGTACTGGTCTAATGAGGAAATGCAGAAGTGCTGCTTAGCATACTTCGTCATTCATAGGCCCCAATACTCACACACACACTGACACAAAGATAAAGAGCTATGGAAGGTTAGGAAGGCATCTCTATTAATCCGTTTTACGTAACAGCACTATCCCTGGAAGACCTCCGGTCATACTGTCAGACCCTGCAGGACAACACTCTACTCTCTCTACTACAGTAACAGGAAGTCATATTACCCTCTTTTTCTAACAATAACAACAACAAAGGCCATATGGCTCTCCATTGCAACATGTAGTGTCAAGCCCATGGTCTTACCTTCATGAGGACAGACTCGCTGAGTTTCTCTCTGTTGACGATCTTGATGGCCACTTTCTGACACGTGACACAGTGGATTCCCAGCTTCACCAGGCCTGAAACACACACGTTAGCAAATAATGTGTCAAACACACACACACACACACACACAAATATGCACAGTGAAGACCGTCAAACACATAATAAACACACAGACACACACGCACACGTGCGCAAACACACACACAAAGCAAAGAGGGTCCAACGCACAATAGCCGAATGAGTAGGCCTGTCTTGTTCGAACCAGTTGTATCAGGTGTTTTTGTGCTGGGCTGAAACAAAACCCTGCACCAACACACAGTGACTCCAAGAACAGAGTTGCCTCGCGTATCGAACAAAGTCCTACTGAAGGGAACCAGAGTAAATGTCAGTGAGTAGGGAGTGTCAGTGTGTACACTAAAGCCCTGGACATCTCGCTCAGATCAAGAATACACACACATACAGATGAAATGAGAGAGCATCGGTCAGCCCACAACAACTCCATAATAGAAAACATCCCTCAAAGCTCCTCATAAAAACCACTGTATGAAACCCCACAGAGCCGCGCGAGGCCAACGTCTCCCATCTCGCCATTTTGCATCTCAAAGTAAATGTCAACTTCTACATAAACAGCAACATGAAAGAATCAATGCAGAGAAAGCAATAGCTTTATTTTATGACACACACACACACACACACACACACACACACACACACACACACACACACACACACACACACACACACACACACACACACACACAATGGCGACATCTATCTTTTTCAAAGAGCTGAGCCTGGGGATAGGGTGTCACTTTCCTACTAAAAGGTCTGCATCTAAATACCACCACACACTGCATATGCACCGCTTTTATTACCTGGTATACATATTTCAGAGGAGATGTACATATCCTACATTTGACGTGTGATTTCCCCATGGGTTTCCCCAAAGGTGCAAGGAAACTGGGAAACCGGGGCCGTAAACACCAGTGGCTTTGAGCCAAGATGGCAGCCGCAGGGCTCTTTTATGTTAGGCAGTTAGAGCCGGAATGGCATCCTGGACGACATTCACAATGTGCCATTGATCTTGCTGTCAGCGGAGCTCGGGGACTGCTGCTCGATTGCCTGGCCAACATGGGTTAGAGACCCCGGCAACCACTTTACACCAGGTAATGAATATTTGATATTGATGTAATTGCCACGAATAGATTGTGAGTGTGTGTGTGCGTGTGTGTGTGTGCGTGAGTGTGTGCGCGTGACGGTACCAAAAGGCAAACACAGGCGTGTGAGTCATCAGTGAAAGAACAGGAAAATAGGCGAAATATGCTGAAAAAGATTGGAGAATGAAAAAGAGATGACGTGCGCTCAGTGAAGCTGTGGGCTATAAAGAGAGAGCGTGAGAGAGAAAATCTGATTGAATCAGCCAGGCACATATTGTATTGTGACAAGCCAAATATACGGTTGAAGTCAGAAGTTTACATACACCTTAGCCAAATACATTTAAACTCAGTTTTTCACAATTCCTGACATTTAATCCAAGTAAAAATTCCCTGACGTAGGTCAGTTAGGATCACCACTTTATTTTAGATAATGTGAAATGTCAGAATAATAGCAGAGAGAATGATTTATTTCCGCTTTTATTTCTTTCATCACATTCCCAGTGTGTCAGAAGTTTACATACACTCAATTAGTATTTGGTAGCATTGCCTTTAAATTATTTAACTTGGGACAAACGTTTTGGATTGCCGTCCACAAGCTTCCCACAATAAGTTGGGTGAATTTTGGCCATTCCTCCTGACAGAGCTGGTGTAACTGAGTCAGGTTTGTAGGCCTCCTTGCTCGCAAACACTTGTTCAGTTCTGCCCACACATTTTCTATAGTATTGAGGTCAGGGCTTCTCTCTCTCTCTCTCTTCTCTCTCTCATCAATGATGTCGCTCTTGCTGCTGGTGATTCTCTGATCCACCTCTACGCAGACGACACCATTCTGTATAACTCTGTCCCTTCTTTGGACACTGTGTTAACTAACTTCCAGACGAGCTTCAATGCCATACAACTCTCCTTCCGTGGCCTCCAAATGCTCTTAAATGCAAGTAAAACTTAATGCACGCTATTCAACCGATCGCTGCCCGCACGTGCCCGCCCGTCCAGCATCACTACTCTGGACGGTTCTGACTTAGAATATGTGGACAACTACAAATACCTAGGTGTCTGGTTAGACTGTAAACTCTCCTTCTAGACTCACATCAAACATCTCCAATCCAAAGTTAAATCTAGAATTGGCTTCCTATTTCGCAACAAAGCATCCTTCACTCATGCTGCCAAACATACCCTCGTAAAACAGACCATCCTACCGATCCTCGACTTTGGCAATGTAATTTACAAAATAGCCTCCAACACTCTACTCAACAAATTGGATGCAGTCTATCACAGTGCCATCTGTTTTGTCACCAAAGCCCCATATACTACCCACCACTGCGATCTGTACACTCTCGTTGGCTGGCCCTTGCTTCATACTCGCCGCCAAACCCACTGGCTACAGGTCATCTACAAGACCCTGCTAGGTAAAGTCCCCCCTTATCTCCGCTCACTGGTCACCATAGCAGCACCCACCCGTAGCACGTGCTCCAGCAGTTATATCTCACTGGTCACACCCAAAGCCAATTCTTCCTTTGACCGCCTTTCCTTCCAGTTCTCTGCTGCCAATGACCTGAACGAACTGCAAAAACCACTGAAGCTGGAGACTCATATCTCCCTCACTAGCTTTAAGCACCAGCTGTCAGAGCAGCTCACAGATCACTGCACCTGTATATAGCCCATCTGTAAATAGCCCATCCAACTACCTCATCCCCATACTGTATTTATTTATTTATCTTGCTCCTTTGCACCCCAGTATCTCTACCTGCACATTCATCTTCTGCACATCTACCATTCCAGTGTTTAATTGTTATATTGTAATTACTTCGCCACCATGGCCTATTTATTGTCTTACCTCCCTTATCCTACCTCATTTGCAGACACTGTTTATAGACCTTTTCTACTGTATTATTGACTGTATGTTTGTTTATTCCATGTGTAACTCTGTGTAATTGTATGTGTCGAACTGCTTTGCTTTATCTTGGCCAGGTTGCAGTTGTAAATGAGAACTTGTTCTCAACTAGCCTACCTGGTATAAAGGTGAAATAAATAAAAAATAAATGGCCACTCCAATACCTCAACTTTGTTGTCCTTAAGCCATTTTGCCACAACTTTGGAAGTATGCTTGGGGTCACTGTCCATTTGGAAAACCCATTTGCTACCAAGCTTTCACTTCCTGACTGATGTCTTGAGATGTTGCTTCAATATATCCACATAATTTTCCTCCCTCATGATGCCATCTATTTTGTGAAGTGCACCAGTCCCTCCTGCAGCAAAGCACCTCCACAACATGATGCTGCCACCCCCATGCTTCACGGTTGGGATGGTGTTCTTCGGCTTGCAAGCGTTCCCCTTTTTCCTCCAAACATAACGATGGTCATTATGGCCAAACAGCTCTATTTTTGTTTCCTCAGATCAGAAGACATTTCTCCAAAAAGTATGATCTTTGTCCCCATGTGCAGTTGCAAACCGTAGTCTGTCTTTTTTATGGCAGTTTTGGCGCAGTGGCTTCTTCCTTGCTGAGCGGCCTTTCAGGTTATGTCGATATAGGGCTCATTTTACTGTGGATATAGATACTTTTGTACCTGTTTCCTCCAGCATCTTCACAAGGTCCTTTGCTGTTGTTCTGGGATTGATTTGCACTTTTCGCACCAAAGTACGTTCATCTCTAAGAGACAGAACGCGTCTCCTTCCTGAGCGGTAAGACGGCTGCGGTGTTTATACCTGGTGTTTATACCTGCGTACTATTGTTTGTATAGATGAATGGGGTACCTTCAGGCATTTGGAAATTGCTCCCAAGGATGAACCAGACTTGTGGAGGTCTACACATTTTTTTCTGAGGTCTTGGCTGATTTCTTTTGATTTATCCATGATGACGTGCAAAGAGGCACTGAGTTTGAAGGTAGGCCTTGAAATACATCCACAGGTACACCTCAAATTGAATCAAATGATGTCAATTAGCCTATCAGAAGCTTCTAAAGTCATGAAATAATTTTCTGGGATTTTCTAAGCTGTTTAAAGGCACAGTCAACTTAGTGTATGTAAACTTCTGACCCACTGGAATTGTGAAACAGTGAATTATAAGTGAAATAATCTGTCTGTAAACAATTGTTGGAAAAATGACTTGTGTCATGCACAAGGTAGATGTCCTAACCGACTTGCCAAAACTATAGTTTGTTCAAAAGAAATTTGTGGAGTTGTTGAAAAACAAGTTTTAATGACTCCAACCTAAGTGTATGTAATCTTCCGACTTCAGCTGTATACAACAGTATATATTACTGATAATTGGATCCAAATTAAAGTAGAATTTGTGAAGCGTATGGATAGACAGTAAAATGATCAACAGTCTTTTAATCCACCTCTGTTGTAACATCTGAGGTGAGGAGAAACTATCTTCGGTTGTTGGCAGGATGAGAAGATGAGAGTGAGGGGAAGATGAGAGGGGGATGAGGAAAAATATTGTGCACAGTACTGAAAATGACTTAGTTTACAGTTTACACTGAGCTGTATTTCAGTGAGAGTATGAGCTACTAAGTCAACTCCCCAGATACTAAGCAAAGACTAGACTAAGACTAGAACACACAACACACACACAACACGCACACACACACACAAACACACACACACACACACACACACACACACACACACACACACACGTCTGACCAATATAAATGAATCCCCATTGATTTCTCCTCCCTCTATCCTTCCCTCTGACTCTCCATCCCTTCCCCCATCCCTCCTTTGCCTGTTAAGATCAATACAACCCAAAGCCCCTCCAGGACGATGTCATCAAAACTCTCAATGATGTCCAACCAGCCAAACCCTAAGGCTCTCCATTCCCAGAGCTGGGGATAGAACCTGGCTTGTATTCAATAACTGATTCATCTTCTAGATTTATCTCACTGCTTTAACCTCAAACAAGACTAAACCCACATACATGTGGAGTGGGATACATGTAAACAGGTGAAAGCTGAGGAGGCCCATCCATGCTAAATGTGCAGCATGTTAATTAGGCTACTGCTGACATGGCAAAGTATGTTAGGTGTTCAATACTTCCTGTGGGACAGGGTGTCTGGTTGCTGGGGTTCTGTAAGTGTATTGCATACTGTACATGCAGACACATGCACGCACACACACGTACAGCGGTACAAATGTTTACACGTGCACGTAAAGTGCATTCGGGAAAGCATTCAGACCCCTTGACTTTTTCCAACTTTTTGCTACGGCCTTATTCTAAAATGGATTAAATAGCTTTTATCCTCATCAATCTATACAAAATACATCATGATGACAAACCAACAACAGGTTTTTAGTCATTTTTGCAAATGTATTAAAAATAGTAAACTGAAATATCACATTTAGTATTCAGACCCTTTACTCAGTACATTGTTGAAGCACCTTTGGCAGCGATTACAGCCTCGAGTCTTCTTGGGTATGACGCTACAAGCTTGGTAGACATGTATTTAGGGAGTTTCTCCCATTCTTCTCTGCAGATCCTCTCAAGCTCTGTCAGGTTTGATGAGGAGTGTCGATGCACAGCTATTTTCAGGTCTCTCCAGAGATGTTAGATCCGGGCTCTGGCTGGGACACTCAAGGACATTCAGAGACTTGCCCCAAAGCCATTCCTGAGTTGTCTTGGCTGTGTACTTAGGGTCATTGTCCTGTTGGAAGGTGAACCGTCGCCCCAGTCTGTGGTCTTGAGTGCTCTGGAGCAGGTTTTCATCAAGGCTCTTTCTGTACTTTGCTCCATTCATCTTTCCCCTGATCCTGACTAGTCTCCCAGTTCCTGCCACTAAGAAACATCCCCACAGCATGATGCTGCGACCACCATGCTTCACCGTAGGAATGGTGCCAGGTTTCCTCCAGACATGACGATTGGCATTCAGACCTAAGAGTTCAATCTTGGTTTCATCAGACCAGAGAATATTGTTTCTCATGGTCTGAGAGTCCTTTAGGTGCCTCTTGGCAAACTCCAAGCGGGCTGTCATGTGCCTTTTAAAGAGGAGTGGCTTCTGTCTAGCCACTCTACCATAAAGGCCTGATTGGTGGTGTGCTGCAGAGATGGTTGTCCTTCTGGAAGGTTCTCCTATCTCCACAGAGGAACTCTGGAGCTCTGTCAGAGTGACCATCGAGTTCTTGGTCACCTCCCTGACCAAGGCCCTTCTCCCCCGATTGCTCAGTTTGGCCCTGCAGCCAGCTCTAGGAAGAGTCTCAGTGGTTCCAAACTTCTTCCATTGAAGAATGATGGAGGCCACTGTGTTCTTGGGGACCTTCAATGCTGCAAAAATGTTTTGGTACCCTTCCCCAGATCTGTGCCTCTACACAATCCTGTCTTGGAGCTCTACGGACAATTCCTTCGACCTCATGGCTTGGTTTTTGCTCTGACATGCACTGTGAACTGTGGGCTCTTATATAGACAGGTGTGTGCCCTTCCAAATCATGTCCAATCAATTGGATTTAGCACAGATGGACTCCAATCAAGTTTTAAAAACATCTCAAGGATGATCAATGGAAACAGGATGCCCCTGAGCCCAATTTTGAGTCTCATAGCAAAGGGTCTGAATAGTTGTGTAAATAAGGTATTTCTGCTTTTATTTTTAACACATTTGCAAAAAAAATTTAAAACCTGTTTTTGCTTTGTCATTATGGGGTATTTTGCGTAGATTGATGAGGGAAAAAAATATTTTATCCATTTTAGAATAAGGCTGTAACGTAACAAAATGTGGAAAAAATCAAGGGGTCTGAATACTTTCCAAATGTACTGTATACACACACTGTAGGCACGCAAACTTGTAAACCCATAGAAACACACTCACACACACACACACGTACACCCGTACACATGTAGACATGCACTACTATATACACACATACACTGTAGGCACTCACACTTGTGAACACACACACACACGTCACTACCCGGAGTGATGATGCTCTACTGATCAATGGTGAGAGGTCATCTGTCAGGGAGGTCAAAAGGTGGGGTATGATCTGGTCATGACCTGTCACCTGACCTTTAACACTAACACATCTACATAACCAGAAAGACCCATCGGACAAATCTCATTACCAACTCAAACCAGGGGTTGGAACTGGTTCAGGGAGAAGAACAGAAAACCGGAAAATAACGACATTTTTAGAGGAACAGAATCAGAACCAGGAACGAAAGTGATCTATACTATTCTGGAAGAAAAACGTTATTTTATTAGCATGGGAACCAGTTAATAATGTTCCTGTACCTTCCGGACATTTTTTAAGTCCCACAAAAAAACGCAACAGAACCCTCATTCTGTCACTCAGAAACTTATTCCAGTGTCTGCCTGCCAGCTGAAAATCTTTGCCAGTGTGTGTGCGTGTAGGCTACCTGCCCCATGTAGGCTACCTGTGTGCGATGTGTAGGCTGCTGTAACCTACTGACTTCACAAGCATGATTCAGAAATTAGGGAGAGATTTCTAATAACAGAACGCTAGTTAATTGAGGATACTAGAAGTTATCACATTTCACATTGGATTTATTAACTACAAAAAAGGTAAGATTAGTTTTTCATTTTGGTGCAGCTCTGCACACACAAGCTTGTTAGCTAGCTAGCTCTGGTCCAACATTAAGCCAACTCTCTGAAATTCAAAAATATTCAAAGTTCCTCCATAGAAGCCTGTAGATAAAATTCTGTGGTCCTAGCTAATTCAGATAATGCATGTCATAACAAGATGCCCAGCACTTCAAGTGAAACCTCCTCCTCCACCCTCTCTAGCTCTCTCCCCAACCACAAAATGTCTGAAGTATCTCGCACCCTACACTTGTCTGTCCATCGCACATGTAAAGAACTATAGCTTTCCCGTCCATAGCAATCTGCTCTATCCTCACTGATCGGAGAAGTCATTTAATGTCGAGCTACAGTGCCTTCGGAAAGTATTCAGACCCCTTGACTTTTTCCACATTTTGTTCACCTGCTTGACACACTTTGACATACCTTTGTTTGGTTGTAGTGTGTAATAGTGTTCGGCTTTCTCTTGATTGTGTCCAGTTGTCTTGTCATTCTTCAGCATTGTTACTCCACAACAGCTGTGCAGGTGCCTTATTTTGCACGGAGGGAGGAAGATCCCATCTCACTTTGTTCATGGTGCCGGCCAGACTTGTTTTCTTTGCAAGCAAATCGTTTGCCAACGACAGTGATGTGAAGAAATTGTCTCCCCTTGCCAACATAAGGTTCCACAAGCCTCATCACCACATTCTCCAACACTCGCACCTACTGCGTGATGTGGATATTTTTCCAGAGATTGAAAGTCATTCAGCATGTAAAATGATCCACGCTCACTCTGTGTTGCCTACTCCAAGTAGGCCATAGTAAACTGATAAGGCTGCTTTAAGTCGGTGAATTGATATAGGGTAAATATATAGGGTAAATATTCTGCCCCTGAACAAGGCCGTTAACCAACCCACTGTTCCTAGGCCGTCATTGAAAAAAATAAAACAATTCTTAACTGACTTGCCTAGTTAAATAAAGGTAAAATAAATAAAATACCATTTTAAAATTAGGCCTATAATTAGAATGGATCAATACAATGAATGGCCCACCCACTCACTCATTCTCCCCATCATACTTTACTTGATTAATTGTATCTGTTGTTATATGTGTGAAATTAGTTTTGGTATAGTTTAGGTTCAGTTTCGAGTCAATTGTCAGGGGGATTATCAACCGGGCACTGCACTTTCACCTGTCGGAAGAAAGAGCGGAGCGGGCCCTTCTGTTGGGAGCAGGAGGGGCAATGAGGGAAAACCATTCAAACAAATGACATGCCCTCCTAAAACCGGTTATAACTCCAGTTCTGTTTGTGATATGAAGATCCTAACGATGGCAGTGTGTTATATAGACTTTATTTAGGAAAAGTCAAGGACAGAACCATCATTTTTTGGGGGTTCCGTTCAACTGTTCCAACCTGCAAAATAAAGTTCTGAACACGTTCAAATCGGTTTATATCGTGTTCCTTTTTAACACTAGAACTGCTAAAGCAGTCATCTTGACTGATCATAATTGTTTTATTTATATTGCTCTGCCATTATTTTAACTCATGCCCCATGATGGTTCTGTTCAGAACTAAATGATTGGAAAATAACTTTGGTTCCAACCCCTGACTGAAACTGACACTAAAACGCATTCATGGGTTCAATTGCATGTTTCATATCAGATCACACAAATCACTGCCTGTGGACAAGACTCAGGACGACAGTTTTTATTTTACAATTAAAAAAAACTTAGCACATATATTTTGTCATATCCACTAACAAAGTCAGACAATGAAGATATGACTTGGACTATATTAAGGCGTTCATAGTGAGTTTAAAGTTCAATGAAATCGTATGCAGTTACAGTGAGTCAACAGAGTATTAGCTAGAGCTATCATAACTATAGAGACATCAGTTCTAATGACACAATGCCATGAGTCATCTCTTTACAGGCTCTGCTGTATTTTAGCAAAAGGGACTATTTTCAATCAAGTATTGTTGTTGGAAGCCTATGGCCTAGAGGTGCAGTTTGCCACCCACACACACTCACACACTCTGTAGTGCATACTCGGTAGTGGAGTCCACAGTCGAGTGGCTACTCTTCTGCACCACTTCAGGCTGCTATTTTTAAACAGCAGTCGACAGAGTGCCAAGCCCAGTAAAGTGCAGCCGCACGGAAATGCCTTTCTGCCTCCTCCAGAACTTTCTCATTGACTTTGACTCAATTTAGGAGAAATAAGGCAAGTTCTAACAAGCATGCAAATATGTGATCAAATATTTCAGATGTCAGGAGGATAGGATGTCACAACAACTGAGTGTGTGGGTGTTCATGTGCATACGTGTGTGTGTGCGTGCATGTGTCTCTGAGTGTGTGTGTGTGCGTGCGTGTGTGTGTTGTGATGGAGTTTCCTCCTGAAGCGAAGCATCTGTAGCTGTCACAGGCTGATTGATGACACCTCTGAATCTCTGAAATATGCATTAGTCCTGCCACAGATTGAAACTGTATATTGGCCTATTTACATCCCATTATACAGACAAGGTGTTACACACACACACACACACACACACACACACACACACACACACACACACACACACACACACACACACACACACACAGTGGAGGCATACTTAGGCATGTATAAACTTCTCTTATCACCACCCAGGTCCAATGAAACCTACAGTGCCTTCAGAATGTATTCACATCTCCTGACTTTTTCCTAATTTTGTTGTGTTACAAAGCGGGATTAAAATTGATTTAATTGGGGGGGGGGGGGTGTTCTCAACGATCTGCACAAATTACTCTGTAATGTCAAAGTGGAAGGAAAAGTCTAACATTTGTCAACCCCCTGAGTCAATACATGTTAGAATCACCTTTGGCAGCAATTATAGTTGTAAGTCATTCTGGGTAAGTCTCCAAGAGCTTTGCACACACACCAACGTGTTGTGAAATCTGTTGTGAATGTATTGTAATGTTTTTAAAACTGCCTTAATTTTGCTGGAACCCAGTAAGAGCAGCAGCTTGGTAGCAGCTAATGGGGATCCATAATAAATCCAAAGACAAATACACCTGGATTGTTCAATATTTGCCAATATTCTATTTAAAATTCTTCATTCTCTTTCAAGTTGGTTGTCGATCATTGCTAGGCAGCCATTATCAAGTCCCGCCATATATTTTCAAGCCGATTCAAGTATAAAGTGTAACTAGGCCACTCAGGAACATTCAATGTCATACTGGTAAGCAACTCAAGTGTATATTTGGCCTTGTGTTTTAGGTTATTTTGAATTTGTCTCCCAGTGTCTGTTGGAAAGCAGACTGAACCAGGTTTTCCTCTAGGATTTTGCCTGTGCTTTGCTCTATTCCATTTATTTTTATCATAAAAAAGCTCCCTAGTCCTTGTCGATGACAAGCATACCCATAACATGATGCAGCCACCACAATGCTTGAAAATATGAAGAGTGGTACTCAGTGATGTGTTGTGTTGGATTTGCCCCAAACATAAATTATGTCCTGAATACAAAGGGTTAAGTGAAGTTTTACTTTAGTGCCTTTTTTTCAAACAGGATGCATGTTTTGGAATATTTTTTATTCTGTACAGACTCAATTAGCTTAGTATTGTGGAATAACTACAACGTTGTCGATCCATCCTCAGTTATCTCTTATCACAGCCATTAAACTATGCAACTGTTTTAAAGTCATTATTGGCCTCATGGTGAAATCCCTGACCTCTCCGGCAACTGAGTTAGAAAGGACGCCTGTATCTTTGCAGTGACTAGGTGTATTGATACACCATCCAAAGTGTAATTAATAACTTCACCATGCTCAAAGGGATATTCAATGTCTTTTTTAACCCATCTACAAATAGGTGCCCTTCTTTGTGAGGCATTATGGTTGATTCTGTGTTTGAAATTCACTACTCGAATGAGGGACTGCACAGATAATTGTATGTGTGGGGTACAGAGATGAGGTAGTCATGCAAAAATCATGTTAAACACTATTATTGCACATAGAGTGAGTCCATGCAACTTATTATGTGACTTGTTAAGCACATTTCTACTCCTGAACGTATTTAGGCTTGCCATAACAAAGGGGTTGAATACTTATTGAGTCAAGACATTTCAGCTTTTTATTTTGAATTAATTAGTTAAAATTTCAAAAAACAGTATTCTACTTTGATATTACGAGGTATTGTGTGTAGGCCAGTGACAGAAAATCCCAATGTAATCCACTTTAAATTCAGGCTGTAACACAACAGAATGTGGAAAAAGTCAAGGGGTGTGAATACTTTCTGAATGCACTGTATATGAAAGGGACCCTATGAGGTTCTACAGTCGTGGCTAAAAGTTTTGAGAATGACACAAATATTAATTTCCACGAAGTTTGCTGCTTCAGTGTCTTTACATTTTTTTGTCAGATGTTACTATGAAATACTGAAGTATAATTACAAGCATTTCACAAGTGTCAAAGGCTTTTATTGACAATTAAACAATGAAGTTGATGCAAAGAGTCAATATGTGCAGTGTTGACCCTTCTTATTCAAGACCTCTGCAATCCGCCCTGGCATGCTGTCAATTAACTTCTGGGCCACATCCTGACTGATGGCAGCCCATTCCTGCATAATCAATGCTTGGAGTTTGTCAGAATTTGTGGGGTTTTGTTTGTCCACCTGCCTCTTGAGGATTGACCACAAGTTCTCAATGGGATTACAGTCTGGGGAGTTTCCTGGCCATGGACCCAAAATATCGATGTTTTATTCCCCGAGCCACTTAGTTATCACTTTTGCCTTATGGCAAGATGCTCCATCATGCTGGAAAAGGCATTGTTCTTCACAAAACTGTTCCTGGATGGTTGGGAGACGTTGCTTTCTAAGGATGTGTTGGTAGCATTCTTTATTCATGGCTGTGTTCTTAGGCAAAATTGTGAGTGAGCCCACTCCCTTGGCTGAGAAGCAACCCCACACATGAATGGTCTCAGGATGCTTTACTGTTGGCATGACACAGGACTGATGGTAGTGCTCAAATTGTCTTCTCCGGACAAGCTTTTTTCCGGATGCCACAAACAATCGGAAAGGGGATTCATCAGAGAAAATGACTTTACCTCAGTCCTCAGCAGTCCAATCCCTGTACCTTTTGCAGAATATCAGTCTGTCCCTGATGTTTTTCCTGGAGAGAAGTGGCTTCTTTGCTGCCCTTCTTGACACTAGGCCATCCTCCAAAAGTCTTTGCCTCGCTGTGCGTGCAGATGCACTCACACCTGCCTGCTGCCATTCCTGAGCAAGCTCTGTACTGGTGATGCCCCGATCCCGCAGCTGAATCATCTTTAGGACACGGTCCTGGCGCTTGCTGGACTTTCTTGGGCGTCCTGAAGCCTTCTTCACAACAATTTAAGTTCTTGATGATCTGATAAATGGTTGATTTAGGTGCAATCTTACTGGCAGCAATATCCTTGCCTGTGAAGCCCTTTTTGTGCAAAGCAATGATGACGGCATGTGTTTCCTTGCAGGTATCCATGATTGACAGAGGAAGAACAATGATTCCAAGCATCACCCTCCTTTTGAAGCTTCCAGTCTGTTATTCAAACTCAATCAGCATGACAGAGTGATCTCCAGCCTTGTCCTCGTCAACACTCACAGCTGTGTTAATGAGAGAATCACTGACATGATGTCAGCTGGTCCTTTTGTGGCAGGGCTGAAATGCAGTGGAAATGTTTTTTGGGGGATTCAGTTAATTTGCATGGCAAAGAGGGACTTTTCAATTAATTGCAATTCATCTGATCACTCTTCATAACATTCTGGAGTATATGCAAATTGCCATCATACAAACTGAGGCAGCAGACTTTGTGAAAATTAATATTTGTGTCATTCTCAAAACTTTTGGCCATGACTGTACATTAAGACCAATATTACAAGGTTTCTAGGGTGTCTTTATGCATATGCTATAATCACTGACAAATACCTCTGGGTACTCCAGCACTGTTTTGGCACTCCTGGTCTGCTGTATGCTAATGACCATGGCAGAGGTTTTCTATTAGCTCCTATAGTGCCTTTCAGCACGCTACATCTGCACATACATCCACATACACACGTGCCGAGCACACACACACTGGAGAGAGAGAAATAGCCAGACACAGAGAGAGAGAGAGAGAGAGAGAGAGAGAGAGAGAGAGAGAGAGAGAGAGAGAGAAAGAGAGACCAAAATGGCGCCGACAGAGCTGGTCGCCTCGCTTCGAGTTCTTAGGAAACTATGCAGTATTTAATTTTTTTATGTATTATTTCTTACATTGTCACCCCAGGAAAACTTAAGTGGTCTGTTCGGACCACCACCCAGGACAATAGATCTAATCCCAGTAACCGACCCAAAACAACAGTGCCGCAGAAGGGGCAGACGGAGCGGCCTCCTGGTCAGGCTCTGTAGACATGCACATCCCGAGTATACTACTCGCCATTGTCCAGTCTCTTGACAACAAGGTAGATGAAATTCGAGCAAGGGTTGCCTTCCAGAGAGATATCAGAGATTGTAACATTCTCTGTTTCACGAAAACATGGCTCTCTCGGGATATGTTGTCAGAATCGGTTCAGCCACCGGGCTTCTCCATGCATCGACAGACAGAGAAACACCTCTCTGGGAAAAGGAAGGGCGGGGTGTATGCCTTATGATTAACGACTCATGGTGCAATCATAACAACATACAGGAACTCAAGTCCTTCTGCTCACCCGACCTAGAATTCCTTACAATCAAACGCCGGCCATTTTACCTACCAAGAGAATTCTCATCAGTTATAGTCACAGCTGTGTACATTCCCCCCCAAGCAAACACCAATACACCAATAGGAACTTCACTGGACTCTATTTAAACTGGAAGCCACATATCCGGAGGCAGCATTTATTGTAGCTGGGGATTTTAACAAAGCAAATTTGAGAACAAGGCTACCTAAATTATATCAGCATATTGATTGCACGACGCACAGGGTTAATACTCTTGACCACTGCTACTCTAACTTCCACGATGCACACAACTCCCTCCCCCACCCTCCCTTCAGCAAATCCGACCATGACACCATCTTGCTCGTACCATCTAATAGGCAGAAACTCAAACAGGATGTACCAGTGATGAGAACCATTCAATGCTGGTCTGACCAACCGGAAGCCACGCTTCAAGATTGTTTTAATCACGCGGACTGGAATATATTCCGGTCAGCCTCAGAGAGCAACATCGACCTATACACTGACACGTTGAATGAGTTTATAAAGAAGTGCATTGGAGATGTTGTACCCACTGTGACTATTAAAACCTACCCTAACCAGAAAGCGTGGATGGATGGCGGCATTCGTGCAACACTGAAAGTGCGATCCACCACATTTAACCATGGAAAGTAGTCTGCAAATATGGTTGAATATAAACAATGCAGTTATTTCCCCCACAAGGCAATCAAAGAAGCGAAATGCCGTTACAGGGACAAGGTGGAGTTGCAATTCTATGGCTCAGACACAAGACGTATGTGGCAGGGTCTACAGGAAATCATAGACTACAAAAATAAAAACAGCCACGTCACGCACACCGACGTCACGCTTTCGGACAAACTAAACACCTTCTTTGCCCGCTTTGAGGATAATACAGTGTTGCGGGATGCTAACAAGGACTGCCCCTCCCGCTCTCCTTCTCCGTGGCCGACCAGAGTAAAACATTTAAACGTGTTAACCCTCGCAAGGCTGCTGGCCCTGATGGCATCCCTAGCCGCGTCCTCAGAACACGCACAGACCAGGTGGCTGGTGTGTTTACGGACATATTCAATCACTCCCTATCCCAGTCTGTTGTCCCCACATGCTTCAAGATGGCTACCATTGTTCCTGTACCCAAGAAGGAAAAGATAACTGAACTAAATGACTACAGCCCCGTAGCACTCACTTCTGTCATCATGAAGTGCTTTGAGAGGCTGGTCAAGGATCATATCGCCCCCACCTTACTGGCCACCCTAGACCCACTGTTTGCATACCGCCCCAACAGGTCCACAGTTGACGCAATTGCCATCGCACTGCACACTGCCCTATCCCATCTGGACAAAATTAATACCTATGTAAGAATGCTGTTCATTGACTACAGCTCAGCATTCAACACCATAGTACCCTCCAAGCTCATCATCAAGCTGGAGGCCCTGGGTCTCAACCCCGCCCTGTGCAATTGGGCCCTGGACTTTCTGACGGGCCGCCTCCAGGTGGTGAAGGTAGGATACAACGTCTCCACTTCGCTGACCCTCAACACTGGGGCCCTTTACGGTTGGGTGCTCAGCCCTCTCCTGTACTCCCTGTTCACCCAAAACTGCGTGGCCATGCATGCCTCCAACTCAATAATCAAGTTTGAAGACAACACAATAGCAGTGGGCTTGATCACCAACAATGACGAGACAGCCTACAGGGAGGAGGTGAGGGCACTCGGAGTGTGGCGTCAGGAAAACAACCTCTCACTCTCAACAAATACCAAAGGAAATGATCGTGGACTTCACGAAACAGCAGAGGGAGCACCCCCTATCCATATTGAAGGGACAGCAGTGGAGAAGGTGGAACGTCCTTGGCGTACACATCAGAGACAAACTGAAATGGTCCACCCACACAGACAGTGTGGTAAAGAAGGCGCAATAGCTTCTCTTCAACCTCAGGAGGCTGAAGAAATGTGGCTTATCACCTAAAACCCTCACAAACCTTTACAGATGCACAATCGAGAGCATCCTGTCAGGCTGTATCACAGCCTGGTACAGCAACTGTACCGCCCTCAACTGCAAGGCACTCCAGAGGGTGGTGAGGTATGCCCAACGCATCACCGGGGGCAAACTACCTGCCTTCCAGGACACCTACGGCATCCGATGTCACAGGAAGGCCAAAAAAAGCATCAAGGACAACAACTACTCGAGCCACTGGTGATAGTGGTGTGAACAGGCATGCCTGTTCACACCACTATCATCCAGAAGGCGAGGTCAGTACAGGTGCATCATAGCTGGGGCGAGAGATTGAAAAACAGCTTCTATCTCAAGGCCATCAGACTGCTAAACAGCAATCACTAACTCAGAGAGGCTGCTGCCTACATTGAGACCCAATCACTGGAAACTTTAATAAATGGATCATTAGTCACTTTAAACAATGCCACTGTACAGTTGAAGTCAGAAGTTTACATACACCTTAGCCAAATACATTTAAACTCAGTTTTTCACAATTCCTGACATTTGATCCTAGTAAAAATTCCCTGCCTTAGGTCAGTTAGGATCACCAATTTATTTTAAGAATGTGAAATGTCATAATAATAGTAGAGAGAATGATATATTTCTTTCATCACATTCACAGTGTGTCAGCCAAGGCAACAAAGGAGTGGCTCAAGAAGAAGCACATTAAGGTCCTGGAGTGGCCTAGCCAGTCTCCAGACCTTAATCCCATAGAAAATCAATGGAGGGAGCTGAAGGTTCGAGTTGCCAAACGTCAGCCTCGAAACCTTAATGACTTGGAGAAGATCTGCAAAGAGGAGTGGGACAAAATCCCTCCTGAGATGTGTGCAAACTGGTGGCCAACTACAAGAAACGTCTGACCTCTGTGATTGCCAACAAGGGTTTTGCCACCAAGTACTAAGTCATGTTTTGCAGAGGGGTGAAATACTTATTTCCCTCATTAAAATGCAAATCAATTTATAACATTTTTGACATGCGTTTTTCTGGATTTTTGTTGTTGTTATTCTGTCTCTCACTGTTCAAATAAACCTACCATTAAAATTATAGACTGATCATTTCTTTGTCAGTGGGCAAATGTACAAAATCAGCAGGGGATCAAATACTTTTTTCCCTCACTGTATAAGTGAAATAATCTGTCTGTAAACAATTGTTGGAAAAATGACTTGTGTCATGCACAAAGTAGATATCCTAACCGACTTGCCAAAACTATAGTTTGTCAACAAAAAATGTGTGGAGTGGTTGAAAAACAAGTTTTAATGACTCCAACCTAAGTGTATGTAAACTTCTGACTTCAATTGTATATACTGTATTTTATACCATCTATTGCACCTTGCCTATGCCGCTCGGCCATCGCTCATCAATATACTTATATGTACATATTCTCATTCACCCCTTTAGATTGGTGTGTATTAGGTAGTTGTTAGATATTACTGCACTGTCGGAACTAGAAGCACAAGCTTTAACATCTGCTAACCATGTGTATGTGACCAATAAAATGTGATGTGTTTGAGAAAGAGAGAGAGAAAGAGAGAGAGAGAGAGAGAGAGAGGGAGAGAGAGAGCAAGTACTGCTAAGGCTGTGTGTCTTGGGGCTTTCAAATGATGGAGTCAATGGCAGTGACATAAAGGAACTATTAAGACACCCACACACACGTTTACTCACACAGATGTTGGAGACACAACAAGACCGTAGTGTTTCAATATTCTCCCACACAAACACACTTCCCTCTGTCCTCCAGGGACTCTTATCTACATATGGACACAGGACACACACACACACACACACACACACACACACACACACACACACACTCTCTGTCAGCACAGTCCACCTGATGAGCCGACTGCCATCTTTAGAACTGAGACGTTTGAAACATACACATTTGACACGGTTGAACTGAAACGCACATACACACACACAGACAGATGCATATCTTATTATGCACATATTGTACACACACCACCTACATTTACACTCCACAGAGACCTCACAGCTGTACTCCATGCTACATATTAATGCCATATACTCATTTAAATAAAAAAGATAACGACAGCTACACTGTTGCTGTTCTGAAAAGGCACAATGCACCTTCCCTCATTTGATGGCTACCTCCTTTGCCCTCATCCAATCAAATCACGCCTTGGTTATTGGCTGCCTGGTGCATTGTGATATTGATTACCTGCCTGTGTGGGTTTTCCAGTGAGACCATGACATGCACACTCGCACGTGCGAACGCACCAAACAGACACAAACACACACACCCAACCCCACCGCCACACACACACACACTACGTGTTCGAATACACTGGGGAGTCATTCTCATTGTCATGTTGCTCACTATGGAAGGTTAATGAGACAGAATAGACTCAAATGGACTTGAACATTGATTTCATACCATGGATTAAACATCCTATTCTATTCACTAGTCACCACTTTCGTTCCAGCCCAGTGGTGAAATATCTGATTCAACTAATCAAGGGGCTGGTGAGCGGTTGATTAAGTGTGTTAGTGCTGGGCCAGAACAAAAGCTTCCACGCCTACACGCACTGAGGCCCCAAAAAAACAGATTGGGGATCCCGGAAAATGTATGGCACAAGAATGGATTGCAATAAAGTCTTAAAAAATGTATTTTTGGTAAGTAACATATACGTAATATGACTACACAGAATCAGCTCTTACCTGTTGTTGAACCATTGAATAAAGAGCAGCAGCAGCAGCAGATGTTCATCAGAGGAGAGCATGCAGAAAGGGGAGGGAGAGAGACAGAGATTGAGTCCAATGATTAGCTTTCAATTCCAGAATGGGACAATCATTCAGAACTTTTTTTTCTCTCGCTATTAACCATTTTTCAAATTGTCTCGGTTGACAAAATGCATAGTAGTTCAAATAAATAGATCGGCTTACTTCCAGATCTTATATAATCCATTGTTCACATTTTCAGACCACTTTGGATTTAACAGTGTTCCATGGGTTAGCTGACAACGTCACGAAAATGATGTGCACTCTTCAATGGGGCAGAAGTCTGAGTTGTTGGGATTCTGGATGGCCAGATAACTAGTAACAATGACAACAAACTGCCATATGGGTAATCGTAAGTGACTCATTTTTGCTAGTTTCATCTTGTTTTTCATAAATGGTCTTGTTTTGAGGTGTTTTGACTGATTTCATGTCAATGCTAATATGGCTAAAATTCACTAGCTAGCTAACCAACAACTGTAACAATGTATTTGAGAGACAACGAGTCCTCATAGTGCAAATGTATTTATGTTTTTCAATAAACACTGGAGATGAAACATAGTTTACATGTTGTCAACAATCTACGCCAACCCCGTCTGTTTTGACCCATAGTTGCGCACGCGTCAGTTTTGTTGCTAAACAACCAACCCGTTTACAGGCTGCACAATGCTCAACGCAACAACCTATTTTGCCACTCATCACAACTGTGGCGTGAACTGATTTTTCTCCCCAGAGGATGAACATTTTCTACCCGGAGGTTGATGTGCATTTGTAGGCCTATATTCTATGTAGGTTGAAGGTAATCTATGTCAAGGTTGGCATATTCTTCCTTCCACGTGCCCCTCCCCCTCGATACCTCATGGGGGCTGATCGCACTATAGGCTACCCCTAACCACTCCTCCTCTCATACACAGCCGATAGCAAGCCTCCATCCTTCATTAGTGAGGTAATTAATAAAAATCACATTCTCTCTCACGCCGTCTCTCTCGCCCTTCTCTCTTTCTCTCGCTCTTCATCTCTGCATGGGAAAGAGGGAGGAGAGGAAAAGGAGGAAGGCCAAGAAAGCAGGTCGAACCTCAGGAGAGAGTGAGTTCGAGACAGAGGGTGGAGCAGAGGGAGAAAGAAATAAAGAAAGAAAAA
This sequence comes from Salmo trutta, assembly GCF_901001165.1. NCBI lineage: Eukaryota > Metazoa > Chordata > Actinopteri > Salmoniformes > Salmonidae > Salmo > Salmo trutta. The sequence goes on along the minus strand of NC_042968.1, from coordinate 6,346,910 downwards.
AATGATGAGCGAGAGAGACAAAGAGAGAGAAAGATGCGTATAAACGCAGAGAGAAAACAAGCATATGTTGAGGTGCTGTTCGAAGGTACATCCTTTTCTGCACTAGAAGTAGGGTTGGGCGGTATCCAGTTTTTCATATCGTCATACCGTCCTTCTCTCATACCGGGTTATATTTAGTATCACCGGCTTAGTACACAAGGGGGCGCCAAAAACAAAACTGCAAAAAAGCCCATTGGGCATCTATAACAAGAAAGGTAACAAAATGTGCACAAGTAACAGCGAATTTCAATGGAAGCTGCTAGTTAAATATGCTAACCAACGCAAATGAAAATAAACGAATTGCAAAGACAGGCAATCTAGCTCATACATAGGAAGGAGCTACCAAATGTCATTTTTGTTTGGACATTTACAAGCGAACGTGAACGAGAGACATTGTGCAAATGACCAAAGTTTTGACATGCTTGTCTGAAGGAAGAATAGTACTGGCTCTGGAGCTGCATGTGTAGGCTACACGCTGTGTCTGTGTGGAGTCTGGAGTCACTAGGGCAACAGGCCTGCTCTGCTCCTAGAAGAGAAGACGGCCGAGAATGGTGAGGAAAAAAACGCAAGGAAATCAAGATAGTGGCAGCTGTACAAATAACTCATCCCAAGGGCTTTTGACTTCTCAAACACGGCAGGAAGCTAACACAATATGATGCCCCGTCACCTTGTAAATTCAGCCACTCAATTAGATTAAATAGCAAGTTAAACTTAGGTTTGACCTGAATGCAGAATTCTGCATTTTTTTCAGGCAGGAAAAAAATATAAAAAGCATAAGAAATGTCTTGCTGCAGTTTGGAAACACAGATGTAAAATGCTTCTTATTGTAATTTCTGCTCGGCATCAGATTCATTTCGTGCTTCAGTTGCACTTCTCCAGTCAGATGAGAATTCACTAACAGGCATTCTATCAGCAGACAGACTCTGACTGATGTGGAGCTACTTTTCTTTGGTACTTTTCTCTGTGTAGCCAGCCTACTTTTCTCCGGTAAAATAAAATATTAACTTCAAACAAAACATTAGGAAATGTAGCTGGCTACATTCTTTTTATGACAAATGTCGTTTTTGCAAAGAAGACCTTGCTTTTTCATTATAAGCTCATTTACTTGTGTTGCTGCCAGCCAAATAGCATTGCACTTCTGTTGTCATTTGATGAAAACGCAATCTGCCGAATGTGTTGCACTAATGTATTTTCTGTGAAGAAAACTATAGTTGCATGTCCCTGATCAGTCTATTGAAGCAAAAAAACACTTGACTGTCTTGCCCCCATCAGGATCGCAGTGGAGAAGGTGAAAAGCTTCAAATTCCTTGGACTACATATCACTGACAATCTGAAATGGTCCACCCACACAGATGGTGTGGTGGAGAAGGCTGAAGAAATTTGGCTTGGCCCCTAAGACCATCACAAACTTTTACATTGAGAGCATCCTGTCAGGCTGTATCATCGCCTGGTATGGCAACTGCACCGCCCGCAACCGCAGGGCTCTCCAGAGGGTAGTGCGGTCTGCCCAAAGCATCACCGGGGGCACACTGCCTGCCCTCCAGGACATCTACAGCACCTGATGTAACAGGAAGGCCAAAAATATCATCAAGGGCGTCAACCACACAAGCCACGGCCTGTTCACCCCGCTATCATCCAGAAGGCGAGGTCAGTACAGGTGCATCAAAGCTGGGACCGAGAGACTGAAAAACAGGCCATTATACTGTTAATTAGCCATCACAAGATAGCATCCATCCAGTTCCCTGCCCTGAACTTAGTCACTACTGTATCATTAGCCGATTACCACCAGGTTACTCTACCATGTACCTTAGAGACTGCTGCCCTATGCACATAGATATGGAACACTGGTCACTTTAATAATGGAACACTGGTCAGTTTAATAATGTTTACATACTGTTTTACTCATTTAATATGTACTTACTGTATTCTAGTCAAGGCCATCCTATTAAACTATTGCTGTATAAGATTGATAGATAGATCGATAGATCGATAGATAGATAGATAGATAGATGTACAGTACCAGTCAAATTTTTGGGCACACCTACTCATCCAAGGGTTTTTCTTTATTTGTACTATTTTCCACATTGTAGAATAATAGTGATGACATCAAAATTATGAAATAACACATATGGAATCATGTAATAACCAAAAAAGTGTTAACACAAATCAAGCTATATTTTATATTTGAGATTCTTCAAAGTAGCTCCCTTTGCCTTGATGACAGCTGTGCACTCTTGACATTCTCTCAACCAGCTTCATGAGGTAGTCACCTGTAATGCATTTCAATTCACAGGTGTGCCTTGTTAAAAGTTAATTTGTGGAATTTCTTTCCTTCTTGTGGCAACCGGCAAGGAGAGGTGAGGGGAGTGGTAATTGAGGAGAGATATCTTGCAGGCAGCTGGCTCCACCCCTAAGCCTTATATGGACTTCCTGCCCCAACAAGGAAAGGCGGGGAGTGCTTGGGGATAAAGGGAGTGCTTGGGGATAAAGGAGGAAGCAGCCTGCACAAAGGGGCAGAGGTGGTGAGAGACAAGAGGTTTATGAAGAGTGAGTGAAACGAGAGCAAAATCTGTGTGATTGCTCATTGTGACATGGACTGTCGGACATGCCCCCCGTGTACCGGACCGGATTGGCTGAGGACCCAGATTACCCCTGGAAAACGGAATGGACAAAGAGAATGGCTTGTGGACTGTGAGGTGATTGGTGAATTCCCCCCTTCTTTCCGTGTATGAAAATCCCTAATAAACTTCCCCTTTGCATTCTATTTGTGCTACTGGTGCCTGTTTTGTTATTGAACTTGGTGACGTGGAAATCCCACATCCTTGATCTTGCTACATTCTTAATGCGTTTGAGCCAATCAGTTGTGTTGTGACAAGGTAGGATACAGAAGATAGCCCTATTTGGTAAAAGACCAAGCCCTATTTGGTAAAAGACCAAGCCATATTTGGTAAAAGACCAAGTCCATATTATGGCAAGAACAGCACAAATAAGCAAAGAGAAACGACAGTCGATCATTACTTTAAGATGTGAAGGTCAGTCGATTAGGAACATTTCAAGAACTTTGAAAGTTTATTCAAGTGCTGTCGCAAAAACCATCAAGCGCTAAGATGAAATTAACTCTCATGAGGACCGCCACAGGAAAGGACCACCCAAAGTTACCTTTGCTGCTGAGGATAAGTTCATCAGAAATTGCAGCCCAAATAAATGCATAATAGGGTTTTTTATTGTACCCAAATTACGGGGTGCCGTGTAAAGGCACGGGGACGAAGACAAAACAAACTACACAAAAACACGGGGTTGAAACCCAAAGAAAAAGTACCTCAAATAAATAACACACGTGCACAATGATTAACACACAGGACGAGACCCGTAATCATCTGCGCAATCCACAATGCCACGAAAGCCAACACACACAGCACAGGTACACACACGCACCAACGGACATTGGAACAATAATCGACAGCACCATGGTTTACAAAGGGCATATATATATATATATACAAATACAATCAGTTGGAATAGGAGCCAGGTGTGCACAATGAAAGTTCCAGAGGGATCCATGACAGTGCCCCCCTGACGCGCTGCACCAACACCGCAACGACACCGGTCTCGAGGACAATCAAAGGAACGCAGTGCGGGTCGATCAGGACCCAACGCAGCTGCCAAAGTTGCGTCATCAGACGGGCCAGTTGCCGCTGCTGAAGTTGCGTCGGCGCCGGCGGGACCAGTCGCAGCATCATCGGACCGGCCAGTCCCGCTGTCTCCCTCAATGGTTGATTATTCTGTCACGCTAGTATAAACTATTCGGGAGACAGACACGTAATAGTTTTTTTTATTCCACCCAAATTACGGCGTGCCGTGTAAAGACACGGGGACGAAGACCAACCAAACACGTATTCAACACACAGAGTTGAAACCCAATGAAACCCAAACTAAAGAGCGAGGAGTACCTCGAATAAATAACCCACACGCACAATGATTAACACATGGGACAAGAACCTTAATCATCTGCGCAATCCACAATGGCACGAAAGCCAACACACACAGCACAGGTACTCACACGCACCAACGGCAATAGTAACAATAATCGACCGCACCATGGTGAACAAAGAGCACATATATACAAATACAATCAATGGGAATAGGGGACAGGTGTGCGTAATGAAATGTGAAAGGACCACCAGAGGACAGGCTGGGCTCACGGATAGTAGCCCAGCCAGGCATGTGAGTCAAGGTGATCAGAGGCAATTAAGCACAGCTGACGAGTACTAATGAACTATTCTCTTTCCCCTACAAGAGAGAGAAGGGAACCAGCAGCGAGGGGAGGAAAATAAAGAAAAGAGTGTTTGCTCCTCCAAAGGAGAGGACGTACCTTTCGAAAGACGAAAAGAGGAAGAAGACAAACTACCTCTGGAGGATGGCCACCACAAGAGGGGAGCTATCCACGAACGAACCATTAAGACGGTGACAAATCCGGGGTTTATGTTATAGTTTAAAGATAATCGTCTTGTGTTCCTTTATGTTTTCCTTGGGAGATCCTCATTGATTGTGTTGGAGTGTTTGAGTTGAAAGAAATCCCTCAATAGAGAACTTTGTTCAATTAAGAAAACCTACTCCTGACTTGTTTATTCCACCTTTCCACTTTAGAGTAACACCAAATTACTTGGTCAGCTCACAGAAAGTTCCGAAGGGATCCGTGACACCATCCCATCTGGTTTGCGTTTAGTGGGACTATAATTTGTTTTTCAACAGGACAATGACCCAACAAACCTTCAGGCTGTATAAAACCTATTTGCCCAAGAAGGAGAGTGGTGGAGTGCTGCATCAGATGACCTGGTCTCCACAATCACCCAACCTCAACCCTGAGATGGTTTGGGATGAGTTGGACCGCAGAGTGAAGGAAAAGCAGCCAACAAGTGCTCAGCATAAGTGGGAACTCCTTCAAGAGTGTTAGAAAAGCATTCTAGGTGAAGCTGGTTGAGAGAATGCCAAGAGAGCGCAAAGCTGTCATCAAGGCAAAGGGAGCTACTTTAAAGAATCTCAAACATAACATTTGATTTGTTTAACACTTTTTTTGGTTACTACATGATTCCATATATGTCATTTATAGTTTTGATGGTCTTCACTATTATTCTACAATGTAGAAAATACTCCAAATGAAAAAAAACTTGAATGAGTAGGTTTGTTCAAACTTTTGACTGGTACTGTATACATTTTCTTTATTTTATTTCTTAATTGCTTGTTATAATATTATATATTTCTTAATTCCATTCTTGTACTTTTAGATTTCTGTGTTTTGTTGTCAATTGTTAGAAATTACTGCACTTTTGGAGCTAGAAACACAAGCATTTCGCTAACCTCACAATAACATCTGCTAAATATGTGTATGCAACCAATAACATTTGTATTTTTCCTTGGTGTCCACATCACCAACAAACTATCATGGTCCAAACACACTAAGACAGTCGTGAAGAGGGCACGACAAAACCTATTCCCCCTCAGGAGACTGAAAAGATTTGGCATGGGTCCTCAGATCCTCAAAGGGTTCTACAGCTGCACCATCGAGAGCATCCTGACTGGTTGCATCACTGCCTGGTATGGCAACTGCTCGGCCTCTGATCGCAAGGCATTACAGAGGGTAGTGCGTACAGCCCAGTACATTACTGGGGCTAAGCTTCCTGCCATCCAGGACCTCTATGCCAGGTGGTGTCAGAGAAAAATCCCCAAAATTGTTAAAGACTCAGCCACTCAAGTAATAGACTGTTCTCTCTGCTACTGCGGGGCAAGCGGTACCGGAGCGCTAAGTCTAGGACCAAAAGGCTCCTTAACAGCTTCTACCCCCAAGCTATAAGACTCCTGAACAGCTAATCAGAGGGCTACCCAGACCCCTCTTATTTTTTTATTTTCTATTTTTACTTAACACTTATGTTTCTTAACTTCTTAAAGCATTGTTGCTTAAGGGCTTGTAAGTAAGCATTGCACTGTAAGGTGTTGTATTCGGTGCATGTGACAAATAAAAATTGATTAGAATTTATTTGATTTGATTCTATCATTCAGTCTACAGTAGCAGCCAATGTGTGGTGCTCAATGTAGGCCTTTGAAAAAACATGCAGGGCTTGACATTAACCTGTTTATACACTTGTCCTTCAGACAAGGTGACTGAAAATGTTGGTGTTGTTTGATGCATGAAAACACTTTCCAAATTAAATGCATTATTAGTCCCATAACATTATTTCAAAGAATCAGACAAATTATACTACCCTCTGCCTATTGGCTACTTAGCTTATTCAAGACCGTCTCAAAATACAACACCGCCCCTTAAAGACAAAAAAAAGCTCTTTAACTGACTCGCTTTTCAAAGATAATGTACACATTTTGTGCTCTTGTAGGAAGAAATAACTCCCCTTTGCTGACTACAAATGATCTATAACTGAGCTAATAACTCACTAACTAGCAAAGGATATGAACAAAATGTTCACACGTGGCTACATGCAGCTCTCGCTTTGATCTCAAAACAAGCGCATCTATTCACAACCGCTCATCCAGTTCAAAGTAAATGGCACAGATCCATATATGGCAATGGTCTATTTGCACATAGGGGCAGTAGCTGTCGTTCTGCCCCTGAACAAGGCACTGTTCCCCGGAAGGCCATCATTGTAAATAAGAATTTGTTCTTAACTGACTTGCCAAGTTAAATAAATGTTAAAAAAAAATATATATATAGACTATGATTGGTTATGCCGCACCGGTCTGTGTAGAGTACTCAGATGCGTTCTCTTGCACAGTTATGTATGTTCAGGTTTGGGTTGATGACTTTCTAAATGTAATCCGTTACAGTTACTAGTTACCTGTCCATTATTGTAATCAGTAACGTAACTTTTGGATTACCCAAACTCTGGTAACGTAATCTGATTACATTCAGTTACTTTTAGATTATTTCCCCTTAAGAGGCATTAGAAGAAGACAAGAATGTATATTACCAATTGAGGATATTGCAGGATAAATCAATGTTAAAGTTTACATAGCTGGCCATACATGGATGTTAAATTGTACTGTATGGGTTGGATATGTAGGCTTCTTCTAACCCATCGCTTTCTACTACATATAGTAATACGATTAAATTGTATCTTTACATTAACCTCTCTGGGCTATGTGGGACGATTTCGTCCCACCTACGTAACAGCCACTTCAATCCAGTGGCGCGATTTTTGAATCGTTAGAAATGCTATAACTTCAATTTCTCAAACATATGACTATTTCACAGCTATTTAAAGACAAGAATCTCGTTAATCTAACCCCACTGTCCGATTTCAAAAAGGCTTTACAACAAAAGCAAAACATTAGATTATGTCAGCAGAGTACCCAGCCAGAAATAATCACACAGCCATTTTTCAAGCTAGCATATCATGTCACATAAACCCAAACCATATCTAAATGCAGCACTAACCTTTGATGATCTTCATCAGATGACACACCTAGGACATTGTGTTATACAATACATGCATGTCTGTTCAATCAAGTTCATATTTATATCAAAAAACAGCTTTTTGCATTAGCATGTGACGTTCAGAAAACGCATAACCCCCGCAAACTTCCGTTGAATTTACTAACAGTTTGCTAAATTACTCACGATAAACGTTCACAAAAAGCATAACAATTATTTTAAGAATTATAGATACATTACTCCTCTATGCACTCGATATGTCCGATTTTAAAATAGCTTTTCGGATGAAGCACATTTTGCAATAATCTAAGTACATAGCCCGGCATTACAGGGCTAGCTATTTAGATACCCACCCAGGTCAGCATCCACCAAAATCACATTTCCTATAAGAAAAATGTTCTTACCTTGCTTGTTCTTCATCAGAATACACTGCCAGGACTTCTACTTCAATAACAAATGTTGGTTTGGTCCCAAATAATCCATCGTTATGTTCCAACAGCGACGTTTTGTTCGTGAGTTCTAGAATGCTTCTTCGCGGTGTCGCGCATGGCGCATTGGCGTGTCAAAAATGTCTAAATATTCCATTACCGTACTTCGAAGCATGTCAACCGCTGTTTAAAACCAATTTTTATGCCATTTATGTCATAGAGAAGTGTTAATATTCCGACCGGGAGTATGCATTGAGCCTAAACAGCCGAATAAAATTTCTCCTCAGAAGCGACTCATGCACGCGCATCATTGAAAGGTCCTCCGAGCATCCACTTACAAAAGGCGATAATATATTTCAACCTGAGGTTCCCTCGTAAACCTTCAGTTATTTCGCGGGCTCTGAGACGTTTCTTTTTTTACTGAGTTTATATATGGTATACCACCCAAGCCTAACGAGAAGCCCTAGTAACTGCATTCAACCAGCCAGCACATTCTGTAAAACAGTGTGCTTTTAAAGGCTCTCATTGGTTGGACCAGCTCAGCAATAAAATATGTAGATGAACACAGATGAATGTGAATGGCGGTGTGATGTGTAAATGGGTTTATAGCCTGCTGTGGACATGGTTAGAGTCCAGCAGAGCAGCATGTTAACAAGCCCAGGGCTGGATGGACAACAGCAACATACACAGAAACATACATACTACTGCTTTATCGTGGGCTGCTGCTGCTTCTACTCGCTAAAGTCTATAATGGGATGCTGAGCTCCCTTCAGGCCTGATTACAGTATGGACATGGATATATAAACAGATACACTCACACACACAATGAAGCGCATACACGCAATCACGCACGCGCACACACACACACCTATTTATTATAGTCTACATTATGAGACAATAAACAGTTTGACTTTTCCTCCCATTACTGATCATTAGCCATAATAGGCCTTCTTAGTGCATCTCATGTCATCATTAAGACAGCATTATGCAGGCCTTACAAGGCCTTATAACAGCTCATAACACGCGCATAATGTTCTTAACAATGCTCATAACTTTTACTGCTGTGGATCTAACAATATGAAGCAAGTTGGCCGTTCAGAGAGATGACAACTCCACCTGTTCCTTTTAACGACAGGGGTTTTACATAACACACAGCGTTCAGCCAGACGGCATATTAACTAAAAGACAGGAGAGAGAGAGAGAGAGAATGAGGGAGAGAAATATGGAAAGAGTTCTCTGTCACATGATGAAAGGATGAGAGAGAGGAGTGGGGAAGAGTCCTCGGGCCCCATTATGATGACAGGAAAAAGTGGCATGCCGGTGTCATGAGAGACCATGTTAGTCACTATAAATTGTGGCATTATGCATTTCAAAACCTCTTGTAATATGACGGCCATGTTTTCAGCACTTTTACCATTATGATAAAGGGGAGCAGACACTTAGTCATATCTTGTAGAGATATTTCACTTTTCCGCAGTATCTACTGTGTCATTACTTTTTGGGGTTTTGCTTACGGGGCAGTTGGGAGTTTGGTCGGTGAGATAGAGATAGAGAGATAGAGAGTGTCCTTTTTTCTTCATAATTACTTTTGAATTAAGCTGAGTCAGACTTCCTCAGTATTCTCATGGTAAGATAGAGACATCAACACGCATGGCTAACAGAGCACGCTAACTTAACTAGCCTAACCCTAGAATGGAGGTGTGCTGGTGTTTGGTGCCACCCCATGTCATAATTTACGTTGTCTTCCTATTCCTATTCACTCTTAATCTTGTTTAAGCAATTCATTAATTCAACTATTCATCCTACAGGCAAAAGTAAATTAAGACAAGCTTTATGTTTTATATTTGAGCTAGTATGAAGGTTCATAATATTTATAACTATTGGCTGGCAGGTGACTATATCTACAATGTGACTCATTGATCCTGCTCAATGGTATACCCCTCCTGTCTGCTCTCATCTATCGCACTCTGTCTCTCCCACTCACCCACCCACACACACACGCGTCTATCCTGGAAACATGGTACGCAATATAGCAGTAGGTGAGTACTGAGTAGGTGCTGAGGCTGCAGACCTGAGTCTACATAGAAGTATTACATTACTCTGTCAAGCATTCATGATCGAAAACAAACTGAATTTGTATCGGAAACAGCCAGGAATGCCAGATCTGCCTCTGCCTGTGTTCAGGATTGCCAGATCAGCCTCAGTGTGTGTTTAGGGTTACTAGATCAACCTCGGTATGTGTTCAGGGTTGCCAGATCTGTCTCAATATGTGTTCAGGGTTGCCAGATCTTCCATAGTATGTGTTCAGAGTTGCCAGATCTGCTTCAGTACATGTTCAGGGTTGCCAGATCTGCCTCAGTATGTGTTCAGAGTTTCCAGATCTGCCTCAATATGTGTTCAGAGTTGCCAGATCTGCCTCGGCCTGTGCTCAAGGTTGCCAGATCTGCCACAGAATGTGTTCAGGGTTGCCAGATCTGCCACAGACTGTGTTCGGGGTTGCCAGATCTGCCTCAGTATGTGTTAAGAGTAGCCAGATCTGCCTCAGCCTGCGCTCAGCGTTACCAGATCTGCCACAGACTGTGTTCAGGGTTGCCAGATCTGCATCAACCTGTGTTCACCTCTCATAGTATCCAGTACTATTTGTTACGGGTGGCATCACAGTCACATTCTCTTTCATTCCATTTATCCTATAGAGCACTGATACCTATAAATGACCCCCACCTTTCTTTTGCTCTTACACTCTTCCTCTCACCCTCACATACTCACTCTATCTGCTGTCGTTCTCTTTGGGATTAAGTCTAGTGGATTTAGTGTCTGAGTGTCTGGGAGCTAACTGTCTGGTGGTGGGTGCTGTTTGTCTAGATCCACAGTGCCTAGAAGCTGAGTGCAATGCTGGTCGGTGGACAATGCAGATCTAGACATTGTGTGTCTACTCCTGGCTGTTGTGTGACTGGTATCAGATGGGATATCTGTATCAAAATATGGTAAACTTTCGTTTAACACTACTCAGGGACTCTCTCTCTCTCTCTCTCTCTCTTTCTCTCTCTCTGTGCAGTGTCCACTCTAAAATACTGTGTTTATTTTTTATACTCTCTCTCTCTCTCTCTCTCTCTCTCTCTCTCATCCACTAACGAGCCTACATTAACTAGTTAGCTAGAGCTCTTACCGCCGTAACTCAAGCCTCAGCCTTATACTGTACCTTAGCATTAGTCCCATACCACAGCCCAAGCTCCAGACAGCCAAAAGCACACAGTTACCGTCCTAGCCTATTAACTACCAACAGCTGCCTCCATGACTGCTCTTAATGCCCCAAAAATACACAGGCACAAATATAGGCCTATAACCACACACAATATGTGTCTGTCTATTTTACAAGCACAATATTACATGGATTGAATTACACAATGTGTTCCATTCTACACAAACCTATGCAGGCTAGGCCTATGTTACTTAGGACAGAAAGTATTTTGTCTGCAAAGTATTTTGTTATTAAATTCCTCTGAATCTTTCACATCACTTTAGACATGCATTTAATTACATATAACTGATTTGATCTTCGCCAACTCAACGTTACGTTTTTCATTGTATTGTTCATATCCCCTTGATTTACCAGTCGTCTCTCAAGCTCACCCGCTTTCCCATATAACCCTTCAGCTTCCTGTTTGGTTTGAAAAACACATTTTGAATAAAGTTGAATGAAAAACACAGTAATTTCCAACAGAGCTGCTACTCGTCAGTGTGTGAGTGTGACACTGTGATGATTCTCATCGGAACCTCCCTCCATTCCAGAACACTGACAGTCAATTAAATTTAAATGACCCCTGATGCTAACACTGCAGCACACAACAACACATGTAATTATCTCCCTCTCTCTCTCTTCTCTCTTTTCGTCCTTTTCATCCAGAAAGAGGGAAAGAGAGAGTTAGACGGGGAGGGGGGAGAGAATGACACAGAAAGAGAGAGAGAGAGACACCGGTAGAGAGAAAGAGAGAGAGAGAGAGAGAGAGAATGGGAGAGAGAAAGAAAGAAAGAAAGAAAGAAAGAAAGAAAGAAAGAAAGAAAGAAAGAAAGAAAGAAAGAAAGAAAGAAAGAAAGAAAGAAAGAAGGATGGGAATGCTCTTTCTTTTCTAGTCAGTTCTCATCATCATCTGAGTGAAAGGTGAATTAAAGCACAGTAAGGAGTAGACTTGTCACAGCACAGCTACCTGTGACTAAATGATTGGAGCTTACAGCACAGGGGAAGACCGGTTTGAGGCCACACCCACTAACTAAATGAAAAACACAGCACGCAAACCATCACTCCTCATTTCACACACACACACACACAAACAGACACTCACACGCAAAAACTCAGTGTGCTCAGGATAGATTGTGTGAATGAATGTCATCACTGGTACGCACTCGCAAACACGTCAAAGAGACAACGGAAGTGAACGCACACACACACACACTATGAACACACACTCAACCGAGGATATAGAAAGGGTTGATGAAACAAATAGGATATAGGTGCAGATTTGGGTTCTTCAGTGTGTGTACTATTTTGATTCTTGTTTCTTTTCGATAGATCATCACTGAACACTAGCTCTGCCAAGCGAGCATCCTGCTAGTGTGACCCAAATACAGGGCTGCTGCTGTCTGATTGGCTAACAGAGAGGATGGGGTGAAGCAGAGGCAGTCTCCCCTACACACACACACACACACACACACACACACACACACACCATCATATGCCAGATAATTACATCCAGCAGGTAGACCTCCAGCATATTTTGTGTGTGTGTGTGTGTGTGTGTCCGTGCGTGCTTCATTCAATCATTCAGTAGTGCTTGGAAAGCACAGAATAAGAATGAGGGAGTAAGGAGTAGAGGGATGGAGCTGTAATATCAATGGTTAGCAGGGAGATGGGGTAGGGTTGCTGCTGGGTCAGAGAGTTGTGCTTGTGCTGTTGTGCCTCAGGGAAGACAGTGTTGGAGCACTAGAGGAATCCTGTAGGCCTATATTGAGGTTAACCCTTAGCCATCTCATCTCAGTGTATTTTGCCACAACCCAGGCTCTGCGGCACCAGAGCATCACAGACACCCGCACAGGCACGCCCACACACACTCAGACCTGCTTGGATCCACTGTCAGCCAGCACTGCCAACCTCACACGGCCCTGAGGCAGGGGCATGCTGGGAAAAACAGCTGCTAGGAGCCCCAAAGCCCTCTGACACAGGCATACCGTACATGAGGATGTGTCTGCCACTTAACATTTAACCCTGAGTGGAATATCACCACCCTCCTTCGTCTCCTCTTCCAGTCTCTCCTAAAAACATTACAGTTTTTATTAACAACATTCCTATCTGGACACAATACAAAAAATATGTGACTGAGAGAGAGAGAGAGGATCAAGTCAGTGCATTTATGGAGAAAATCTGATACACCACAGACAGAGGGTGGGCGAAAAAGAGAGAAAGACACACACACAAACAGAGCACGTTTGCTCTAAACCCAAACATCTTGGCCACAGTGCAAAAACCAAAGAGAGATAATCGATCCGACACACAGTGGCTCAAACCAAGCTGACTCACACACAAACACACACACAAACAAAGGAGTGCAGATCAATACGACACCCGGTAGCTCAATCCAAATGCGTCGAGAGAGAGGATCCGCTTACAATGTGTCTCTACTCTACTCTCCGTCTGAAGCGAGGGAGTGAATGAGAAGGTGATGGAGTGAGGGACTGAGGGGGGGAGGCATTTTAACCTACACGGTTTTAAAAGAAGACCCTCGGAACCCTGGGAAAGACCCCCTGGACAGGAGAAACACATTGGATCCATTGTCAGTTGTAGCCGCAGGGCTGTTTATGGAGAATGAATATTGTTTCATCATGAAAATTCTTGTACCCCTACCTCTCTTTCTTTTATCCCCTTAGTTTCCCTCTGCCATCTCTCTCTCTCTCTCTCTCTCTCTCTCTCTCTCTCTCTCTCTCTCTCTCTCTCTCTCTCTCTCTCTCTCTCTCTCTCTCTCTCTCTCTCTCCTCCTCTCTCTCTCTCTCTCTCTCTCTCTCTCTCTCTCTCTCTCTCTCTCTCTCTCTCTCTCTCTCTCTCTCTCTCTCTCTCAAATCAATTCAATTTGCTTTATTGGCATGACGTAACAATGTACATATTGCCAAAGCTTACTTTGGATATTTACAATATTAAAATAATAAGAATCAAATTTAGCAACAGGACTACAGTAACAACAATAACCAAGGGTCAAAATAACCATACATTGAACAATAACAATAAGCATACAGTAGAGGACATGTGCAGGTTGATTATCCTCATCAGAGAGGTCTTTGAAACCTTGAATAAGGGTTTCAAATTTGTGGAAATGACACTCTCTAATTGTTTTATATTTTTTACATTTTGTCAGGAAATGCAGCTCTGTCTCAGGTTCTGCTGTTTTGCAGTGGTTGCACAGCCTTTCCACTACAGGGAGCCAGGTTTTCCTGTGTCTGCCCTTCTCAATGGCAAGGCCTTCTCTCTCTCTCTCCCTCTCTCCCTCACTCTCTCTCCCTCCATCTCCCTACCTCTCCCTTGAGAGAGTGACAGGGGAATCAAACAGCAGTCTAAAGTGTTTGACTCCTCATCATCTCATGTGAGAGTAGCTAGCTATACCTTCTGAACCCACACAGATAACACCCCTGGGGGAAATGGAAATTGCTACACACACACACACACACACACACACACACACAGTACTATATACACACACAGGCGCACACACCATACTGTTCACACACGCTCAAGCACACACACAGACTTCGACACATAGGCTTCACATGTGCTTACTGACAAATTGAACTGACAAACACACACACACACACACACGCACACACATACACACACGCACGCACGCACACACACAAACGCACACACACACACACACACACACACACACACACACACACACACACACACACACACACACACACACACACACTGCAGCATGTGTCTCTGTGCCTGAGGCTACAGAGGTGATTCCTTACAAGCCTCAATGATGGGCTGTGGAGACACTAAGCTATTTTTAGCTCTCTCACACTCTCCCCTCCCCTCTCACACTCCCACTCTCCCTTCCATTGATAGAGTGCACTCCCCCTCTCCCTTCTTTTTATACACTGCAGCTTTTTTTCAAGAAAAAGCCTTTCCACCTCTATCCTTTTCTTTCACATTTCTCCATCCCTATTTCTCTCCATCCAGCTTTTTTTTCTCCACAACAACCCCTATCTTTTCACACACAAGGCTAAGTTTAGCCATTAACTCCAAAATCTTAAGGTTAGGCATTAACTCCGAATGGTTAAGGTTTGGGATAGGCTTAAAACAAGCTTGCTTGATTGGAACATGCAACCTTTGGTACCAGAGGCAGATGCTTACGGCCAGCCGCAATCCCACGTCGTACACACACACTGAAGATCTACCGCCCGTAGTCAGACTCCAAGGCCATGGACTTCTCACAGATATACGTATACCAGTACTGAATGAGTGAGTCAAGTGAGTCAAGTGAGTCAAGTGAGTGAGTGAGTTATGCCGTGTTCACGTGCGATTCGGAACTGGGAAACTCAAAAATTCACTGTAGAAAGATTATACCTGAGTTTCCCACTGGGAAAGTATCAGAATCAACCAATAGGAAGCTCTACGCAAACAACTTGATTTGTACGTGAACGCTGCATTAGTCACTTAGTTAGTGATGTGCAGTTGAAGTCGGGAGTTTACATACACCATAGCCAAATACATTTAAACTCAGTTTTTCACAACTCCTGACATTTAATCCTAGTAAAAAATCATTTTTAGGTCAGTTAGGATCACCACTTTATTTTAAGAAAGTACAATGTCAGAATAATAGTAAAGAGAATGATTTACTTCAGCTTTAATTTCTTTCATTACATTCCCAGTGGGTCAGACGTTTACATACACTCAATGTAAGGGGTGCGTAACTGGTGGCAGGGAAGTCAGACGCAGGAGAGCAGAACTAGGTAATAGCCGGAGCAGTTTAATTCCAAAACCAACGGCATCAAGAAAATAACAACTTGGGTACAAAACCCGACACGCACCAGTCAACATGTGCACAAGCACTTACAGACAAACAATACCACACAAAGACATGGGGGGAACAGAGGGTAAATACACAACATGTAATGAGGGAATGAAAACCAGGTGTGTGGGAAAACAAGACAAAACAAATGGAAAATGAATAATGGATCGGCGATGGCTAGAAGACCAGTGACGTCGACCGCCGAACACCGCCCGAACAAGGAGAGGAACCGACTTCGGCAGAAGTCGTGACACTCAATTAATATTTGGTAGCATTGCCTTTAAATTGTTTAACTTGGGTCAAACGTTTCGCGTAGCTTTCCACAAGCTTCCCACAGTAAGTTGGGTGAATTTTGGCCCATTCCTCCTGACAGAGCTGGTGTAACTGAGTCAGGTTTGTAGGCCTCCTTGCTCGCACACACTTTTTCAGTCCTGCCCACAAATCTTCTATAGGATTGAGGTCAGGGCTTTGTGATGGCCACTCCAATACCTTGACTTTGTTGTCCTTAAGCCATTTTGCCACAACTTTGGAAGTATGCTTGAGGTCATTGTCCATTTGGAAGCAACCAAGCTTTAACTTCCTGATTGATGTCTTGAGATGTTGCTTCAATATATCCAAATAATTTTCGTTCCTCATGATGCCATCTATTTTGTGAAGTGCACCAGTCCCTCCTGCAGCAAAGCACCCCCACAATATGATGCTGCCACCCCCATGCGTCACGGGTGGGATGGTGTTCTTCGGCTTGGCCAAACAGTTCTAGTTTTGTTTCATCAGACCAGAGGCCATTTCTCCAAAAAGTATGATCTTCGTCCCTATGTGCAGTTGCAAACCGTAGTCTGGCTTTTTTATGGTGGATTTGGAGAAATGGCTTCTTCCTTGCTGAGCGGCCTTTCAGGTTATGTCGATATAGGACTTTTTTTTACTGTGGATATAGATACTTTTGTACCTGGTTTCCTCCCACATCTTCACAAGTTCCTTTGCTGTTGTTCTGGGATTGATTTACACTTTTCGCACCAAAGTATGCGTCTCCTTCCTGAGCAGTATGACGGCTGCGTGGTCCCATGGTGTTTATACTTGAAAACTATTGTTTGTACAGATGAACGGCGTTTGGAAATTTCTCCCAAGGATGAACCAGACATGTGGAGGTCTACGATTTGTTTTCTGAGGTCTTGGCTGATTTCTTTTGATTTTCCCATGATGTCAAGCAAAGAGGCACTGAGTTTGAAGGTACAGTTGGGGAGAAAAGTATTTGATCCCCTGCTGATTTTGTACGTTTGCCCACTTACAAAGAAATGATCAGTCTATAATTTTAATAGTAGGTTTATTTGATCAGTGAGAGACAGAATAACAACAAAAAAATCCAGAAAAACGCATGTCAAAAACGGTATAAAATGATTTGCATTTTAATGAGGGAAATAAGTATTTGACCCCTTTGCAAAACATGACTTAGTACTTGGTGGCAAAACCCTTGTTGGCAATCACAGAGGTCAGACGTTTCTTGTAGTTGGCCACCAGGTTTGCACACATCTCAGAGCGGATTTTGTCCCACTCCTCTTTGCAGATCTTCTCCAAGTCATTAAGGTTTTGAGGCTGACGTTTGGCAACTCAAACCTTCAGCTCCCTCCACAGATGTTCTATGGGATTAAGGTCTGGAGACTGGCTAGGCCACTCCAGGACCTTGATGTGCTTCTTCTTGAGCCACTCTTTGTTGCCTTGGCCGTGTGTTTTGGGTCATTGTCATGCTGGAATACCCATCCACGACCCATTTTCAATGCCCTGGCTGAGGGAAGGAGGTTCTCACCCAAGATTTGATGGTACATGGCCCCGTCCATCGTCCCTTTGATGCGGTGAAGTTGTCCTGTCCCCTTACCAGAAAAACACCCCCAAAGCATAATGTTTCCACCTCCATGTTTGACGGTGGAGATGGTGTTCTTAGGGTCATAGGCAGCATTCCTCCTCCTCCAAACACGGCGAGTTGAGTTGATGTCAAAGAGCTCCATTTTGGTCTCATCTGACCACAACACTTTCACCAGTTGTCCTCTGAGTCATTCAGATGTTAATTGGCAAACTTCAGATGGGCATGTATATGTATTCTTGAGCATGGAGTCCTTGCGGGCGCTGCAGGATTTCAGTCCTTCACGGCGTAGTGTGTTACCAATTGTTTTGTTGGTGACTATGGTCCCAGCTGCCTTGAGATCATTGACAAGATCCTCCCGTGTAGTTCTGGGCTGATTCCTCACCATTCTCATGATCATTGCAACTCCACGAGGTGAGATCTTGCATGGAGCCCCAGGCCGAGGGAGATTGACAGTTCCTTTGTGTTTCTTCCATTTGCGAATAATCGCACCAAATGTTGTCACCTTCTCACCAAGCTGCTTGGCGATGGTCTTGTAGCCCATTCCAGCCTTGTGTAGGTCTACAATCTTGTCCCTGACATCCTTGGAGAGCTCTTTGGTCTTGGCCATGGTGGAGAGTTTGGATACTGATTGATTGATTGCTTCTGTGGACAGGTGTCTTTTTTACAGGTAACAAGCTGTGGTTAGGAGCACTCCCTTTAAGAGTGTGCTCCTAATCTCAGCTCGTTACCTGTATAAAAGAGACCTGGGAGCCAGAAATCTTTCTGATTGAGAGGGGGTCAAATACTTATTTCCCTCATTAAAATACAAATCAATTTATAATATTTCTGACATGTGTTTTTCTGGATATTTTTGTTGTTATTCTGTCTCTCACTGTTCAAATAAACCTACCATTAAAATTATAGACTGATCATTTCTTTGTCAGTGGGCAAACGTACAAAATCAGCAGGGGATCAAATAATTTTTTCCCCCACTATAGGCCTTGAAATACATTCATTAGCTATACCTCCAATTGACTCAAATTATGTCAATTAGAAGCTTCTAAAACTATTATATCATTTTCTGGAATTTTCCAAGCTGTTTAAAGGCACAGTCAACTTAGTGTATGTAAACTTCTGACCCACTGGAATTGTGATACAGTGAATTAGAAGTGAAATAATCTGTCTGTAAACAATTGTTGGAAAAATGACTTGTGTCATGCACAAAGTAGATGTCCTAACCAACTTGCCAACACTATAGTTTGTTAACAAGAAATTGAAAAACAAGTTTTAATGACTCCAACCTAAGTTTATGTAAACTTCCGACTTCAACTGTAGATACCAAGCCTCTCTGAGTGTCCTAGTCTTAGTGATGTTTATGGATGTGTCTCAAATGGCACCCTATTCCCTACACAATGCACTATTTTTTACCAGAGACCTACAGGCCCTGGTCAAAAGTAGTGCACAATATAGGGAATAGGTGTCATTTCAGACGCAGCCTGTGTGGCTGTCTGGCTGAGTGGATGTATTGGTAAAAGAGTATGTCACTTAGTGGTCTGTGAGAGTTTTTCAGTGAGTTCATGGTGTGTCAGTGATGTGTACTAGCAGGCAGGTCAGTGCCAGTAGTGACAGGGTCAGTTGGTGCCAGACATATGGTGTCACTCCCGGCAGTGTCCCTGCAGTGGCAGAGCTGGGCAACACCTGGTGCCACCTAACAGGGCCTGGCAGCATCTGGGTCACACACACATGGGCGCTCGATACGCACGCACACACACACACACACACACACACGGGCACAAAGCCATACACGGGCACAAAGCCATACACACACAGCCAGAGGTGACTTGAAGCGGCTACACATTGACGGAAGAAGTGAGAGATGGAGATGGAGAGTGAGAGATAGCGAGAGAGAGAGAGAGAGAGAAGGCAAGTGAGGGATAATGCATATATCACTCTGCATTTATCCCTTATGTAAAGGAATATGAAAGGGTCAGAGTAAGGGCAGAAGTGAGTAGTGATCTTATACAGTAATTAGTAGTGACTGTGTGTGCACCCATGGCTCCTCTCCTTGTCGTCTCAGGAATGTGAGCCATGCGTGAGTGTGGGCGTCCATCCCTTGACAACAGCCACACACAAAGACACCACTGTCACCAAGGACCATACACTTTCAACAAGACTCCAGCGCCACACTAGATTTAGAATTACTAAAATATCCATGGAAGGGTCCATGGTTTTTGGGGCAGAATACACATAGGCACACCCAATTTGGCCAAACAATGGAAATCTCCATTGCTACATAAAGAACAAAGAGAAAGAGATAACATTCTGATAATGACACATAACACTGATGATTAGATCATCCAAATGGTGCAGCAAATTTAGCCACCATATTGAATGAGGCATTGCATACGCGTTGCCGTTCTAGTCATTCTCACTCTATGACGCCAGCTCTGTCAATTGGAGTGTCCGTTCTAGTCATTCCAACTCTATGACGCCAGCTCTGTCAATGGGAGTACCCGTTCTAGTCATTCTAACTCTATGACGCCAGCTCTGTCAATGGGAGCGTCCGTTCTAGTCATTCTAACTCTATGACGCCAGCTCTGTCAATGGGAGTGTCCATTCTAGTCATTCTAACTCTACGGTGCCATGCATCTATCAATGTGAGGGTCCTATCTAGTCATTCTAATTCTATGGCGCCAGCTATTGTCACCAAAGCCTAAGCACGCAGGCAGGCAAATTGGTCTGTCTTACGTAACATAACAAGACATAGGCTAGGCTAGATGGAAATTGAGAGGGATAGAGAGGAACAAGGAGACAGATAACGCTAGAGAAAGGTGCAGGGAAACAGAGAGAGAGAGAGAGTGTGTGCGTGCCTGTGTGCCTGTGTGTGTGTGTGTGTGTGTGTGTGTGTGTGTGTGTGTGTGTGTGTGTGTGTGTGTGTGTGTGTGTGTGTGTGTGTGTGTGTGTGTGTGTGTGTGTGTGTGTCTGTGTGTCTGTGTGTGTGTGTGTTTGTGTGTGTGTGTGTGAGAGAGAGAGAGTAGAAAGCTAAAGAAAAGAAGAGCAGAGGAAAGAAGAGGAGACAGACAAGGGAGGGAGGGAGGGAGGGAGGGAGGGAGGGAGGGAGGGAGGGATCAGTACATTCTCTACCATGGAAATCTTGGAGAATGTCTGATCAATGATAATCCTATTGCCTCTCCACTCCGAGAGGAGGAAATGGAGAGAGAATGAGATGTGAAAGGGAGAAGTGTCAGATTGACTGGATATAACCTGATCTAACTGAGACAAAGAGAGAGAGAGACACACAGAGAGAGCAAAAGAGAGAACAAGAGAGAGAGTGAATGGGATGAGGAGTCACAGTGCCAGTATACAGTAACTGTATAACTGAAATTCTCGCAAGCCCTAACCAACTCTTGATCTGGCTATTATAAGAGACTAAACTAAATACTGAGACAAAGTGAGGGTGAGAGAGTGAGAGATATAGAAATGTAATGGTACGGGTATTTGTCAGTATCACTGTGGATAACTTTGAGACATTAAAGACACATTAGAGTAAGTGAGGTTCTGGAGTACACACTGCCAGCACAATAAAGTTCAGTACAGTACAGACCAGTACCAGAGACCAGACTAGTACAGTACAGACACAACCTGTGTAGTTCAGTACCATCTGATCACAATTGATCAATATTATCAAGATAAGAGAACCTGCTGAAGACTTATGAGAACGGACTGTAAGGCAGAGACTGTATCCAGAAAAGGAGGGCTTCTGCTGAAACTAGATACAGAAAAGTGGAGCAATCTTCATCAGAAGTGATTAGAAATGAGAGAGAGAGAGAGAGAGAGAGAGAGAGAGAGAGAGAGAGAGAGAGAAAGAGAAAGAGAAAGAGAGAGGCTGCTGAGGCTGCAGTAGTTCTAGTGGGCTGGTTTAATCCCACAGACTGATAGAATGAGTCCAAATAACATGTACAGTGGAGAGAAGAGGAGAGGAGGAAGTGACTGTATTACTATTCTGCAGTTTTTATCTAAATATCATATCATTTCTGGGTAACAATTAAATACCTTACTGTGATTTTTTTCAATTAAAATGGTCAAAAAGAAACAAAAATATCTTCTTAGCAAATAGTATTTTCTCAAGCAAGATTTTTGCTATGACTGTATGGGAGTGGTCTGAGTTGGGAGGGGAAAACTGAAAACAACCTTCCTTATTGGACTATTAACTAATTTACCACCTGGTGATATCACCAGGCAGGCCAGAACTCCATCCCACCAAAACAGGCTGAATTTCAGGCAGTCTTTTCAAACAGCTTGTACACTAAAAGGGCAATATCATCATTATCACAATTTCACAGTATTATATAAAGGGAGAGAGTTCTTTCTTTGTTATATAATATTGCTATTTCATTCAATAATAGAACATGCTGAAAGAGAGGGATGAGAAAGAGCATGAAGGGAGGAAAGGAGGGGAGCGAGGAAGGGGGGGTCACACTTCTCTCCAATGAATACAACTTAATTACCACATCCCCCTCTCATTTCCCCTCCGCTCCCAGAGGAGGACGAGAGAAGAGGAAGATGAAACAGAGAGGGGAAAGGGATGGAGAGAAGGGGCAGAGAGGAGAAAACGAGTGTAGAGCAGAGCAGAGAGCAAAGAGAAACAGAGAGACAAGAGAGAGAGAGAGAGAGACAGATGAGAGTAGAAAGAGAGATACAAAAAGATAGAGGAGGAGAGCATAAAGACAGAAAGAGAGAGAGAGGTTGAGAGAGAAAGACAGAGAGGAGAGGAAGGAAGACAACAAGACGTAGAGGACTGTATAGCGTCCATCTTTAATTCAGGGTCTTTGTAAATGGAAAGTGGCTGAACAGTCGGAGTGATCTTTCGGATTCATCAGCTCTAGCACAAATAGCTGCCATATTAACACACTCAGGCTGAAGAAGAGAGGAGATGAGAATGAAACGAGAGGAGGAAAGGCACAAGAGGAGAAAGGGATTTGAGTAAAAATGGAAGGGGAGAGAAGAGGGTGTAGAAGAGAAAAGCAAGGAGAGAAGATTAGAGTTGAAATGGGGGGAGAAAGTACAGAGTTCTAGTTCCCTCCTCATTATCAAGACTAGAGAGGATTTGGGGTTTGCATTGCTGAGGGGAACTGGGCCTTAAGAGCACCATGGGATTCTACTCACTGAGAAATGAGGACAAAGTGCTCGCTCGCTCAGTTTTTCTACCTCTGTAACACCAGTGCGCAGGCACACAGACAGGCAGACACACATACATTCACGCAAACATACCCCCCCCACCCCCCACCCACGAACACTCACCCATAGAAACACACACACACATCCCCACACACCACACACATCCCCACACACCACACACATGGCGCTCTCTTGAAACCTGACAGTGCTCATTATGAGTGACACCTGCATGTCATTCACGGTGGGCCAATTTGAGTAAAGCAGCAGCTAGCTCCAGCAGCAGATCTCTCCCCTTCAGGGAGACAATAGAGGAACGTCTGGAGCCATGACATCATTCTAGGCTATGGCAGAACACAGCAGAACAGGAGAGGAAAGGTAATTATGTGGCGAATGCCTCAAGAGACGCCCTTTAGAGGTGTGTGTGTGTGTGTGTGTGTGTGTGTGTGTGTGTGTGTGTGAGCATGCACGCGCTTGTGTGTGTGTGTGTGTGTGTGTGTGTGTGTGTGTGTGTGTGTGTGTGTGTGTGTGTGTGTGTGTGTGTGTGTGTGTTCTGTTCATGCATGTGTGCATGCGTTTGCTTCAATAACCTCCAGTTCATTGACAAGTACTATGTAATTACCATATGCCAGTGACATCCTTCCGCCATACATCCTTTTGCCATAGGTATAAAAATTGAATAGGGGACGATACTGACTAATGCCTTGCCGGAGTGGGTCGGAGATAGACGGTTTTGATAAACACAAATCAATTGTCTTTGGCCCTGTAATTCTAGTGAATGTAATTCTGGGGGAAAGGTGAATGTAATTCTAGTGAATCGGGGAGAGGTGATTGCCTACTGCCGTACACTTAAATGCCTGATTTTCTTGAGACGCAACACTACTGACGTGTAATTTCGCTTGCTGCATGTATAGTGGACGTATGAAACCAGCTAGCGATGTGGCTAATGCTACATCCCCTCTGCTATCCCCCGAGGCACCAATCAGTATATCGCAGGAGGAGGGAGAGAGAGAGAGGGGGGGTGGGGGGGGGGGGGGTGCGGGGCGCCGACGATGATTTCATATTTCATATATGAAATAGTATTTGCAGGAAGGGTATTAAGATAGCAATCTCTCCATTACGGCTTGGTGCGTATTTTGTGCATGTGTGTGTGCGCGCGCCCGCTTGCATGCCTGTGCATGAGCGAATGTGTGTGTACTTGTGTGTCCTTGAACGTGTAAGCAATTTTGGGTGACTGTGTACCGAAAAAAAACCTTTTTGAAGGGGATACATCTCCAAAAGGTCAGTGAGTTATTTTCCCCTGTTCCCTTAAATGTCTCAATCAAATGTAATCTCACCACTGAGTCTGTGACTACCCTACGTTCTCTATGCTGTGAGCCTGACATTTAACTACCATGTAGAACATTTCTACAGTTGAGCTTGCCGCAATGCATTTATGTGCCTCACAGTTTAGATACTATTGCAAACTAATGAAGACAAGTATCTGTAAGAATCAGGGAAGATTAGAATAAGCCGTGGGATTTCTGGTTATTGCCTTCACACTGGTGTGGAATAAAATTCCTGTAAGCAAAACGAGACAAAAAAAAGTCACGTAGTTTACGCATCGAAGCTTTCACACACGTACAGTAACACGTCACAGAACGAATTTAGGAATCATTTTACATCAAGGAGGATTGTTTTTTTAATGTGCTATTTAACCTACATGCATTTTCATATATAGCCCTTTCTCCTTCCTATCTCTGTAATTAGTGAGATGTTGCCTTGCATCATTGTTATTGGCTGAACATGGTTCTGTCTGAATGAGATTGGTTGATTGCTGCCTCAGCCTTGACCTGTCCTCCACCTGTGCCCAAGTGAATGATGAAGGGTATTCTGGGGGATGCAGTTGCACAGGGTGATTCACAGAAGATTAACTAGAGCTTTTCTCCTCCTCTCTCTAGTACAGCGGTTCCCAAACTTTTTATAGTCCCGTTCCCCTTCAAACATTCAACCTCCAGCTTCGTACCCCCTCTAGCACCAGGGTCAGCACACTCTCAAATGTTGTTTTTTGCCATCATTGTAAGCCTGCCACACACACACTATATGATACATTTATTAAACATAAGAATGAGTGTGAGTTTTTGTCACAACCCGGCTCGTGGGAAGTGACAAAGAGCTCTTATAGGACCAGGGCACAAACAATAATAATCAATAATTTTGCTCTTTATTTAACCATCTTACATATAAAAACATATTTGTTCAATCAAATAATGATGAATAACTCACCACAGGTTAATGAGAAGGGTGTGCTTGAAAGGATGCACATAACTCTGCAATGATGGGTTGTATTGGAGAGAGCCTCAGTCTTAAATCAGTCTGTGCCTGTATTTAGTTTTCATGCTAGTGAGGGCTGAGAATCCACTCTCACATAGGTACGTGGTTGCAAAGGGCATCAGTGTCTTAACAGCGCGATTTGCCAAGGCAGGATACTCTGAGCGCAGCCCAATCCAGAAATCTGGCAGTGGCTTCTGATTAAATTCAATTTTCACAGAACCGCTTGTTGCAATGTTGATGAGGCTCTCTTGTTCAGATATCGGTAAGTGGACTGGAGGCAGGGCATGAAAGGGATAATGAATCCAGTTGTTTGTGTCATCCGTTTCGGGAAAGTACTTGCTTAATTGCGCACCCAACTCACTCAGGTGCTTCGCTATATCACATTTGACATTGTCCGTAAGCTCGAGTTCATTTTCACCTAAAAAAAAACATTCAATGATGGAATGACCTGTGTGTTGTCCTTGCAGACTTAGAAGAGCTCCAACTTCTTAAACATAGCCTCCATTTTGTCCCGCACATTGAATATAGTTGCAGAGTGCCAGTCATCCTAGATTCAGATCATTCAGGCAAGAAAAAACATCACCCAGATAGGGCAGTCGTGTGAAAAACTTGTCATCATGCAAGCGGTCAGACAAGTGAAAATTATGGTCAGTAAAGAAAACTTTAAGCTCGTCTCTCAAATTAAAAAAACATGTCAATACTTTGCCCCTTGATAATCAGCGCACTTCTGTATGTTGTAAAAGCGTTACATGGTCGCTGCCCATATCATTGCATATCATTGCAGGGGCCTTGCTTTAACAAAGTTAACCATTTTCACTGTAGCGTCCAAAACGTCTTTCAAGCTGTCAGGCATTCCCTTGGCAGCAAGGGCCTCTCGGTGGATGCTGCAGTGTACCCAAGTGGTGTCGGGAGCAACTGCTTGCAAGCGCGTTACCACTCCACTTTGTCTCCCTTCCATGGCTTTTGCACCATCAGTACAGATACCAACATGAGCAGCAGATACGTTTGGCTACATACGGACCGTTAGTGGAATTCCCGCGAGAGAGTAACGGTTAATGTGATTGGATGTTAATTATTTGACTAGGCTACCTGTATTTGACATTGTGTTGGTATTTCGCTGAACACCTAGATGGTTTAATTTTATTTTTGGTAATGAAACGAGGCAACTCAGGCAAGAAAAAAACCTCACCCAAATGTATAGCCCAGTTGGAAAACAGAAATATACTGTTTGAAAAAGTGAAGGAAAAAAAAAAATCACATTTTTATTTGGTGTATCCCCGACAGCATTGCGCGTATCCCCTGCTCTAGTACAATGACACCTTAGCGTGCCTCTGCTCACATCCCAGTTCCGCTTAGCAACAGAGAGGAGAAGGGGGAACGCCACAGTCTAACACACTTCCCAGTCCCCCCCTTCTCGGCCCTCAAAGCCTCTCCACCAGCCTCCCATATCCACCGCACTCGCCACCACCCCTGACAAACCCTCCTTCACTCCCTTCATCCTCCCATTCCTCCATCCATCCCTCTCCCCTTGCCATCCCACTGGCTCTGGCTTTGAAACAACCTTCATTACAATCATGGGGAGCTAATGGTGCTTGTATTGGTCTCAGCTCGACGGCATTCATCTTAACCTACTTTCCTGCAATAATCTACATATACTCCCCAATCTCCAAGGAGTGGCATGGCAAAAGACAAATTGCAGCCCCAGGGCAAATAGTGGATAAGTGTAAGTGAGTGTGTGTGTGTGTGTGTGTGTGTGTGCGTGTGTGTGAGTGAGTGAGTGAGTGAGTGAGTGAGTGAGTGAGTGTCTACATGTTTATGTGCGTTTGGATTGGTTAAGTACAAGCGTGTGTGTGTTTTTATGTGTGTGTGTGTGTGTGTGTGTGTGTGTGTGTGTGTGTGTGTGTGTGTGTGTGTGTGTGTGTGTGTGTGTGTGTGTGTGTGTGTGTGTGTGTGTGTGTGTGTGAGGCCTATACTCCCAAGCCCAGCAGAGATCATAGACTGTGGGATCTAGCGGACACAGCAAGAGCCTCAGCACCATGGGAGACCAGCACATTCTGACAGCCCAGCTAGCAGCAGTGGCATATCACACACAAATACACACACCTCAGGGTCTTTGTTCAGTAAAATTTGAATGAATTTCCACTTCGCCTTTGCTCTTAACTTTGAATTGAACACGCTCTCTACTCAGTCTCCTGGGGACCAGTCTATGTCAGTTAAACTGGCTAAAAGTAAGTGTTAACCATAGCTTATATGACTCAAATGATTTGAGGTATTGCAAAACGCCTCTGAAGGGAGGACTAAAGGATTTTACACCGACACCCAATCATTTCGCATCGAGAACAAGACTGTAAAGGCATGACATTGTGTTACTATAGTGAAAATTGAAGCAAATTCAACCTGTGTATTTTCAGCCATGGTTGCATGTAGGCATCGTCTGCAGGGCGAGGGAGTTGTTAAATCTCACACCAATGTGTACAAAGACTGACAGAGAAATTGTACACAGCCACGCTGTTTCAGTCACTTTTATCCCTTCCTTAGCTCACACACTCTCTTGAAATACATTATTTAATGTCAATGTGACGTTCTTTGTAATGTAATGCTTAGATAAGTAGTAAGTGGATAAAAGGGCACACACTCGCATCCACTAGCGCGCACGTGCGCACACACACGCAGACACACACACACACACACACACACACACACACAAACAGAACACCGCAGCTCTGCTGTCTGTTCTGCTTGTTCAGCACCAAGGACAGCTCCACCTCTCCTTCACTCTGCCTGTCCTGCTCTTCCTCTTCAACTCACAGGTATAACTTTATATAGCGCTAGTCTTTTGACATTTCCATAACGTTCAGGACCTGAGTGTCAGACATGCACAAATGCACCGACAGTGTTCCCCCTATATTAATTTAGCAGCAGTGGCCCACCGCTGCTAAATTGTTGCCCCCACTGCAAAATATACGATGTATTTTTTATATATACAATACCAGTCAAACGTTTGGACACACCTACTCATTCCAGGGTTTTTCTTTTGACTATTTTACACTGTAGAATAATAGTGAAGACATCAAAACTGTTCAGGAGAGTACCTTTCTGCCCTCCGCATGGTCTACATCCCTCATCCCAAACCCTGCCGCTCGCAACACCGAGCACCAAGACTGAGCAGCAAGGATACAGTGTCACTACGCATGTATCAAATCACTCAGGTGGAACAGATCCCATTTCAGGCAATCGCACTTCATCTCATACATGAGTCCAACACGCTAACACACACACACAACAAGCAACACTCACATACAGACATAAGCACACACACACAATACACAGACACACACACACACACACACACACACACACAAGCAAAGGTGTGTGCACGCACGCACACACACGCCTCCTCCTCCCTATCCCCCCACGCAATTTCAATATAATTGCCACAAGTGCAAGAGACAAACTGCAATCTGAAACCCCAGGCTTGTTCATATTGAGAGTGTCAGTATTTGTTTTCTTGTTGACGCTAAATCTATTGTGACCCGAATGGAATAACACACAGATTCACACACACGTCCACATATGAAGTGTTAGAACGGGTTTCTGGCTCTCTACAAGGCTAGATTGATGCGCCAGCTGAGTTGTTAGTCGCTCTGCTCTCTCTTCCCCAGCTGAGTGTGTCTCTCTGTGGGGCAGGCCCGTCTCTCTGCATGGCTCTACGCTGGTATCAAAGGCCTCCCTGAGGCAACACTAATGACTGTACAGGCCTGCCACGCTACAGACCAGACTACTGAATGTTAATGACTGGACTGGATCAGTCTCGGCTAGACTACACAGCAGACAACCACACATCAACAAGCCTTCAACTCCAAACATTGATGTTAACGAGATGGAATTGGAGCCAGAGTTCGACAAGTAGGGGAGAAAATGTCACTCTACTGTAACTGTGTTCTATTGTAGTTCTATTGTGCTCTTCACTCACTGCAAAATATGGATTTCACTATTAACAAATATTCATTTGATAACATGCAATGGTGCAGAGTTTGTAGTTACAACTTTTACCCCATCATTCTAAAATGAGATCATGCCACCTAAACATATTTTCATTTGGGTCTATGGGCTAGTATTCATATATTATTCAACACTTTTCTCCTTCCCCAGACCATACTTTACAGTATAAGGCTACCAGCTCACAGCAGACACAAAGGGATTCCCCAAAGTGGAACGCATTGCTGATCAAAAAAGATTCTACAGAACGGGAACTCATCCACAGACAGAAGGGTTAGGGAGGTAGGGTGTGGGGGGGCTCTTGCGGTAGAGGGGGGTTAAACCCTCATTGCTCTACATACCACAGCTACTGCACTGTAACGGATGAGGGGGGGTAAGTGGGGTGGGGGGTGAGATGAGGTGAAAGAGTAGGAGAGGGGGGGCTTGTCTTGGCTTGATCCAACTCCAATCCGTTCTGCACACACGGATACCATATAGCAAATCCCCTTCACAAACAGCAAATCCGCTTCCCCCCCCCCCACTTCACTCTTCCCCATTCCCGCGGTTCTTGTTTTCCCTGCACCCCCATCCCACTTCCCATCCACACTGCTGTGCACTTCCCAAATGTGTCCCCCAAGATGGGCATTTCAGTACTGGTGGGTAATCCCAGGAAAGCCGGCTCGGCTGCTGTCGATCGCGGGGAGAAATGACTTTGGATTTGATCTGTTTGTCTATTTGACGACAGTTGGTCTGAGGGGACGGGATAGGCTTATTCACACAAGCTTGTGTTTTTTGTTTGAAAAATGGCACAGTTAACCCTCAGTGATTGCATATTTGGGTTCATATTTAGATTATTGCCTATGTTGGCCCAAGTCAATACAGGTCTAGCAGTCTCTAGTAAGACATCAAAAACAGTGCTTCAGTCAGACACAAGGAGCCTTGGGTCCACACTAGGGGTGTAACGATTCACCAATATGCAAAAAAATATACATATATCCGCTCATACTACATTCTTTCTACCTTGTGTGTGTGTGTACACTTTTTCTGTCTGTATGTGTAAGTTTGGGCATGCATCCATGTATGATAACTTCATGTAGAATTATAGTGTGAAAAGGTAACAGACACTAGATTTGAGACAATCTTTGATATTTTCTCCAGGTAGACGAATCGATATCATGGGTATTTTACGGGTACTGTTGTCTTGACGACAATCAGAACTTAAAAAGGTAACAAAAAATTTTCTCTAGAGACTAAATTTCATAGGATTCACTGTATACCACAATCTTAACTCAGCCTTTCAAAACGTACTGAGTTAATAAAAACGACAACTATTTTGTTTGTTTTTATTAACACAGTGTTTATTATTAGTACCCAATCTCATTGGTATGTGGGGGGATTAAGATTAGAACAATAATAAACACTGTCACAGACCAGAGATCCCCACTGGCCCAGGGCCAGTATCTAGGGTTCATGTCTAGTGCATAAAGATACCTTCGAGGAAACAATGTATCATTTATTCGCTGCAAATATGTCCACCTAGTACTTATCGGCCTACATATGGGGAAAGTAAGTACAGCATGTCAGACCATGCATTGCTGGAGCTTACATTTTCTCAGGTGCGTGATAGGAAATACATAGCTTCCATTCAAAAACCATTCCAGGAATACTATCCATTCAAAATCATCAATAAAAGTTGAAGGTAGACTCCAATGTAATAACGCTGCCACAAGCAGCACCGCAGACATCGAGATGCAGGACTTCGCTCTCTCGCAGTCACACACAGTATCTGCACATGTGCACAAGTGCGCGTTGACCCACTATACTGTTAACTTTCTGCATCCGCGTCAAATTGTATATTTGAACATAATACTGAATTGACCCTCGTTGGATTTGACATACAGACTTACATTAAAGGGAGAGTTAACCCTAAAATCATACTTTAACATTTGTATCTATCATCTTTCATCTCCCATTTCCATATTCCACACCATCTGCTGTAAAATCCTATTAGGATAAACCTGAAGACCTCAATCTAAGATGAATATGAGAAAAGGTTATTGAACCATCTAAATCATTGATTTTGGGGGGTTTAGATTCTCCCTTTAACTAACCCAGTGTAAAGCAGTGTTAATCATCTCCTCATCCACAGCCAGTGACAGCACTGGCAGGGCCTGCTGGGGCTGTAGTCAGTGCTGAGACCACCTTGCTCTGGAGCGGATCAATCTGAGCTATTGACCGCTATACACTGAGCCTGGCTAGCCCAGCCCCCTCCATTGGGCTGATGGGGGTGTGAAAGGGGCCAAAGTGTGCCGGGGGATGGGATGAGGGTGGCTAGATTACTAAGGGGTCACTGTTCTATCGGGTTCCACCCTTCTGATCAACTCTATAGGCCTCTATGGGAGACGGGAGAGGGCATGTGTGAGTGAAAGTAGGCATGTGTGTGCGTGTATTGATCGCAGGCCAAGAAAGGTTCCCTCCCCATAGAAAAACCCTATAAAGGCCTGGGGGGCCTGGAGTAGCTGGAGGGTGGAGCAGGCCAAGCTGCCTTATATCCTTGTTTTGAGAAAGGCTCGAGCCAAAACATCTGCAATAAAAAAAAAAATCTTCTATTTCTGCCTTTGTCTATGATATCGCCCAAGGGGGCTTATTTCAACTGTGATGCACTGATTTATTCACATATTTCACTGAATACATTTATAAAAGCAGATGATCATTATTTCAGTAGAAAACTCAGAGAGAGGTGAGACTAGAGAACAATTCCCCTAACAGTGAATACTTTAACCAGGGAGAGAGGCGAGAAGTACCCCTCCCAGTGTATGAGACGGGGTAGGCACCAGAGGGGTAAACTCATCTATCCCAAAACCCTGCTGGAGGTTAACTGCCTGTTAAGTACTTCCTCTTCCACCGTCAGCAGTCTCCTGTTCGGCTGGCATTGGGCAACGCTGACCTTTATTGAAGAGGATATTTCAATCCTGCCATTTTGCCCAGAAAGGCTTTATCTGATTGGCTGGATGAAAAGACATGGAAACAACCCCCAGCGTCTAAGTGAGAGTTTAGTTACCTAAGACCTTCATAAGCATGACATAAGCCCACTGTAAACATGACATTGGTAATTATTGTCAGAATGACAGCTATATTAACACAATCACAAAGAAAGCTGCAGTTACATTGATTAGCATGGTAGAGCCTAACGGTTTTAAAAACAGTACAAAGTGTTACCAGTGTGCCAGGCTGCTGTTCTGGGTCCCTCTGTGACGGTGTTCAGTGATCCATGGCTTAATGAAACTTTTATCACTCCACTCTGTCAGGCAGATTAACGTCGCTTTGCTTCTAACGCCCGCTCTTAAATCACTTCCTCATCACAGGCTGACGGAACCATAGGGAGCACAGAGTGTCTTACAACACCTAACAGGGTAGAAGCTTGCTAAACAAATGGAAAAGACTTCCCCTTTATCTAACACAAGACATTTATATGCTCAAGACAGAGAACACAAGCTGTTAATTCATAAAATGTTGGTTAGTCATGTAGAAACTTTCCAGACAAAGCATTTAGCTGCTGTTAAGACTTTCAATGCCAAAGATTTACTCATAGAAACTAAAAGCTAGTTATGACAAAGGCGATTTGCATGACATAATTGAGGTAGCAAATATCCTATCGGTAGAAGACTTAGGGATTCCAGAGGACGATACGTCCTTCTCAGCCCTTGTCATAGATGACTGTATAACCAGTCATGACAGCCAACATCAGCTTATGACCACCGACTTACCACTCCTAAAATATAAACAGTCCGAAATTAAATGAGGCCTTTTGCCACTGTGAGGCTTCCCAACCCATATACTCTTGCTCATTATTCCACTGAATGGCATACTATGTCAGTATTACCAGTAAAACAGCAAACATACCTGAATGGGGGAAAACAGAAATCCTATTATGTGTCTGTGTGAGCTGCTATGCCTTCTGTCGGAATGTGTCTTCTTTGTGTCAAACACAATGTTGCAGCAAGAACAGTAAACAGTAAACATCACTTGTGTACAGACAGACACTGATGTATGGCCACCGGAAGTGTTTCCCTCCTCAACAACAAGAGCTGCCAACAGCAAGCTTGAATTTGTGTTGATGTTGGACATGGCTTATACCCACGGTCTATGAGGGCCGGATAACTTCTGATTTTCATTCTCTCCATGTAACAAGGGAGTGATTAAGACCTGAGACGCCAGGTGAGTGAACCCTCTGGTCAATCAATGGTCAATTAACGTTCAGGTAGAAAAGAAAACCAACAGGACATCGGCCCTCAAGGGCCCGTAATTGAATAGGATCCTACTGTAGGATTTCTCGAGCCAAGCCAGAAAAGATGGACAGACCAGAGTCAAAACAAAATGAAAGCTAGCAAACATTGGAGGCTGTGTGATACATCATCAGGGTACACACTCAAGATCCATTTCCAGCCACCACCACCTCAGGGTAGTCGTGACTGAGTAACTGCATTTCCCAATGGTTAGTCACTTCCCAATGGTTTTCTGTGCTTAATGTTTCCCATCCTGTGTGAAATCATTGGATTCTGACAGTCTCTCTATATTTCTGGAAGAGCCACACATACTGAGGATGAATTGAGCCCATCTTTCAACAAGAGTAATACCGATGTTGGAGAGAAAGAGGGATGTCAGTGACACGCTCTCATTTCTCAACCACAGCTGTCGGCCAAACCACCCTTCCTTCCTTCCTTCCTTCCTTCCTTCCTTCCTTTCATCCCTTCTGTCCTTTTCCTCACTTCAGAAAGTATCAGTGTCTCAGGTCTACCACTTCAGCTGACAGGTCCAGTGGGCTAAGCTTCCCGTCTTTTTACCATTTTGTACCCGGGCAATTCCACAGTAACAGATTTGCACTGAGACTTAGATTTTTCACTTAGAAAAATCTGAACAAAAGCCACTGATTTCAAAGTTTAACAAACCATACAATTCTATGCACATGGACAACTTAATAACTTACCAATTTACACTGAACATTTTACAAAAACACATTTACTGGAAGAACTGTGCAGATGCAAGGTTTGGTTTCCCAAGTTTTCCGTTAACTGCTTCGAATTAAGATTCAACAATGTTCAGAAAGAATGGGGTGTCAGCTACATGTATGTCATGACACATTGACTTTGAAAAAATCTATTTGGGTTATTAAACTACAGTAAGTGAAATGGACTTACAACCGGTAACGGAATTGCGTTAACGGAATTTCATCATGGGTCCCTGATCTGTAATACACAGAAATGCATAATTATGGTTATGAATATCATTCTCTTCATGGTGATGTATCTTAAATAGGTACACAAAGGTAGAAATATGAAATATCCTCCTTTGCATATCTGCGTATTATTCTACACACTTGCTATTATTTTAATAAGCTCTGCCCCCAAACAATTCTACATTTGGTTCTACATTGACCGGATGAAATCTGAACCAATAATAGACATCTACAGTATCGTTCACAAGTTTGGACATCAAAGTACAGCACAGTAGTGCTCAGTAGAGTACAGTCGAATTCAGTACAGCAAAGTATAGTTCAGTACAGTAAAGTAGAGTATACTGTAGTTCAGTACATTACAGTGTACTCGACTCTAGTGTGCTCTACTGTTTAGTGTAATGAACTCCACAGTACAGTAAAGTATAGTTCAGTACAGTAAAGTAGAGTATACTGTAGTTCAGTACATTGCAGTGTACTCAACTCTAGTGTGCTCTACTGTTTACTGTAATGAACTCCACAGTACAGTACTGAACCATACTTTTCTTTACTGAACTCTACTCTACCGTTCAGTGACTACTATGATGTCCCACTGTAGACAAGAAGAAGTGGAGGAGGGCTGTGGGGAAGACTGAAGGAAAGAACAAGGAAAAAGAAAAAAGGAAAGCACAAAGAAAGAAGAAGAATGACACCGGTCTAAAACAAGCCTGCTCAAGGACATTGAGCATTTTTCAAACGCTCCCTCTCTTTACTCTCTCAGTTTATTTCTCTATGGAAATCAATGCAAACAGTAACAACTTAAGCACCTCTCAGCTTTCATGCTGAGGAGCCCAATGAGTGTAATTAGACCTGGTCTCCCATTGAGGAATAGAGCAACATCAATCGGCCTAACTGGAGAGAGCTAGAGCGCTCACTAATTGTGGCTAGTTTGAATGAAGGAAGTAGAGGGCAAGCAGAGAGGCAGGGAGACAAAGAGCTCAGTGGTGCTGTTGAGAGGACAGATGGACAGCCTCCTGACACTCACTGACTGACTCTAGTAGCACATCCAGTTGAAGCTAGCTACTGTATGACCCCCAACCGGGCTGAAATTAGCACTGTGAGAGCAGACGGACTGTATACTGAGCAGTGCTCACTGAGAAGCATGCCAAAACAGTTCAACTTGTGTGTGAAGTTCTGCTCATCGCGCCATGGCAGGGCTTTGCATGGCAGGGCTTTGCATGGCACTACGATGTGTAGAATTTAAGAAGAGGAGATTTACAGACTGGTAGACACTGACTGACTAGAAGAGAAACACAAGACACTGGGAGACGTTAAGAGACTCCATCAGCTATCAAGACGAGACAGAGACTGACAGAGACACCAGAGACACACAAATATCCAGATTGTGCTTCAGTCTGAGACCACCCACCACCAACTACCTGTTCACTACTAGACCTACAGACTCCCAGACTCCTTCAAATCCTCCACACCTACCACAGACCACAACAGACCGTGCAGCCTTTAGCAGACTGCAGTTACGAAAATGGCGGTGAAATGTTCAATGACATGGAAAATGTCAGCACTGCACTACCAGGTGCTTATGAATGAGCCTCAGTTCTATCAGGCCTACACAGGAGGTGCACTCTGTACCATGGGACACACGCATTGTGGTGGGGGAGGAGAACGTGTCACAGCACCATCCCATCTGTGCTAGTCCTTAATCTGGTCTAATCCAGCTATCCAGCCATCCAGTATGGTGGGGATGGAGACAGCACACAGTCAGGAATCAGCCCAGATTAGACAAAACAACAGAGAGAAAGAGAGAGAGCGAGAGAGGGGGGGGGGGCATCAGTCAATGGGAAACCATTCTGGTCCAGTTGGCAAAAACCTATAACACGAGCGACATTCCCGTCAAGCCAAAACAACCATTGGAAACCAACCTTATCAGAATCACTTTCACTTAAAAACAATGTTGTCTCAGTTAAGGTGATGGGGGGGGGTCCTGACCCCTATTAGCCCACCTGCGATGGCCTGTTCCCCAGGCAGTTGGTACGCACAGACCACTCTGTTACACTGAGTTACCAGGGTAACATCAGTTAAAAGGCTAGTAGCTCAACTAAAACGGAAAAGTAAGGTTCAGTAGACTCGTGTAGAAGAGTGGATAATAAGGGTTTATTTAAGCATGTGCAAAGAAATACATTAGGACAGGTTGATAGGTTTTTTGGTCTCTTTGTTAGATAACACGTAACATACAAATCCCTGATGTCAGTCGATTCTCCCTCCAAAACACACACACACCGACTAATGAGCTGTCCTCAAACGCACATTTCCACCAGCACTTCTCACCCAACAACCCACACGTCCTCCCTTCTCTCTCTCCTTCATCCTCTCCCCGTTAATGCTCTCTATCCTCAGGCACAGTCAGTCAAGCACTGACGGCCACTCCATACATCATACTAGGGCTGGGGTCAAGTTGTTCCTGCAGTCAAGTTCCCTTGAATGACCCCCTTGATATGGTACTGGTCCTCAGGGCACACACACAGACATGAACACACACGCACGTCATTATGCCCCCCCCCCCCCAGCTACCAGTGTGCAGGTACATGCTGTTACCTACATGTACGTAGAAAATGGTGGTGGTGAATTAGACGAGGTCCACAGAGAGAAAGGGAGAGAGAAGGGATGGGGTGGGGGCAGCCCAAGCTAAAAATACAGAACCAGCATCACTGTGAGTCATAAGCCTGCTTCACTCCGCTCCGGCTCTGGCTGCCTGCCAACAACACACACACAGGCTGGGCAGACAAATACAGAGCTGCAAGCTAAGCTGGAGCCTGGAGAGAAGAGAAATAGGGGGGGGGGGGCTTAGAGAAAAATGGAGAGGGAGGGGAGAGGGGGAAGAGATTGAGAGAGGGGCTCGGTGAACAAGAGCTGAGATATGGGGGAGGGGTATGGCAGGGAGAGGAAAGGATGGAGAGACAGGGACAATAAAAGGGAAAGTGAAAAAAGGGACAGAGTTATTGAAGAGAAAGGGAGCAAATGAGAGGAAAAGAGGACAGAGAGATGGAAGAAGGAAGATGGTAAAAGAGAGAGAAAGAATTAGAAATCAAATCAAATCAAATAACATTACAACAGGTGTCGTCCTTACCGTGAAATGCTTACTTACATGCCCTTAACAAACAGTGCAGTTCAATAAATAGAGTTAAGAAAATGTTTACTAAATTAACTAAAGTGAAAATAAAATAAATAAGTAACACAAGAAAATTACATAACAATAACGAGGCTACAGTGAGGGAAAAAAAGTATTTGATCCCCTGCTGATTTTGTACGTTTGCCCACTGACAAAGAAATTATCAGTCTATAATTGTAATGGTAGGTTTATTTGAACAGTGAGAGACAGAATAACAACAAAAAAATCCCCAAAAAAGCATGTGAAAAATTTTATAAAATGATTTGCATTTTAATGAGGGAAATAAGTATTTGACCCCTCTGCAAAACATAGTACTTGGTGGCAAAACCCTTGTTGGCAATCACAGAGGTCAGACGTTTCACCCAGTTGTCCTCTGAATCATTCAGATGTTCATTGGCAAACTTCAGACGGGCATGTATATGTGCTTTCTTGAGCAGGGGGACCTTGCGGGCGCTGCAGGATTTCAGTCCTTCACGGCGTAGTGTGTTACCAATTGTTTTCTTGGTGACTATGGTCCCAGTTGCCTTGAGATCATTGACAGGGTCTCCCGTGTAGTTCTGGGCTGATTCCTCACCGTTCTCATGATCATTGCAACTCCACGAGGTGAGATCTTGCATGGAGCCCCAGGCCGAGGGAGATTGACAGTTCTTTTGTTTTTGTCACCTTCTCACCAAGCTGCTTGGCGATGGTCTTGTAGCCCATTCCAGCCTTGTGTAGGTCTACAATCTTGTCCCTGACATCCTTGGAGAGCTCTTTGGTCTTGGCCATGGTGGAGAGTTTGGAATCTGATTGATTGATTGCTTCTGTGGACAGGTGTCTTTTATACAGGTAACGAGCTGAGATTAGGAGCACTCCCTTTAAGAGTGTGCTCCTAATCTCAGCTCATTACCTGTATAAAAGACACCTGGGAGCCAGAAATCTTTCTGATTGAGAGGTGGTCAAATACTTATTTCCCTCATTAAAATGCAAATCAATTTATAACATTTTTGACATGCGTTTTTCTGGATTTTGTTGTTGTTATTCTGTCTCACTGTTCAAATAAACCAACCATTAAAATTATAGACTGAGCATTTCTTTGTCAGTGGGCAAATGTACAAAATCAGCAGGGGATCAAATACTTTTTTCCCTCACTGTATATGCAGGGGATACTAGTACCTAGTCAATGTGCGGGGGTACAGGTTACTCGAGGTCATTTGTAAAGTAACTGTGCATAGATAATATCAGCGAGTAGCAGTAGTGTAAAAACGGGGGGGGGGGGTTCAATGTAAATAGTCTGGGTGGCCATTTTATTAATTGTTCAGCAGTTTTATAGCTTGGGGATAGAAGCTGTTAAGAAGCATTTTGGACCAAGACTTTGTGCTCCGGTACCGCAGGGAGAACAGTCTATGACTTGGGTGACTGGAGTCTTTGACAATTTTATGGGCCTTCCTCTGACACCACCTGGTATAAAGGTCCTGGATGGCAGGAAGCTTGGCCCCAGTGATGTATTGGGCCATTCGCACTACCCTCTGTATCGCCTTATGGTCAGATACTGAGCAGTTGCCATACCAGGCAGTGATGAAACTGGTCAGGATGATGTCAATGGTAGAGCTGCAGAACTTTTTGAGGATCTGGGGACCCATGCCAAATTGTTTCAGTCTCCTGAGGGGGAAAAGGTGTTGTCGTGCCCTCTTCATGACTGTCTTGGTGTGTTTGGACCATGATGCTTTGTTGGTGATGTGGACACCAAGGAACTTGAAACGCTTGACCTGCTTCACTACAGCCCCGTCGATGTAAATGGGGGCCTAGTCGGTCCTCCTTTTCCTGTAGTCTACAATCATCTCCTTTCTCTTGCTCACAGTGAGGGAGAGGTTGTTGGCCTGACACCACACAGACAGGTCTTTGACCTCCTCCCTATAGGCTGTGTCTACAGCTTATCATGAGGTACTCTACCTCAGGCGAGCATACCTCGAGACGTCTTTAACATTAAACATTGTGTACCAGCAGTTATTGACAAATAGACACACACCCCCGCCCCTCGTCTTACCAGACGTAGCTTCACTGTCTTGGCGATACACAGAAAAACCAGCCAGCTCTATATTATCCGTGTTGCCCTTCAGCCACGACTCTGTGAAACATAAGATAATACCGTTTTTAATGTCCCGTTGGTACGATAGTCTCGACTGTAGATCATCGATTTTGTTTTCCAGTGATTGCACGTTGGCCAATAGAACCAATGGTAATGTCGATTTATCACTCGCCTACAAATCCTAACAAGGCATCCCAACCTTCTCCCTCGGTATCTCTGCCTTTTCTTCATGTGAATGACAGGAATTTAGGAATGTTCTCCAGAAAGCAGTATATCCTTCACGTCGGACTCATTAAAGAAAAATATTTGTCCAGTTCGAGGTGAGTAATCACTGTTCTGATGTCCAGAAGCTCTTTTCGGTCATAAGAGACGGTAGCAGCAACATTATGTACATAATAAGGTACAAACAATGCGAAAAAACTAACAAAATAGCACAGTTGGTTAGGAGTCCGTAAAACGGCAGTCATCCCGTCCGGCGCCATTATGGACAGAAAGATGGAGGAAAGCGAGAGACAAAACAAGATAGAGGCATAGAGAAAGAAAAAATAAAAAGAGAGGAAAAATGAAGAAAAGGAAGGACAGAGAGAAAAAAAATTAAGCAA
Source organism: Salmo trutta (assembly GCF_901001165.1). Classification (NCBI taxonomy): domain Eukaryota; kingdom Metazoa; phylum Chordata; class Actinopteri; order Salmoniformes; family Salmonidae; genus Salmo; species Salmo trutta. Next base: position 6,306,567 of record NC_042968.1, on the reverse strand, counting down.
AAGAAAGGGAGGGTTTTGTGGAGGCCCTGATGGAGGCAGGGCATAGTAATGGCGTCTTTTTGTAGGTACTAACTCTGCCATGATTTGTTGTACAAAGCCTATGGGAAAATGAATGGAGTTTTTGTACAGGTTTTGCATAAACGTTGAAAATCAGGTTTGTGGCAAACACAGGCTTAGGAGATCTTATACATTTCGTTCTATGAGATAATCTCCATCAGCTAACGTCCCTTTTTGTGAATTCCCAAGCATTTATGTCATTTAAAAAAGCACATAAAGGTCATGTTAACTGACTGATATTATCTCATAGAACAAAAGGTATAAAATCACCTAAGCCTCAGACCTTATTTTCTGTGTTCATCCCAAAATCCTATTTTTTCCCCCTTAATTTTTGCCATAGGAATGGCTGAACGAACCAGAGGTAACACATTTCTGGGTTTTAGGCCTAGAAGCTGGCGAGCTCTATTGGTCCAATCCTGGGGGAGATTCCGAGCGATCATGTAATCATCTGTAATTGGTCCCGGTTATTCATTAGAGCTTGATTGGTGCTCTGACATGGCCAATTAGATCCCGTGTGACAATGCCAGTAATGACACTCCCCCAGCACTACCAGGCTTAGACTAGTCTGACTGGGGCCTCTAGTATATCCATCACTATCTCTCTCTCCAAGCTGATACCGTAGATTTAATGGTAATGTTGTACTTCTATGGTACCCAAAGAGAAGAGACTGGTAACTGGTGAAGTCCACATTGCTGGATTCAAAGTCTACACACACGAAAAAACTATGACAGTAGATGCCTTGACAAAAAGTGGCAAACCAGCTCACACAACCACACACAGACGTAGGCCTAGACAGACAGACACACACACACAGCACAGTGTGTGGTAGAAGTGGCACCTGTCCATGCCACTGACATTGGCACCCTGCTGTTGGGTGACCTTGGCGTCGCCCCTCGCTGCGTCGTGCGCCCAGCGTGGCAAGATGCCAGGAGCAAGGTGGCAAACCACATCAGACTCCCAGCGTCTCCTGTCAGTCTGTTACCTGCCATACCAGAGTGTGTGTGTGTGTGTGTGTGTGTGTGTGTGTGTGTGTGTGTGTGTGTGTGTGTGTGTGTGTGTGTGTGTGTGTGCGTGCGTGCGTATGTGTGCGTGCGTGCGTGTGTATGTGTGCGTGTGTATGTGTGTGTGTGTGTGTGTGTGCGTGCATGCGTGCGTGCGTGCGTGCGTGCGTGCGTAGGTGAGTGTGTACCTATGAGTATGCATGACAGTGAATGATGGCTACATGCATTTAGTCAATAAATATTTCACAGGAACATTTTCATTTCTCTAGTTAAGGTACAGAGCTGTATGTTTCTGATGGAAGGGTAACCTATTCACAGCTAACTTGTTGACCAATTCACATTCAAGCAATAATCCAAACCGCCTTAAAGATCGAATCCGCATCTGGGGAAACAGTGCCACTGTTCACCCCAGCGCCTTTGTTATTAGGGGTTCACAGCAAAACCTATTATTAATTCTTAGATACATTTTTTTCTTGACATGGTCAAATAACTCAAGCATAGACTGGTAACTTTTTTCTACTTTGTCACACAGAAACTAGAGGCCATGAGTAACTTGGTCAAAAGGAATGGCACTGTTGACCTTTTTAAACATGTTGGCAAGGAAGGAGATTGGTAACATAGGTCGAGAGGGTCTCTGGCAAATGGAATATATCCTATAGTTGCTGTTATAAGCAGTCTCACTTAAACCCTCATATCTGCCACCCTGTTTTACCTAGAGACTCGAAACGTTGTATGTAGGTGTCTCAAGGACCCATACGACATGTTTTTTAAAAACTTCTCATGTACCATACATCCAAATAATACCACATTCGGTAGGTAGGACATCTCTTAACTTAAAAATATTATAATTAAGGGGTAGATCAGCTTAATATTGCGGAAAGATTGTTGCTTCCATCAATGTAGTTGTCTGCATCATTTCCAATAACCCATATATTTTGGGGGTAAATATTTTTATCCATATACATACATGTATGCATACATATACACATATATACATACACATACCTATGTAGACATACATATTTTTTAAGAATATACCTTTATTATTCCCTGCAAACCCTACCACCGATCCCCCAATTGGAGTAAACTAATAAACACTTCGGCTTCTACCTTCAGTTTATATACCTTATACACATTTTACAGACACACTCTATTTTACAATAGTTATATTTTGTTTGTTTTTAAGCCTTCCTCTATTTCTGATGTCCATCCAGTTTGATTTCTATTTGTAACTGTGCTATTTCACAAAATGTCTGAACCTATATACATGTTACAGACCCCGTATGTTTTACATTGGTTATCTCGTTATTAGTCCCACCCTTCAGCTCCATTCAACCCCTCCCATCTATCTCTTAACACCATCCATTTTGCATTTCTATTTGCCATATATTTTTCAACTGTGCTGTGATGCTTCACAAAAGTACTGAACGTTTCTATTGTCGTAGCTTCTACAGATTGTAAATAAAAAAAAACTGTTTTTGCTAAAATAATTATTATATTATTGATTGATTGACTATGGCTTTTCAAATCACCCAGTATTGCTATCTGCAGTGTTAGTTCTAGGCAAATGTTACAATTCTTCAGCCATTCCTGGACCTGTGACCAAAAACGAGCTACATATGGACAATACCAAAATAAATGATCTAATGACTCTGCCTCCGCACAGCAGAATCTGCAGAGCTGGGAAGATTGTATCCCCCATATATATAACATTCTATTGGTTGCAAGAATTTTGCATAGTAATTTAAATTGAAAAATTTGAAGTTTTGAATCCGGCTTTGTTTTGCGTATCAATTCGTAAACCACGTGCCATGGAATGGGTACATCAGAAATCTCTTCCCAACTATTTTGCAATTTATATGGCACAGCTGTCAGTTTTTTGGTCCTTAAATGAAATTGGTATATGTTTTTATTTATCACACTTTTCTTTAAATGTTTATGTTCTTTAATACAGGGCCGACGTACAAGTTCCTTACTTTTTGCCCCTTCTACTTGCCTCTTCCATTTTTGTGGTAATGCTGCAATTAGTTGGTTGTAATTTTGGGTAGAGCAGACATTTCTATAAGTCTGTGTCTATAAGTAATGTGTGACATTACTCTACCAGTCCTATTTATGATATCATTCACTAAAATTATACACCTTTTTTAAACATTTCTTCGAAAAATATGTTTTTTTTTATCAATTAGTATATTTCAGTTTAACCACAATATTTGTTGTATTATATGTTTTGTCTTTTCAGGTGGATTAAACTGAAATTTCAACCAACTTTCTGAGGCTTCTTTAATAAATAACGATATTTTGGAGATGAATATGTTTGTATTGGTGGTATTAGTATGAGTTGGGATTATGCTGGTTCATTGTTTAGCTACATGTCTATATGTCTTAACAAAAGACTCCAGGTTTGCCTGGGTGTGATTAAGGCCATCTATTGTATTTCATGAACATGTGTACATGTCTAGACAATAATGACCCATCCACTTAGCTAGATGTGGCTGGGGGTGGTTATAGTGTTTATTTCATCAATTTAGACAAGTGTGTCTGGGAAAGCATTTTATCTAGACACTGTCTGTTTTCTGTTTTTGATATTGCTACTATGCAAATATGCAAGTAACCATTTCACTGTACCGTTTACACCTTCTGTATCCTGTGCATGTGACAAATAAACATAGATTTGATATAATGTGTTTACCAGAGACGGTAATGTGAAGAAAAACATGACATGCACCAAAGTCAGATTAGGATATAGGCCAAGGACTAGATAAAGTGTATTTTTACCTGGAGTTTTTCCTTATTGTAGGCTCGTACTTTTACCACTTATAGTCTTGAAATATTTTGTTGTTTACTACACTACTCACTCTGTTTAGTACATGGCCTCACATGTGAATCCTTAAAGAGATGGGGCTAAGGGTTAGGAGGGTGTGAATGATGCTGAATAGGTGTAGACAAAGAAGAGCTCTTCAGTAGGTGTACCAAAACATTCAAGGGCCATTTTTTTCAAAAGTGTATCAACTTTCAAAGCAGAATTACTTTCCCATTGTTCCTCAACTGCAGTGCATGATATACCATTCTCTACTTTTTTATCCAATGTAAAAAAACACTATTTCAAATTTTGCTACATAGGACTGAATCCAGGTGGTGAGTCAAAATTAAGCACTCCAGCTTTAACCTGGATAAAGTTTAAGTATATGTGGGAACTCCTTCAAGACTGTTGGAAAAGCATTCCAGGTGAAGCTGGTTGAGAGAATGCCATGAGTCGGCAAAGCTGTCATCAAGGCAAAGGGTGGCTACTTTGAAGAATCTAAAATTTAAAATATATTTTGATTTGTTTAACACTTTTTTGGTTACTACATGATTCCATATTTGTTATTTCATAGTTTTGAAGTCTTCACTATTATACTAGAATGTAGAAAATAGTAAAAATAATGAAAAATTCCTTGAATGAGTAGGTGTGTCCAAACTTTTGACTAGTACTGTATGTAGTAGTATGCAGAATACATCCACAGTATGCACAACGTGCTTATGTGCTGGGTTATCTGTGCTGGTGGTTCAGTTAGCCTATAATACGCAGAGGGAATCCCAATGTGGATGTATTCCTATGTAATGTGTGAAGAGGAGTCTTCTTTAATAACCTCTGTCACTGGCCAGTGTTGATAAGCTGCCATTGTCTTTGCATTTCTCACACACACACGCACACAGGCACACGCACACACAGTCACACACACACACACACACACACACACACACGCAAGTACACACACACTTGCATTTAGTGTAGTAACCATGGTTACATGGGGCAACACAGAAAGAATAGGCCCACAAATAATGCATTGCAATCAAGTCCCCTTTTCCTGTGTGACATGACAAACGGTGTAGAGAGTAGAGAGGAGACTAATGCCCTAGCTGTGTTTCTGGGCCAGCCAGGAAGGCGGCATATAGACAGGCAACAGGGAGATACACAGGGGGAGGAGCACTGATGCATATTACCATGCATCCAGATCACAGGAAATCTGCAAAGAGGATACAGTGTGTCAAATGTATCATACACACACATAGTAAGACTGCTATGAAGTGATGTTGTTGCTATGCAGAGGGTGGTTTTTGGCTGGTGTGTGTGTGTGTGTGTGCCCGCAGAGACTCTGCAGCAACTGCTGTAATGCAGCATGCAGCACTGCAGCCCATTGCTCCACTCACACTATAGACTGCAGGTTACAGCTCTCATACTTCTGCACTCCCTGGGAACACTGCACTAGAGGATACACTCTCTGTGTGTGGTCATGGTTTGTGCGGTTATGGAGACATATTGCACGAGCACACACACACACACACACACACACACACACACACACACACACACACACACACACACACACACACACACACACACACACACACACACACACACACACACACACGTCCAGTGAATGTGCCTGGTAGCAGTGGTACCTGTCAACATTACCAGTAAAGTGCCACCCGCCCCCTAATCTGAGTATGCCACATGATTGGATGTTTGTGCGAGGGCCACGGGTCTCCGTCTCCGCACATGCGGCTGCACATTGGCCATCTGGGAGGACGCCTATGCCGAGGCAGGCAGGGGTCCTGACAGCACACAGAACACAGGCCGTCTGTGTGGACAACTCAGCTTTAGTGTGTGAGTCCTGGTAGAGCAAAGGGAGCTCACAGTTCTGACTGGCTCTGGGTAGTAATTGCCCTCAGGCACAGATCTGCTTACCCACCCAGAAATGCTAAGGGTAACCACAGGGGGTTAATGCTAAACTGACCTTAGATCAGTGTCTATGGGCAACTTCATCTAAATGCTTCTGGGCTTAGCAGGGCTTAGGCCCTGTGTGGAGGCTAACTTGGCTGTCCATTCAATAGTTCATGTTAAAAAGTGACTTTTTTCCTATCCATTTCAATGGCATAGATAGCTTTCCATTCAATTATGTAAATACAAATAATTGCTTCCATCTCTATTGATCTCTATGGAAATACTAGCTCTCCTTTTGTGTTAGATAAATGCTATGGGGATGTGACATGATGCTGTAGAGTACAAATGATCATGCCCTTTTCAAAAGAGGAGGCAAGAATCAGGCCGTGTAGCTAGTAGCCTACATATGAGATGGTGGTGACAAAAAAAATCCAAAGCGCTAAGAAATTAACTTGGGTGTGTGGTATGGATCAGAGAGAACGAGAGAGTGAGAGAGGTAAAGCAGCTCTTCAAATTATAATTTCCCCGCCCGCTTGACTCTGCTCTTGGACAGCACAAGTGCTGACTCAGGGGAAAAGTCCAGATTGCTTTTGGAATGGGATGAGTCCTCAAACGAAGAGATAGAGACAGGAGGGAGCGAAGAGAGAGTGGATGGAGAGAAGCTTGAGTGAAGGAGCAGAGAGAGAGAGAGAGAGAGAGAGAGAGAGAAGAAGCTTATCTGAAGCCATAACCCATTTGATTAAGAGCTATTGATTGAGCCTTTCAATTGGTCCAAGTTAAACGTGGCTGTATTAGCCGTAGATGGGCTTTCTGTATTAGCCGTGGAGGTACTGTTAGCTATCTGTGTTAGCGGTGGATGGGCTATTGGTTGTTAGCTATCTGTGTTAGCGGTGGATGGCCTGGGCTATCAGGCCTGCCAGGGTGGAATGGATTAGAGTGGCGAACGCCAGATAGCCCTGTGTCAGGCAGGCGTTTGCCAAATCGGGAGACTACGAAGCTGGCATCAGCTAGGGATACTACGGCTAACACGTGAAAGTCTACTGCAATGCTAACAGGTTATGAGTAGCATTGTAGCTAGCTAAAAACAAACTTCCTTTACAGTACAGTAGTTTCACACCAACAACCACCAAGTAACCTTAACTGCTAGCAGGGTAAGTACCTCTCCATATTACTCATTGGCAGAGCAGAGTCTTTTTCAAGTACAAAAGCAGTGTCAATGATTAACATGTACAGAGCCTTGTGCTGCAGTTACCTATATCTGATCTTCTTGAGTTCCTCTGGCTCCTACAGAAACCTATGAAGGTCATTGACAACACAGCATACTGTGAATACTAAGTCATTAACGAACGAGGGTGCTGTAAATGAATGCGCACGGACCTACGCAGGCGCACACACAAAGAAAAACACACACACACACAATGGAATGCACATACACACGTAGGCTACACACGTTTCACACGTTTAACAAATGCACACACACACACACACACACACACACACACAGTCACGCTCACACATGCTAACAAAATGCACACACACACAGAAACTCACACGCAAACGAATGCGCACACACGTGTCCAGCACACTGGGGCCGTCATTAATAGGCGGTGCACACGGCTCTGCGGTGTTGCGGAGTCGATTAAACCTCCGACTAGCGGGTAATAAAGACAATTGACCCAGGATAAATACAGCACACATGCCCGTACATAAATGACAGGAGAAGTAATGAACCTCAAACAGAGGAGAGGAGAAGAGCGGAGGAGAAGAGAGGAGTGGAATCCCCAGGGAGCTGACAGAAATCCTGTCAGGTTCTATACGGAGGAGCACACGCGCACACACACACACACACACACACACACACACACACACACACACACACACACACACACACACACACACACACACACACACACACACACACACACACACACATCTGAAATGATAGCTTATTTCCTATATAGTGCAGGTATATATGGTCAAATGCAAGTACCTGGTAAAGATAGAGTAGCCATCAAACAGCCTTTGCCCACTGAGTTTGATGGGTTGTTTCTTGAAAGTTTTTATTCCCACCTATTGTCCCAGCACTAACACACTTACTTAATTAACACTTCTAATAAATACATCAAGCCCATGGTTAGATAAAGCAGGTGTGTTAGTGCTGGATTATGAAAGCCTGCAGACAATGCAGCCATCCAGAACCAGGAGTGAAGAACACCACCGTAGAGGGTAAGAGGCAACACACACCTTCACACACCCTGAAGCTGCAGTGTGAATATTTCAGGGAGTGTGTGCTAAGTAGCACCTAGGGAAGCTGAGGGAATGCCATGGGCAAGAGACTGACAAGCAAGACCTGACTGCAATGATTGTGCTAGCTGAGGGTGTGTATGTGTGGACTTGTCAAATGCTATTTCTAGGAGGTTTAGGGTTAAGGTTAGAATTAGTGTTACGGTTAGAATTACGTTAAGGGTTAGGGTTAGGAGCTAGGGCTAGTTGTATGGTTAGGGTTAGGATTAGGGTTAGAGTTAGGAGCTAGGGTTGGGTTTAGGGTTAGGGTTAAGGTTAGGTTTTTGGGTTAAGGTTAGGGTTAAGGTTACGGTAAGGGTAAGAGTACGGTTTAGGGTTAGGTTTATGGTTAGGGGTTAGGGAAAATAGGATTTTGAATGGGGACTGAATTGTGTGTGTGTGGGGGGGGGGGGTAATTTAATCAAACGAATAACACCCCTCCGTCTTGCTGGAGAGATGATAAACACCCTTTGTTCTTCTCCGTTCAAAGATTTCTCATGTGTTGAGAGTCGTTTTTTGGTGCGTCATATACATTTTTGCACATCTAACAACAGCCTCTATAATAGTCTGAGAGTGACACATGCACACGCGCACGCACACAAACACACCACAAATTGTGAACGTTAATCATAAACCTAGACACGTGTGGTTCATTAGCATTACGCGACCCTAAACTCACCAGAGCATTGCGGCTTTCACAAGCCATTCCAAACCATCCATTGTACGGTACAGTGCAAGGTAAATATGTCCCCCTGTAATTCTAATGCAATGCTCTTAAACCACATAAAGCCTCACCACAAAGACCTCACCGCTACCGGAGACTGACATGTCCCTGATGAGAATGACACAAGTCCTGCTGAGACTGAGGATGTCCTAATGAACTCGGCAAAAAAAGAAACGTCCCTTTTTCAGGACCCTGTCTTTCGAAGATAATTCGTAAATATCCAAATAACTTCACAGATCTTCATTGTAAAGGGTTTAAACTCTGTTTCCCATGCTTGTTCAATGAACCATAAACAATTAATGAACATGCACCTGTGGAACGGTCGTTAAGACACTAACAGCTTATAGACGGTAGGCAATTAAGGTCACAGTTATGAACATGTAGGACACTAAAGAGGCCTTTCTACTGACTCTGAAAAACACCAAAAGAAAGATTCCCAGGGTCCCTGCTCATCTGCGTGAATGTGCCTTAGGCATGCTGCAAGGAGGCATGAGGACTGCAGATGTGGCCAGGGAAATAAATTGCAATGTCCGTACTGTGAGACGCCTAAGACAGCACTACAGGGAGACAGGGCGGACAGGTGATCATCCTCGCAGTGGCAGACCACGTGTAACAGCACCTGCACAGGATCGGTACATCCGAACATCACACCTGTGGGACAGGTACAGGATGGCAACAACAATTTCCCGAGTTACGCCAGGAACGCACAATCCCTCCATCAGTGCTCAGACCGTCCGCAATAGGCTGAGAGAGGCTGGACTGAGGGCTTGTGGGCTTGTTGTAAGGCAGGTCCTCACCAGACATCACCAGCAACAACATCGCCTATGGACACAAACCCACTGTCGCTGGACCAGACAGGACTGGCAAAAAGTGCTCTTCACTGACGAGTCACGGTTTTGTCTCACCAGGGGTGATGGTCGGATTCGCGTTTATCGTGGAAGGAATGAGCATTACACTGAGGCTTGTACTCTGGAGCGGGATCGATGTGGAGGGTCCGTCATGGTCTGGGGCGGTGTGTCACAGCATCATCGGACTGAGCTTGTTGTCATTGCAGGCAATCTCAACGCTGTGCGTTACAGGGAAAACATCCTCCTCCTTCTTGTGGTGTCCTTCCTGACCCTCCAGCATGACAATGCCACCAGCCATACTGCTTGTTCTGTGCGTGATATCCTGCAAGACAGGAATGTCAGTGTTCTGCCATGGCCAGCGAAGAGCCCGGATCTCAATCCCATTAAGCACATCTGGGACCTGTTGGATTGGAGGGTGAGGCCTAGGGCCATTTCCCCCAGAAATGTCCGGGAACTTGCAGGTGCCTTGGTGGAAGAGTGGGGTAACAATCTCACAGCAAGAAGTGGCAAATCTGGTGCAGTCCATGAGGAGATGCACTGCAGTACTTAATGCAGCTGGTGGCCACACCAGATACTGACTGTTACTTTTGATTTTGACTGCCCCTTTGTTCAGTGACACATTATTCCATTTCTGTTAGTCACATGTCTGTGGAACTTGTTCAGTTTATGTCTGTTAAGTTTGCTGAAAATAAACACAGTTGACAGTGAGAGGACATTACTTTTTCTGCTGAGTTTATGAACACTGTAATTTCACAACAAATAGAGGAAATGCATGATACTAAAAGAGACGGTTTGGTGTTGTCCTGTTCCACTCCTAGTCACACTAACAGAGGTCTCTGTATTGACTCCAGTCTACACACACTACTCCACCCTCCACCCATGCCCTCAAGAGTCAACGCTCATGATCAATCCCTTCGGGGTATGGAAGAGCACATGATTTTCCTAAGATCATCTCTCTCTCTTTCCCTCTCTTCCTCTATTTTTCCCCTCTCTCTCAGCCTTCCTCCTCTTGAAGCCAAAGGTTAAAGATAGGAGAGGATGGTGGGGTCTCATGTTTGAATCTGTTTTATAGAAAAGGACAGGAGGAAGAAGATAATATGGCTGATAAAGTGGCCTTATCTCCTTGGGTTAATGAGATCTAATCATCAGCCTGAACCAAAATGAATGATGCATTGAAAAAGACTGGAATTAGAAATAGGACTTACCCTGCCTACCTATCTGAGAGGTGTGTGTGTGTGTGTGTGTGTGTGTGTGTGTGTGTGTGTGTGTGTGTGTGTGTGTGTGTGTGTGTGTGTGTGTGTGTGTGTGTGTGTGTGTGTGTGTGTGTGTGTGTGTGTGTGTGTGTGTGTGTGTGTGTGTGTGTTGGTGGAGATTCTGTGAAACCTTTTACTTCAGTGGGCTAAATCAGGGTCACATAGCTCAGGCAATCCCCTCAGGCAGAGTTGAGAGAAAGGCAAGGACCAGAGAGAGAGACAAACCTACGGCACATATACAGTATATCCAACCATCCAACCAACAAGGAGAGGGAGAGCATTCCCCGGGTTACCGTGGAAACCAGCCCCCTTCACTGAGAGAGAAGTACAAAACCAATCATTTATATTATTAACCCTGTCCTTGCCAAAAGGTAGTCCCTCCAGGATTCTGCGATTGCAGATTTCTTTGTAAAATCAACAATTCCCTGCATATTATGTGAGGGTTTGCATGTTTTACCAATCACTGCACTATTTCTGCATAAAACAATTAAATCCTCGCAATATTATCGCATAAAACTGACCCATCGCCACAGTACAAAAAGAGGGCTCCCAATTTCAACCAATTAGCTTGTGTTGAAGTTTTTGGTATAATTTTTCCGCACAGTACACAGGTAGAAATAAATACGATTCAGAGATGCAGTCCCTTTCGTAATGTGCGCGCGCGCACACACACACACACACACACACACACACACACACACACACACACACACACACACACACACACACACACACACACACACACACACACACACACACACACACCTCTGCAGCCAGCTGATAATGAAGCTGTATCTGAGGGAACCCAAACACAGCCATCTGGGCAGAGGATCCACTCTCTCCCCCTCCCACTCTCCTCTGGGTCCCTTTAGTCTTTAGGAGCATCCATGGGTAAATTGCAGTCTGTTTTATGAGCACAGAGTGATCCACAGAAAGTGATAAATATATGCTCAGTCCCAATCCAACCTCTCCATAGACACTTCACGATGCCCTCACATACAGGAGAAGCCGATGTTCCATTGTTACGTCCCACACCGCAACTAGAGATGGCCAATACATCCACCAGAGATCACTTAGCTTCTGGGGGGAACACTGTAGAGGCTAGAGAGGAAAGAGGGAAGGGGGGGAGTTTGGAAGTAGGCCATGGAGAGAAGAGAAGAAGGGTAGTGTTAGAGTGTGGAAGAGACAAGAATGGAGAGAAAGAGAGAGAGAGAGGCTATAGGAGAGTGAGAGAAGAGATGAAGAGAGAGGGGGTAGTGTTAGAGTGTGGGAGAGGGGAGCAATGGCAAGCAAAGGCAAGAGAGAGGGGGTAAGGGTGGGTGGGAGAAAAGGAGAGAGGGGGAGGGGAGGATATAAAAAGCTTGGCGGCTTCAGTCTTGCTGTGATCTCCAGGATGGAAAGCATGGCCATTGTCAGAGGAGATGAAACCATGACAACCATCGCCACTGCTGCTGCCCGACACACACGCACACACACACACACACACACACACACACACACACACACACACACACACACACACACACACACACACACACACACACACACACTGCTGGACACTTAGCAAATGAGGACCAAATATGAGGCTGGAAAGCCTGCGTTAAAGGGGGCTCCAACTCTTACAGATGAAAACACACAGACTAATTGTTCTGAGTCTGCCCAGCAAGACAGCTCTTCTCGGCAAAACGCCTCCAGTTTGGCCCCTGTAGAAAAATGACACAACATTCCCATCCAAAAACCTGCCATTCATATTAACCATTCAATGTTGCTAATTTAGGAGCACCACAATAAACAAAGAAGTTATTGTTCCCCATTGATTTATATTTGAATGCATGTATTGAGTCCTTGCTTTAAGAAACCATTGTGTGTGTATGTTGAACAATGATATAGGCACCTTTTGGATGATCTCAATATCAATCATAGTAATCTCATTGGAGGGTAGGAGAGGTGCTGGGTTTCTCATTTGAGGTAGGAAATGGAATTAGGCTACAAGGCTTCCTCTTGAAATGCTGGCCCCTTTGGGTTCCACATAAGCTCTGCGTGTGATACGCGCACACACACAAACACACACAAACGCACGTCTCTCCCCCTGCCTAAGCTCCTGGTGGGATGACATATGGGCTTCTCTGTCCTCTCTGCAGACGCAGCACAGGGGAAGTCTATTCATAATAACAGCCATCAACAACCTCAGTCAGCCTCACAGTCCTGCTAGAGCCAGCACAACACACACATGCTCGCACACACACGCGCACACACACACAAAATAAGAAATAATAACACACATTGTCAATGGTCTAAATATATACTCTGTCACGTCTCATGTGAAGACATGCGCACAGTCACACACACACACACACACACACACACACACACTGAGAGTCATTCAGCGGCGGTCCTGCTTGTAGCCCAGCTCCACTTTAGATTCATTTCAGGACGCGGAGTCATAGTTGGAGTGGACACTGGAGCCCTGGGGGGACAGAGGGGGAAACAGACGACACAAGCTCCACACACGTGGCATGCCTTTTACCCAAAGAACAGGGTGGTGGGGAGAAAATAATGGTTGAGAGGGGTGGGGTTGGTAATGGAGATTGTAGATGTTGGACAGCTAAGGGAAGCTGGGACTTCGCTTACCCAGGCTAGAGAGCAGGGTGGTGGGGAGAGAGGACTAGATGAGAGGGGGTGGAGGTGGTTGTAGTGGATAAAAAAAGATATTTTTATTGTCACATACACTGGATAGCTGAAGTTTGTGTTGTTTTATTTGGTCAGCCATAGTAATACGGTGCCCCTGGAGCAAATTACAGTTAAGTGTCTTGCTCAAGGGCACATTGACAGATTTTTCACCTTGTCAGCTCAGGTATTTAAACCAGCAACCTTTCGGTTACTGGCCCAATGCTCTAACCGCTAGGCTACCTGGCACCCTGAGCACCTATGAGCACCTATGGTATACAAGGATACAGGTACAGAAAGTGACCCGAATGGATGTGTTCATATGAGAATGGAATGATGTAATGCCACTAGCAGCTCTCCATGACCAATCAAATGCAATCAGTGCAAGAGCCAACGCTAATACAAGCCAAGGTGTCACACCCTGAGCTGTTTCACCTGTCTTTGTGCTTGTCTCCACCCCACTCCAGGTGTCGCCCATCTGCCCAATTATCCCCAGTGTATTTATACCTGTGTTCTCTGTTTGTCTGTTGCCAGTTCGTCTTGCCTCGTCAAGCCTACCAGCGTTTTTCCCATACTCCTGTTTTTCTCTCGTCCCTGTTTTCTCGTTTTCCCAGTTTTGACCATTCTGCCTGCCCTGACCCTGGGCCTGCCTGTTGTTCTGTACCTTGTGACACTGCCCTGGTTTACTAACCTCTGCCAGCCCTGACCCTGAGCCTGCCTGCCGTTCTGTACCTTTCGGACTCTGCTCTGGATTACTGACATCTGCCTGCCCTTGACCTGGTGTTTGCCTGCCACCTGTTTTTGTAATAAACTTTTGTGACTTCGAACTGTCTGCATCTGGGTCTACTCCTGAGCCGTGACAGTACGAACTGGCCATGACGGACCCAGCAGACTCAGACCAACTCCGCAACGCCGTCTCCTCCCAAGGAACCACCATTGGAAGGCACGAAGAGTTTCTTTGTGGTCTTATGGAGGAGTTCCAGACCTTGGCCAAATGCCATGACCGCGCGTTGAACACATTACTGGAGCAATTCCGCAGGTTGTCTGTCAGGCAGCCTACTACGACAGTAACCTCCCAACCCCTCAGTAACCCGGCTGTTAGCAGCGCAGCTCCCCCGGCCACCCCGGTTTCTCGAGAACCACACTTACCTCCCCCAGAAAGCTTCGCTGGAGAGTCAGTTTCTCACTCAGTTTTCTCTCATCTTCGAGCTGCAGCCCTCTTCCTTCCCCTCGGACCTCTCGAAGATAGCGTACCTCATCACGCTGACGTCCGGGAGGGCTCTCGCCTGGGCTACGGCAGTGTGGGAACAACAGTCAGCCGTATGCTTCAGTCTGGAGGACTTCGTGGCGGAGGTGAAGAAGGTTTTCGATTCTCCATTGTCTGGGAGAGAGGCTGCCTGGAAGTTACTCCAGCTTCGGCAAGACTTCCGCAGTGTGGCAGACTATACGGTGGATTTCCGCACTTTGGCAGCTGAGAGTGCCTGATCCCGGAATCGCTGTTCAACATGTTCCTGCACGGATTATCGGAAGAAGTTAAGGACGAGCTAGCTGCCCGGGAACTACCAACGGATCTCGACTCGCTCATCGCCTTGACCATCCGGATCGATGGGCGGCTACGGGAACGTAGGAAGGAGAGGTCCAATTCCACTCGCCAAAGGACTACACCTTGCCTCCGAGGCATCCTGGAAGTCCCCGATGTGTCCGGTGCCTAGAGAACCCGAGGCTACCCGAGTTCCCCCCGAGAGTCTCTGAAGTTTGCCGATTCACCTCTTCCCGAGCCGATGCAACTAGGCAGAGCTAGGCTGTCTCCAGCCGAAGGTTTGCACAAGCTACACACAAAGAGTTGCCTGTATCGCGGGACTAATGGTCATTTTGTTTCCTCTTGCCCACTAAAAGACCAGGCTCACCGGAGTACTCTGGAGGGCCATAAGGATCACTTTTCCACTCCCCTTACTCGCACCGCTCTCCATGCCATCCTGCTGTGGGGTACCAGTCAAAATCTCTCCGGGTACTCATCGACTCTGGGGCCGATGAGAGTTTTTTGGATGATACCCTGGCGTCTGAGCTGCAGAACACCTACCACCTGGTGCGGATACAGGAAGGGGATGAGTGGAAGACTGCCTACGAATATCTGGTCATGCCATTTGGTCTTACCAACGCTCCAGCTGTGTTCCAGGCCCTGGTTAATAATGTATCCACGACTTGTTGAACCGGTTCGTCTTCGTCTACCTTGATGACATCCTCTGCCGTTCTGTACCTTATGGACTCTGCTCTGGATTACTGACCTCTGCCTGCCCTTGACCTGTCGTTTGCCTGCCCCCTGATTTTGTAATAAACTTTTGTTACTTCGCACATGGGTCGTCTCCTGAGCCGTGAAAGAAGGATTCCAGGGAATAAAGCCTTCACATAAATATGGTAATGAGACCAGAGTACAGGTTCCAATTGCTGTGTGACCTCGCTAACCTGCATGGTCATATAGGATTGTGCCCATATCTCTCATTCATAGCACTGTAAACAGCAGTGACTTTAGAGTGAAAATTGCAGTTTGTGTGTTACAGTAGGCTACTGTATGTATGTCCACCCTAATGTTTGAGTTCTATTGTCACGTCCTGACCAGCAGAGGGAGGTATTGTATTAGTTTTGGTCAGGACGTGGCAGGTTTTTTGTGTGTTAAGTGTTGTGTTGGTGATTGGGACTCCCAATTGAAGGCAGGTGTGTTGAGTTGCCTTTGATTGGGAGTCCTATATAGGAGTGTGTGTTTTTCTTTGGGGTTGTGGGTAGTTGTTTTTGCACTGCGTGTTGTGTGCCTGCAAAACTGTTCCTGTCTTCGTGAGTATCGTTTATTGTTTTCCCTGTGGATGCTTTACTTGTGTTTATTAAAACAACTATGAGTATCCACATTCCCGCTGCGCCTTGGTCCATTTTTGAAGACAGCTGTTACATCTATATTGATAAACACAGTTCAACACATGCAGGCCATGTCACCCTCACCTTTTGATAGCGCACCAGGCTGCAGGCCCGAAGGTTTGAGTTCACAGACCACCGTCGACAATAGTAGGGGTGGAAAGATTTCCTTTATAATAAAAACATTGCATGAACCTATCATTTAACTTGCAGGTCAGAGAAAAAAATGTCCTTTTATAAACATGTCATGCAAATCTACGTAATTTTACATATTAGCTGAATATTTTTTAATACCACAAAAAATCCCGAAACTACAGGTTTAGAATGGACAGAGAGACATGTGTTCTTCATATCACATTTCTCCAATGCCAAATCAGTGTGTCTTGTTTGCAACGAAACTGTCCCTGTTTACAAATAATTAAATCTGAGATGTCATTAGGAATCTGAGCATGGCCCTTTCAAAAGTTAGGCCTACTTTTCCACCCCAGACAGTAGGCCTACTGACACAGAAAAATGTCATCTTTAACTGCTGGCTACCCTTCTTCCATGGCTTAACCCACCGAGAGAAGGTCACAAGTGTTTCCTTAAAAGCTGTCTGGGTTTAAACATCTTCTATTGTACAGAGAGTGAATAGCTTAATCAATTGATAGTGACAAAATTAGATTACTTTCCTGTAGAAGGTTGTAGCTCAGCCTCTGAATGTCTACGAAATTAAACAGTGTTATCCCCATATGCATCAGAGTCGTGTCTTTCCAGGGTATTTTACAGCTTGTTTCTAGCATAAAGCACCGTGGAACAAAGCGCTGTTATAGATCACTTTATAAAGTCGGATCTGTTTTATTTTCTTCAAAATCTTAAACTAACAATGGGTAGGCCTGTGCATTTCACTGTTTACTTTAATAAAAGGTAGGTCTATGGTGTACACTCATACCCCCGCAATTCGAGTCCAGGTTTTAACTTAACAGCCTTTCACTGACACGGAGGTAGGCTATTTAAAGAGCGCTTGCTGGGTGGAGGAATTGGCCGACATTTCTTTGTATTTAGCAGCCTACAGCCTAATTTCGTCTGTGAAACAGGAAGGCCTACCTCTCATTTCTTGAATAGGAAGAAAGAGGCTCAAACACAAAGCTCTCCTGTTGTTAGTAAAGTCAAATTAAATTGATAATGGTTTAAATGAATTATGCCTACTCGATTTTTCCTACTTTCAGCACCATGAGCTGTCCATTTTCAATTCATTTTGCCGAGGCTGCTGCTTCAAGTTTCAGCACCACAATGTAAGTTGCTCGAATCTGGCTTCTTGTGAGGTCAATAACTCTGATAAATGCAACATGGGCAACAAACATATCGTTTTTATTAAAATCAATTATAGTAGTAGCAAGCTATCAAAGTTGGCTTCCGGTTCTCCTCATCTTCCACCTTTCCTTCTCAAACGAAACAGTACATAGGCTATAAGCTAGTCCGCACGCAAGATAATGCATTTTTTGGACTAGACCATCATTATTTTCGAAATAATTATTTGACTCTCCTCCTGAACTTCCACTGTAGGCCTACGCTGTACAGCATTGGTTAGGCAGCACACACATGTTTGGGGATCAGCGAGAGCTCAGGGTTGGAATATCCATTGCAGTGTGTAATGCAGCCTTGTTTTATTTACACCATCCCAGCAGCCATCTTAGAATTATAACTTTGCTCTGTGCTTCTCTGAGCATGGACTTTGTAGCCTATAGCCAATAGGCTATGGATCGTTTGATTGAGACCACTCTATAGGCGCACTTGACATTGCGCGCCCAGAAGAGAATGAGAGATGATGGGGGGCACACACAATTGGTTTTCTTTTAAGACCTTTCAAAAAAGTAGCCTATAGCCTATGACAGTGGTACCCACATGACAGAGGTACCCAGATCATTGCCTATTGGTTTTGGGGATGCTATTTATTTTAATCAAACTGCTTTAGCAGGATACAAATAGGGTATCAGGAAATCACTAGACTACGTCAATCTTTCGTTAATAAAATACAATTCATCCCATGCGTGTGGTTTGGGATTAAAATTATTTGTAATTGCAGAAGCAATTGCACGGATAGGTGCTAGTGCTTGTCATTGCAGGGACTGACAGTGAAACCATACCGCTGGTACAGCAGCCTTGTGCAGTGCAGTAGCTTGCCCTATCTCATTTGGCAGATATCAGCGCAGGCTTCCCCAATGCAACACTGTAACCGACAAATGTGTGGGTGTTCGAAGAAGGCGACACGCTACAATGTAACAAAACCACAACATACAACATTGCGACACCATCTTCCCGTCGTCTGGCAATGAGGATTAAAGGGATATTATTATTATATTTCAACAATCACACGTAAGCCGTGTGGACTACATGTCGCCCAACTGAAGCCAGCTGACTAGGCTATAGGGCGGACCAGTTTATTCCCTTTTATTATGATGTAGAATTTGAGGATAATCCACATAAGACATTCAGGTGCACAGTCCCAACCCCGATTGATGCAATGAGTCAAAAGCAATTCGTGGGAACTAGAAGTAACCAGCCCGCACGTCAGTGATGCACCCTAAATCAAATCCACCAAACCCGCAATAACCTACATAGTAGCCCATATGTCCTAGCCCATGTCAGCATAACCCATAAACGACAACCAGTGCGTTCACATCATCCACGTTTAGACCAGCGACAAGGACTAACCTGTCTGTCCTTTGCCGAGGGTCTTTTCCAAACGATAAGGTCCCACATAGTTCATATAGTGTGCGCTGTTGTCTTTGCCAGAAGATGACATTGTGTGGGAATTTAGTCAAATGTCTCGCAGAATAATAAAATACAATTCAAAATTCTCGTTTCAAATCAACGGAAACCGTAGGTTATTCCACAGCGCAGTCGGCTGCTGCTCTCTGGTTGGCCTCCTCTCTCTCGCCTCACGCAGATGGTCGGTGGGATTCTCTCTTCTCTGGGTCCCTTTCTAACCTATTTTGTTAGTTCACTCCCCTCTGGTCTCTACCTCCTCTTTTCACTGCTGAAATGTAGCGTCTTTAAATCTGGATAACATGGTGTTCTTTTCGTCCGTGTTCGTATTGTGGAGAGGAAGCGAGGCGCGGTGAACACAGCTTTGGCACAACCCGTTGACGGGGCAATCTAACCGGATAGTGTTTTAGTGCTGACTGACGCCAACGTCTGAGCTGTATGAATACGCATGCGCACAACGAAGGGGCTGGTTGACCAGGCACGTCACCGGGCGAAAGCGGGGAATCAGAACGCAATGCAATCACTTTTCAACCGGTTTAAACCCCTTCCACCGGGGTAACCCGGGCCAGGTAAAGGAATCCATTCATTTAATTCAGGTCGAAGTGACAGAATAGCATTACGGGGGGAATCGGCGCAGCAGCCTCTTAGTATTTGCCAAGCATATTTGTAAATATTCACAAAAGTGATTAACATTGACAAACCAACTATGTAATAGAATAGTGACCAGCAAAGAGAGTTGGTGACAAAACATTTCCTAAATCTTGTCTTGTCTTTACCCAATACAACAAGTGGCTTTCTGATTAGGTGTATTAGCAACACTCTGTAGCTACCATAGCCTACCTCGCTGGCTCCCTGTCAGTCGCTCCACCTCAGAGACTACTTCATGGCTGCTTTAGTACTTTGATGTCAGTCTGAGCATCTGTACAGGTTGTGTCCCCCATGTCCCAACCTCTCCTCCTCCTTCTCCCCACTCCTCCTCCTAAATCACCAGTAACATCTTCCCCAGGTCTACCTTCTCACACCTTCACTGGCACTTCCTGTCTTCCCTCGCTCATCAAATCAGATCACATTATATTTCCCAAATGTGCCGAGTACAAGAGGTGTAGACCTTACCGTGAAATGCTTACTTACAAGCCCTTAACCAACAATGCAGTTCAAGAAATAGAGTTAAGAAAATGTTTACTAAATTAACTAAAGTGAAAATAAAATAAATCAGTAACACAAGAAAAGTACATAAGAGTAATGAGGCTATATACAGGGGATACCAGTACCTAGTCAATGTGGGGGGGGGACAGGTTACTCAAGGTAATTTGTAAAGTGACTATGCATAGATAATATCAGCAAGTAGCAGTAGTGTAAAAACAGGGGGGGTCAAAGTAAATAGTCCATGTGGCCATTTGATTAATTGTTCAGCAGTCTAATAGCTTGGGGGTAGAAGTTGATAAGGAGCCTTTTGTCTTAGACTTGGCACTCCAGTACTGCTTGCCCTGTGGTAGCACAGAGAACAGTCCATGACTTGGGTGACTGGAGTCTTTGACAATTTTTTGGGGCTCCATTTGACACGCCAAGTATAAAGGTCCTGGATGTCAGAAAGCTTGGCCCCAGTGATGTACTGGGCCGTATGCACTACCCTCTGTAGTGCCTTAGAGTCAGACGCCGAGCAGTTGCCATACCAGGCGGTGATGCAACCGGTCAGGATGCTCTCGATGGTGCAGCTGTAAAAAATAATTGAGGATCTGGGGACCCACTTCAGCCCCGTCGACGTTAATGGGGGCCTGTTTGGCCCTCCATTTCCTGTAGTCCACAATCAGCTCCCTTGTCTTGCTCACCTTGAGGGAGAGGTTGGTGTCCTCCCTATAGGCTGTCTCATCATTGTCGGTGAGGATGGTGTTGGAGGATGGTGTTGGAGTCGTGCTTGACCATGCAGTCGTGTGTGAACAGGGAGTACAGGAGGGGACTAAGCACGCACCCCTGAAGGGCCCCGGTGTTGAGGATCAGCGTGGCAGATGTGTTGTTGCCTGCCCTTACCACCTGGGGGAGGCCCGGATCCAGTCCAGGATCAAGTTACATAGGGAGATGTTTAGTCCCAGGGTCCTTAGCTTAGTGATGAGCTTTGTGGGCCCTATGGTGTTAAACGCTGAGCTATAGCCAATGAACAGCATTCTCACATAGGTGTTCCTTTTGTCCAGGTGGGAAAGGGCAGTGTGGAGTGCGATTGAGATTTTGGTCATCTGAGGACCTGTTGCGAATTGCGAATTGGAGTGGGTCTAGGGTTTCCGGCATGATGGTGTTGATGTGAGCCAGGACCAGCCTTTCAAAGCACTTCATGACTACGTGAGTGAGTGCTACGGGGCGGTAATCATTTCGGCAGGTTACCTTCACTTTCTTGGGCACAGGGACTATGGTGGTCTGTTTGAAACATGTAGTTTTTACAGACTCGGTCAGGGAGAGGTTGAAAATGTCAGAGAAGACACTTGCCAGATGGTCCACGCATGCTTTGAGAACACGACCTGGTAGTCTGTCTGTCCCCGCGTCTTTGTGAATGTTGAGCTGTTTAAAGGTCTTGCTCACATCGGCTACGGAGAGCGTGATCACACCTGGAACAGCTGCTGCTCTCATGCATGCTTCAGTGTTGCTTGCCTCGAAGCGAGCATAAAAGGCATTTAGCTCATCTAGAAGGCTCGCGTCACTGGCCAGGTCGCTGCTGGGTTTCCCTTTGTAGTCCGTAATATTTTTCAAACCCTGCCACATCCAACTAGCGTCAGAGCCGGTGTAGTAGGATTTAATCTCAGCCCTGTATTGACGCTTTGCCTGTTTGATTGTTTGTTTGAGGGCATAGCAGGATTTCTTATAAGCTCCTTGAAAGCGGCAGCTCTAGCCTTTAGCTCGGTAGGGATTTTGCCTGTAATCCATGGCTTCTGGTTGGGAAATGTATATACGGTCACTGTGGAGACAACATCGTTGATGCACTTATTAATGAAGCCGTTGACTGAAGTAGTATACTCCTCAATGCCATTGGATGAATCCCGAAACATATTCCAGTCTCTGCTAGCAAAACAGTCCTGTTGCGTAGCATCTGCGCCATCTGACTAATTCCGTGTTGAGCGAGTCACTGTTACTTCTTGCTTTAGTTTTTTTGCTTGTAAGCAGGAACCAGGAGGATAGAATTATGATCAGATTTGTCAAATGGAGGGCAAGTGAGAGCTTTGTATGCTTCTCGGGGTGTGGAGTAAAGTTGATCTAGTTTTTTTTCCTCTGGTTGCACATGTGACATGCTGGTAGAAATTAGGTAAAATGGATTTAAGTTTGCCTGCATTAAAGTCCCTGGCCACTAGAAGCATTGCTTTTGGATGATCATTTTCTTGTTTGCTTATGGCCTTATACAGCTCGTTGAGTGTGATCTTAGTTCCAGCATCGCTTTGTGGTGGTAAATAGACGGCTACGAATAATATAGATGAGAACTCTCTTGGTATTGCGGTCTACAGCTTATCATGAGGTATTCTACATCAGGCGAGCAACACCTCGAGACTTCTTTATATTAGTCATCGCGCACTAGCAGTTATTGACAGTTATTAAATAGACACACACCCCCACCCCTCATCTTATCAGACTTAGCTGCTCTGTCCTGCCCATACACGGAGAAGCCAGCCAGCGCTATACTATCCATGTCGTCGTTCAGCCACGTCTTGGTGAAACATAAGATATTACAGTTTTAATGTTGGTAGGATAGTCTTAATCGTAGATCGTCCAGTTTGTTTTCCAATGATTGCGCGTTGGCTAATAATACAGAGGGAATTAGTGGTTTACCTACTCGGCGGTGAATTCTTACAAGGCACCCCACCATACTCCTCCTTTTCCATACGCCCACTTTTCCATTATAGGGTCTCTCTACCTCTGCATCAAGGCCTCCATTTTTTCTTATGTCGCTGATGGGTTGAAATGTTTGGTGAAAAACATTTTTTTTAAGAGATCCTATGGAAATAATGATGCCACCAATAAATAAATAAATAAATATATATATATATATATATATATATATATATATATATATAATACATATTTTCACTAGATGTTTGTGTGTGTGTGTGTGTGTGTGTGTGTGTGTGTGTGTGTGTGTGTGTGTATATGTGTGTGTGTGCTCTCGTGTGTGCATGCATGCACATGTTTGTGGAGCAGGCCCTGATGCATTTGTGTGCGTAACACTGGGTCACTTGATTAAACCAGAGGGCTTGATTAAACTAGAGGTTGGTCCCTACTTCATGGTGTTGACTACCATCTCTCCTCACACACACACACACACACACACACACACACACACACACACACACAGAGAGAGAGAGACATACACATACACACCACACATCTATCTATCTCATCACTCCTGAACAACAAAAGTACTGACCCAGCCAGCTCTGTGACAGATGGGGCTTCCCCCCTCTCCTCTCCTCTCTTCCCCCTCCCCCCATTCTCCCAGTCCTCCCCCACCTCAGTTGCTAACAAAGGAAGGGGCCTCAGATGCATTCTCACAAGAGAGCTTTCACTCAAACCACTTCCTGTTAATTATTTGTGACCCATCCCCCGACCCGTATCTATGAGAGGGATCCATCATGTGCTTTCTCTTAAATGTATGTTACGGCGCAATATGTCCTCACTGAGGACATGATCCCCCCCGTGTTATGATCCCTTATGGATGGATACATGATTTGACAAAACACGGGTCCATGCCAACAGGATGGATAGGGGATATTCAGCCACGCTTGGAGGACAATGGAAATTGAAGGCAAAAACCCACCCTTTTCGGTGTCCATATTAGGACATACAGCCATCATCAGGGAGCATCAATCATAATACACTTTGAATGGACTGAAAGCTTGAGGTAAAAGGCAACATCATACCTTAACTGTGTCGGACAACACCAAGCAACACTATAGCCATGGGGTCATTTTTAGTATGAATCCCTTAATCCTGACTGGAAGGGCGATTCCACTCCACAGATTGCTCTGGCAATTCTCACATATAAACTTCAATGGGAGGAAGAATGTTTAACATGCTTTTTACATTTGTATGACAATTTCTTTTTGAAAATCATGCTGAAATTGGCAATCTTAAGGCCTTTTCAGAACTGTAAGACCCTATGATATGTGAACCATGCATGATACGGACAACAATTTGGTGTTGTTATACTCCTTATAGTGTTTTCTCAAATATGGAGTATTTCTAGATTCTGAAAGACACATTTTCACATTCATTTATTCAACATTAAACGTATTAATATCTCAAACAACCTTGATTTATTTCGCTTATTTGTAGAGATATTGTTTGTAACAATATAGTCTTCAAACGCGTCACAGTGTGTTCTGATACTTTTAATGATATGGCCCATTTTATACATAGAAATTTACATTATAGGTCACTAACCAATCACATCCCTACTTTAGGATTGCACATTCAGCATGTCACTAGCATAGGGTGTTTCCCATTCACAATGTTTGTGGTGCTCATAAAATGTATCATACCTTCAGAATTAGCGGAGAGCCCACTCTGTAAATGTTATGTATTTATAGAGTATATTTTTTTTTCAAAGAATGTGTCTGAAAATGAACAAAATCAAAAAGAGTTGTTTTGAGATATTCATATTTTTTTAATGTTAAATAAATGAATGTGAAGATTTTTATTTCAGAGGCAATACATACTTTAGAGCACACTATTCGGAGTGTAATTACACCAAGATGTTGTCTGTAATCATGAACGGTTCACAGATCATAGGGTCAGGAGGTATGTATATGTCTAAAAAGGGAAAAAAATGCCACTTCATCATGATTCTCTTAAAAATGGTTTGTGATACAAATGAAAAAAGCATTTATAACATCATTCCCCCCAAATAAGTTTCTACGTGAGAAACGCTAAAACAATCTGAGATACCAAAAATATTTTCCACTCCCGCTGGTGTGGAATCGCCCGGAAGGCTCTGCCACTAGTAATCTCCAAGGGGATGTTTGTATCCATAATCATTGTGGAGTCCAGGTGTCTAATCTGTTAAAATGCTGGAATTACATTTGTAGACAACCCCTCTGAAATACACTGCACCAATAAAATCTATTGTAATATGCCTACAGTACACTCTTAAACATTTACAGGGTTATTTGTTTTGTCCCTACAGGAGAACCCTTTTTGGTTCCATGTAGAACTCTTGGGTGGGGAAAATGGTTCTACTGATTTCAGAGCATTTATTATTCTGTACGAAAATTCGAGACAGCGTGTGGCGGCAGCGTAGCCTAGTGGTTAGAGCGTTGGACTAGTAACCGAAAGTTTGCAAGATCGTAATCCCCGAGCTGACAAGGTACAAAATCTGTTGTTCTGCCCCTGAACAAGGCAGGTAACCCATTGTTCCTAGGCAGTCATTGAAAATAAGAATTTGTTATTAACTGACTTGCCTAGTTAAATTAAGGTAAAAAACAAATTATATGTTATGTTTCATATGGTATGTATTAATTTGTGGATGTCCATTTTGTATCATATGTTACGAATTACAATTCCTATTATATGTAACAAATTTGCAAAGCATACAATATGTTACGAATTAACAAAACATACTAAATGTTACGAAGTTGCAAAACATAAGATATGTTATGAATTCTAGCTAGGTGGCTAGGTGGCTAACATTAGCTAGGCTAGGGGTTAGGGATATTTTCTTTACCATGTTACGTCTAGTCTATGAGACCAGGCTGTACTGAACATTTTTAGTGGTGAAAGGGTTCCATTAACCAAAAATATGACATTTTCCATTTTCAGAGGATTTCCTTAGAGGACTATTGAATAACCAGTTATGGTTCTAGGTAGCACCTTCTTTTCTAAGAGTGTACATGTACGTCATTTATTGTGGATACTAAATTACACAGTACTGTTGGCTGTATATATATACTGTACATGTAGTCTATACAGAAGCCACACTTGCTCTTTTTTTGTCAAACAGATTGTGACAAATGATGTTGTACAAAGTGCTATGAAGTCCAAATAAAGGTGATGTATTGATTTGAGTGAAAAAAAAAGTTTTATCAGAGCATGGTCCAACCAGTGAGAGATCACAGGTGCTGAGGAACACTGTTAGCTGAGACTAATTGCTGTAGACAGCAAAGAGCATGCTTGTTTTTTCTCTAGCTGTCACACTCTAGCAAACACACTGACCCCCTGCCTGACCCCTCTGTCTGTCTCTCTCTCTCTCTCTCTTCACCTCCCCCCTCTCTCCTACATCTCTCCACACATTAATCTCTCCTTTCCTCTCCCACCACCCCTTCTCCCCTCCCCTCTCGCTTTCTCCCTACATCTTTCTTCCTCCGCTCCCCACCACCTCTCCATCTCTCTACATCTCTCCCTCAACCTCTCCCCTCCAGCCCTTCATCTCTCTCTCTCCATCTCTTCATCTCTCGACATCCCTCCATCTTTCGGCATCTCACCTCCACCCTTCCATCTCTCTCTCTCCATCCCTTCACCTCTCTACATCCCTCCATCCTGTGGCCTCTCCCGTGCATCTCTGTCTCTCCATCCCTTCATCTCTGTCCCTCGATCCCTTCCTCCCATTCTCTCCCTCACTCCTTCATTCTCTCTCCCTCCATTTCTCTCCCTCGATCAATTCCTCGCTCCCCTACCCTCCATCTCTTTCCTTGCACCCCACGTCACCCACACTTAATGATTAGTGTGTGAACAGGCCATTAGCACCAGAGGCAATTCAGTGAGTCTTCCAGCCATCACGTCAGAGCCAAACTCCCACAGGCAACAGCACCCACAGACATATTTTAGTCACTTCTACAGTCTTAGAAAAGGGTTCCAAAAGGGTTCTTCAGTTATCCCCATATGATAACCCTTTTTGGTTCCAGGTAGAACCCTTTTTGATTCCAGGTAGAACCCTTTTTAGATTCCATGTAGAACCCTCTGTGGTAAGGTTCTACATGGAACCCAAAATAATTATGCCTGGAACCAAAAGGGTTCTATCTGGAACCAAAAAGGGTTCTTCAAAAGGATTTTCTATGGGGACAGCCGAAGAACCCTTTTAGGTTCTGGATAGAACCTTTTATTTTTCAAAGAGTGTAAACATGAGCAGCAACAGCCTTTTTTACTGAGCAAGAGCTAAGGAATTATCAACTGCAGTCAAAAATAGAATATTGTTTTAAAAACCTCTGTGACTGCCTACGACAGAATGACGTCTGACACATTTGAGATAGTACACAACACTTTGAGTTTGGGGTGATAGTTCCGTGTTTACTCTAGAAAGTTCTGTGGCCATTCCCTCTGTAAATAAAATGGGAGCAAAAATGTATCTTGTGACTGATCAGAGCAGAGACATGAACACGTGAATGGCAGTGTAAAGGCACAGTATGCACATACAGTATTAGATACAGCAAAAACATCAGTTCCAGTCTCTGACATTTAGAGGCATCTAGTGCTAGTGGAGGCTTAGCCTGCAGTCTATTTCTGCATTAGTCAGCTCTATTATGGCTGTCAGGCCAACATAAGCTCCAGTGACATATTTCAAGCCGGAACTATAGGCCTAACGGAGAAAATATCTCCCCACAATTTTGCACGACAAATAACAAAACACAGTACAACGCAGCACATTACAACACAGCACATCACAGAACAGCACAACACAACAAATCACAGCACAGCACAGCACCACACAACAAAGCACATCATAGCATAGCAAAGCACGACACAGAATAGCACAGCAAAATTCAAAACAACACAACTCAACTCAACACAACACAAATAAAGACAGGGGTTAAGTGAAACCAGGCTCCCCCAATGAGAGAATTTCCCCACCAAAACACCTGCTAACATTGCAGTTATTAGGACAAGGACAGAACATGGTATCAGCACTCACCTCTCTGATAGGAATACCACAGTACCACCTCTTTGGCTGACCTATTTCTTCTTATCTGGACCCATATTCATAAAGCATCTCAATGCTGACCCAGCATTAGGTCGCTCCTATTCATGTAATCTCATTCATTATGATCTAAAAAGCAAAACCGATCCTAAATCAGCACTCCTACTCCAGAATGCTTTATGATTCTGAATATGGGCCCGTGTCGGTTTGCACTGTTCGGTAAAACACAGACATACTGCGTTTTTACCCACTTTTACCAACATAGTCCAGCAACAGTCATCACTGTTTTCCTGGGAGTCCTGGGAAACATCAAAACATTTAAACAAACACACACACATAATCCAACAATTTTATAATATTATTGTCACAATGTTGTTCTGCGTCCCATTTGTCCATCCCTACGAGGAACCAGCCTATTAAGTTAATACACGGAAATTAAATAATGGACAACCCTCTCTGCTCTTAAAGTTTCCCCCAGCCTCTCCTGTTAAACTGTACACAATACTGTTGAGCTGTCTCTCTCTATCTCTCCCTCTATCTCTTTCTCTCATTGACGGACTGTCTTTCTCTCGTAACTCTCTTTCTATTTCTGTCTGTCTCTCTCCTTTCATCTCCTTCAACTCATTTCCCTGAGGCAGGTTGTTACATATCATCACTTACCAGACTAAAAAAGGGACAACGTGATTTTCAGAGTTACCTAAGTCTGTTGGGAAACTCAAAGCACTCAAAGACCCTTATTCAATCAAACACAATAACCAGACATTTTCAAGACAAGGTAGACCAACATTCTCCTGTACTGCGGCAGGTAGCCTAGTGGTTAGAGCATTGGACTAGTAACTGAACGGTTGCAAGATCAAATCCCTGAGCTGACAAGGTAAAAATCTGTTGTTTTGCCCCTGAACAAGGCTGTTAACCCATTGTTCCTAGGCCGTCATTGAAAATAAGAATTTGTTCTTAACTGACTTGCCTAGTTAAATAAAGGTAAAGAAAACTCCAAGGAACCGTGTTTGAATTGATATCAAGTTGGGTTTCTCTTTGCTCTCTGACACAATAAGTATTGGTTTATTGTTTTATCTTAACCTAAAAAGGGCCAGCTCAAGAAAATCTTCTGTTATTGACAGTGAACGGTGAAGACACATCTGTTATATGGTGATGAGAGAACACATTCACCAAACCACTCATTTGAATCACAGACAGACCCTGAAAGGGCATCATGATACAGTTTTTTAGAATCACTTTGGCACTAATTTCGGAACCTTGATGTCATTTTTCAAAACTCTAGACACAAAACTCACAGCCAACGATCAAAATGCTAATTTTGCAAAACTCTAACACTTTTTCCAATTGCTTGAATACAATACACATAAAGCCAAGATCATTTGTTCATTGAACTAAAATCACCCGTTGAAAATGACCCAACTTAACATCAAAGTATTACCATTTCAAAATGCAATTCACACATTACATCTGAAATGACTGTCTATTCATTTCATTACAATGATCTAACTATCAATTGATACAACTGCTCAAAATGATAAGTAACTGTTGCATTACTCTTAATGCATAGTTTTATGGAAACTGACAAACAATATTCCATGTTTATATCATGAAAGTTTCAGGATAACGAGATCCATTGAAATTAATTACCGTGGAACATGAACCAAATGGACTACATTATTTATGGATGTAATATTTCATCATTATTCTTTATCAGACACTGTTTCTATGGTCCCATGTACCACTTTTCCAGACCATGTTTTCAGATTTAACATTACTGTACACTGACATGGCCACTTTATTAGGTACACCTTTCTAGTACTGGTTAGGACCCCCTTTTGCCTCCACAACAGCCTGATTTATTCATGGTGTTGTATGTTAAGAGATGCCATTCTGCACACCAATGTTTTAAACAGCTGTTATTTGAGCATTTGTGGCCTTTCTGTTAGCTTGAATGAGTCTGGATATTCTCCTCTGACCTCTCTCATTAACAAGGTGTTTTTGCACACAGAAATGTCGCACACTGAATGTGTTTTGTTTATCGCATCACTCTCTGTAAACTCTGGAGACTGTAGTGTGTAAAAATCCCAGGAGGGCAGCTGTTTCTGAGATGCTGGAATCACCATGTGTGGCATCAACAATCATACCACGGTCAAAGTTGCTTAGATTACTCATCTTGCCTGTTCTAATGTTTGGTCGAACAACATCTAAAGCTCTCTACTCTATATACTCTGTATATTGAGTTGCAGGCAGCCACATGATTCGCTGTTCGAATGTAACCTTCCTTGATGAGCTAAATCAGGTCTGTAGAGCTGATGGCATGACCTATGTCATTGTGTGGGATAATGTCAGGTTCCACCATGCTCAAATGGTGCAAGCATGGTTTCAGGCTCATCCACAATTTACCACCCTGTACTTACCCCCATACTCTCCTTTCCTTAACCCGATTGAGGAATTTTTCTCCACATGGAGGTGGAAGTTATATGATAGGCGCCCTCACGAACAAGCCACCTTTCTCCAGGCCATGGATGACGCATTCAATGACATCACGGCAGACCAGTGTCAGGCCTGGATTCGCCCGAAGATTCTTCCCAAGATGTTTAGCTAATGAAAACGTCCATTGTGATGTGGATGAGAACCTATGGCCAAATCCACAAGACAGGGTTGAGGAAAATATAGAAGTACAGTAATCAATCCTTTGTTTTGCTTTTTACAGTAAGCCAGGTGAGGAACACTGCAGTTGATCTTTTACTGTCGTTTTTTTCTTTTTTTGTAGCTAATTACAGTGAGGGAAAAAAGTATTTGATCCCCTGCTGATTTTGTGTTTGCCCACTGACAAAGAAATGATCAGTCTATAATTTTAATGGTAGGTTTATTTGAACAGTGAGAGACAGAATTACAACAAAAAAATCCAGAAAAACGCATGTCAAAAATGTTATAAAATGATTTGCATTTTAATGAGGGAAATAAGTATTTGACCCCTCTGCAAAACATGACTTAGTACTTGGTGGCAAAACCCTTGTTGGTAATCACAGAGGTCAGACGTTTCTTGTAGTTGGCCACCAGGTTTGCACACATCTCAGGAGGGATTTTGTCCCACTCTTCTTTGCAGATCTTCTCCAAGTCATTAAGGTTTCGTGGCTGACGTTTGGCAACTCGAACTTTCAGCTCCCTCCACAGATTTGCTATGGGATTAAGGTCTGGAGACGGGCTAGGCCACTCCAGGACCTTAATGTGCTTCTTCTTGAGCCACTCCTTTGTTGCCTTGGCCGTGTGTTTTGGGTCATTGTCATGCTGGAATACCCATCCACGATGGGTATGCCCTGGCTGAGGGAAGGAGGTTCTCACCCAAGATTTGATGGTACATGGCCCCGTCCATCGTCCCTTTGATGCGGTGAAGTTGTCCTGTCCCCTTAGTAGAAAAACACCCCCAAAGCATAATGTTTCCACCTCCATGTTTGACGGTGGGGATGATGTTCTTGGGGTCATAGGCAGCATTCCTCCTCTTCCAAACATGGCGAGTTGAGTTGATGCCAAAGAGCTCCATTTTGGTCTCATCTGACCACAACACTTTCACCCAGTTGTCCTCTGAATCATTCAGATGTTCATTGGCAAACTTCAGACGGGCATGTATATGTGCTTTCACTGAGCAGGGGGACCTTGCTGGCGCTGCAGGATTTCAGTCCTTCATGGCGTAGTGTGTTACCAATTGTTGTCTTGTTGACTATGGTCCCAGCTGCTTTGAGATCATTGACAAGATCCTCCCGTGAAGTTCTGGGCTGATTCCTCACCGTTCTCATGATCATTGCAACTCCACGAGGTGAGATCTTGCATGGAGCCCCAGGCCGAGGGATATTGACAGTTATTTTGTGTTTCTTCCATTTGCGAATAATCGCACCAAATGTTGTCACCTTCTTACCAAGCTGCTTGGCGATGGTCTTGTAGCCCATTCCAGGCTTGTGTAGGTCTACAATCTTGTCCCTGACATCCTTAGAGAGCTCTTTGGTCTTGGCCATTGTGGAGAGTTTGGAATCTGATTGATTGATTGCTTCTGTGGACAGGTGTCTTTTATACAGGTAACAAGATGAGATTAGGAGCACTCCCTTTAAGAGTGTGCTCCTAATCTCAGCTCGTTACCTGTATAAAAGACACCTGGGAGCCAGAAATCTTTCTGATTGAGAGGGGGTCAAATACTTATTTCCCTCATTAAAATGCAAATTAATTTATAAAAATGTTGACATGTGTTTTTATGGATTTTTTTTTGTTATTCTGTCTCTCACTGTTCAAATTAACCTACCATTAAAATTGTAGGTTAATTTGAGACTGATCATTTCTTTGTCAGTGGGCAAACGTACAAAATCAGCAGGGGATCAAATACTTTTTTCCCTCACTTTATTTTTGCTTTGATTCAAAGAAACCTATGTTGTGATTTTATTGTATTTCATCAATAAATTTCATATTTTGTTCAATGATTCCACTGTGGCTATAGTCCTAGTCCTTTTACAGTGTGTATTTACGTGTAGTAGCATAATGAAACATGTATCACATATTTTGTACTTCATTATTTAATAATTGTACGAACAACTACACAGTGAAACTATCGGTATCTTGTGTGTGGGTGATCTAAATGAATGTTCCTATGGTATTTCATAAGAAATGAGTTATTTGAACCAATGATTCTGCAAGTGCAAGGTTTCTTTAAAGATATGAATGCACAATGAAATCTTTTGAACATTGGACAGCCTGTGTTACAAGTGATGACCGTTTTGAGTTTTGTGTCTAGAGTTTTGAAAAATTACCACAAGGTTCTGAAATTAGTGCTAAGCAGTGCAATTCAGGTATTCATTCCTTCAGTGGTGCTGCCGGTTCAATAGTTGTTTACATAGGCTTACTTATATGTATAGTTTACAGGGTTCAGTGGGTGTCTTTGTTTAGCTGATGGTCTCAGGGGAATAAATTAGCATCCTAACAAGAGTGTGTGTGTGTGTGTGTGTGTGTGTGTGTGTGTGTGTGTGTGTGTGTGTGTGTGTGTGTGTGTGTGTGTGTGTGTGTGTGTGTGTGTGTGTGTGTGTGTGTGTATACAAAAGGAGGGTAGGGGAGATATAGGAGCTACTTAAGCACAACGACAGAGGACAGGGTTCTCCCCACCGTCAAACATGGAGGTGGAAACTCTTAGAAAAGAGGGTTCCAAAGGGTTTTTCTGTTGAACCCTTTTTGGTTCCAGGTAGAACCCTTCTGCTACATGGAAAACAAAATGGTTGTACTTGGAACCAAAAGAGTTCTACCTGGAAGCAAAAACGGTTTTCCTATGGGGACAGCCGAAGAACCCTTTTAGGTTCTAGATAGCACCTTCTTTTTAAGAGTGTAGGTCATCCTGTGTGTTTCACCAGTATCCGTCAACCCAACACAATAACAGCTGCCATGTCACACATCCCACCTCCTCATGGACGCATCCACACATCACAGATCACACGTGTGTGTGTGCGTGCGTGCGTGCGTGTGTGCGTGCGAGTGTCTGTGTGTGGATGCATGTGTTTGTGCTCTCACACGTACATGTATGCTAGTGTGTACAGTAGGTGTGTGTGCACATATTTGTGTGTGTGTTCAGAACAGTAACATATGGCTATGCTGATGCCTAGGGGATACACACAGGAGTATGCTGCTGCTGAGTCTTGTCTAGTTAACAGTCTAACACATATACAGAGGTTCTGTCTGCTTGGGGAAAACCAACAATACCCAGTCTGGTCTCTTAGGTCCACCTGATTCTGCTTTTCTACTCCCCACAGCACTTCATTGATGAGTTGGAAGTTATCGATCCGCCAGAAAATGCACTACTCACCTGGCTAACCAAGTCTAATCATTTACTGCTGAGAAGGTAGACTGTTGGAGAGAACTGTCAGAAACTACAATACCATCTACTAGGAGTGGACTTGTTCTGCTTAGAACAAGTATACTTACAGTACTGTATACAGTACCCAGGTGTCTTAAAAAATAGAGTTTATCTCAGAGACTAGCTAACCTGAATAAAGGAGTGCTGACCTAGGATCAGTTTTGCCATTTAGATTATAATGAATGAAATGAGGGGACATGTGTCACAAGCATCGATGAACGGTGACCAAAATGCAGCGGGTTAGTGCTCATCTTCTTACTTTATTACAAAGAACACCTCAAAACAAAATAAACAGACGATGAAACAGTTCCATAAGGCACACAGGCAATACAGAAAATAACCACCCACAAAGACACAGGAAAAACAGGCTGCCTAAGTATGGCTTCCAATCAGAGACAATGAAAGACATCCTGCCTCTGATTGGAAGCCATACTTGGCCACACATAGAAAAGGAAAGATAGAAATAGAAAACTAGAACCAAAAACCCCTAGAACCAAAAACCCCAAAACACACAAAACAAACAACCCCCCGCCACGCCCTGACCAACTACAATTACATATGACCCCTTTTACTGGTCAGGACGTGACAGTACCCCCCCCCCCCCAAAGGTGCAGACCCCGACTGCACATCCAAAACAAAAAAAAACACAAAACCAACCCCAAACCTAAAGGGAGGGAAGGGAGGGTGGCCACCGTCAACGACGGTTCCTGTGCTACACCCCCCCTTCGCCAATCCTCCCACTACGGAGTTGGCTCTGGCTCTGGGCGTAGCTCCCGTTCCGAAGACTCTGGGCTGAGAGGCGTCGCTGGAGGCCCCGGGCTGAGAGGCGTCGTTGGAGGCCCCGGGCTGAGAGGCATTGCTGGAGGCCTCGGGCTGAGAGGCGTCGCTGGAGGCTCCTGACTGGGGAGCATCGCTGGAGGCTCCGGGCTGAGGAGCGTTGCTGGAGGCTCCGGGCTGAGGAGCTTCGCTGGAGGCTCTGGGCTGGGGAGCGTTGCTGGAGGCTCCTGGCTGAGGTGCGTCACTGGAAGCTCTGGACTGAGGAGTGTCGCTGGAGGTTCCTGACTGGGGAGCGTCGCTGGAGGCTCCGGGCTGAGGAGCGTCGCTGGAGGCTCCGGGCTGAGGAGCGTCGCTGGAGGTTCCTGACTGGGGAGCGTCGCTGGAGGCTCCTGGCTGAGGAGCGTCGCTGGAGGCTCCGGGCTGAGGAGCGTCGCTGGAGGCCCTGGGCTGAGATGCGTTGCTGGAGGCTCC
Organism: Salmo trutta; assembly: GCF_901001165.1. Classification (NCBI taxonomy): domain Eukaryota; kingdom Metazoa; phylum Chordata; class Actinopteri; order Salmoniformes; family Salmonidae; genus Salmo; species Salmo trutta. Next base: position 6,271,358 of record NC_042968.1, on the reverse strand, counting down.
AGACTGGAGAGCGTCGCTGGAGGCTCCGGGCTGAGGAGCGTCGCTGGAGGCTCCGGCCTGAGGAGCGTCGCTGGACGCAGAGTGCACGGAGCAGGCACAGGACGTACTGGGCCTTGGAGGCGCACTGGAGGTCTGGCGCTCAGGGCTGGCACAACCCGTCCCGGCCCAATGCTGACTATAGCCCGGTAAGGGCGGAGCGCTAGCACTTGACGAACTGGGCTGTGCTGGGGAATGCAGCGCACCGTACCTGGAGCAGGCATAGGATATCCTGGAAACATAGAAATAGAAAACTAGAACCAAAAACCCCTAGAACCAAAAACCCCAAAACACACAAAACAAACAACCCCCCTGCCACTCCCTGACCAACTACAATTACAAATGACCGCTTTTACTGGTCAGGAAGTGACAACATAATTGTAGATCAGCACTCCTACTCATAGATTCTTCATGAATATGGGCCAAAAGAGACTGAACGAGGGAACACAAACCAAGAAGGGAAAAGCAAGTGTTTCCTTGTTATCACTTGGTGGGCTGTCATGTAAATAATAGCTGTTTAAGGCACAAATTGTTAGCTATCAAGCAGAGAATGTAGTCGTAAGTCTTTCTGCAGTGCATTGGTAATTACACAGCGCTAATGGAGAATGCTGCATTGCAAAGATATTCAGACCAGAGGACCGCAATTACATTTACAACACACAATAATTACAAATCATGTATTACAACATTGGACTGATTTCTCTTCTCCTCTCGCTGTTTTTTTCCCCTTCTTCGTCTGCGTCTGTCAGTGGGTTGTTTGCAACCTCCTCCCTTCCCCCGTTTGTCTATGTGCATTAGAATTCAGACAATTCACACGATTGTTTTGAAAAGAGACTGGTGGTTGGTTACCTGTGTCCCTGTGTCCTACCGGGTATGTTGGGATGATGTGTGTGTGTGTGTGTGTGTGTGTGTGTGTGTGTGTGTGTGTGTGTGTGTGTGTGTGTGTGAGAGAGAGAGAGAGCGTGTGGTTCCATGCCTGTGTGTGTGTGTGTGACAGAGCAAGAGAGTGTGTGGTTCCATGCCTGTGTGTGTGTGTGTGTGTGAGAGAGAGAGAGAGAGAGAGAGAGTGTGTGGTTCCATGCCTGTGTGTGTGCACGTGAGTATTTCAACCATGATTGGCATGTCTTTTTTTCTCTGTTACCAGGATCTGCATGGCAAATGGTCCAGGAACACAAGGAAAGCACAAAGAACAATGCCCAAGGACTAGTCAGCCCTTCCCCCTCTGAGGGGCTAACATGTATCTCTCTGTTACAGTATCAAGAGGACTGACTATTGAATGTTTGATAGAATAATGCTATAGTATCCATGCTTGGTATCTATCTGAAACCTTTTGACTGAGGATGACTCTGATGCTATCAACAGTGCATCCGGAAAGTATTCCAGACCCCTTGACTTTTTCTGCATTTTGTTACGTTACAGCCTTATTCTAAAATGGATGAAATAAAACAATTCTCAGTAATCTACAACAATACCCTATAATGACAAAGCAAAAACAGGTTATTAGACATTTTTGCAAAAAAAAAGAAAAATGCAATAAAAATAAATACCTTATTCACATTGCGATGAGACTCGAATTTGAGCTCAGGTGCATCTTGTTTCCGTTGATCATCCTTGAGATGTTTCTAGAACTTGATTGGAGTCCACCTGTGCTAAATTAAATTGATTTGACATGATTTGGAAAGACACACCTGTCTATATAAGGTCCCACAGTTGATAGTGTATGTCAGAGCAAAAACCAAGCCATGAGGTCTAAGCTCCAAGACAGGATTGTGTCGAGGCACAGATCTGGGGAAGGGTACCAAAAAATGTCGACAGCATTGAACACAGTGGCCTCCATCGTTCGAAAATGGAAGAAGTTTGGAACCACCAAGGCTCTTCCTAGAGCTGACTGCCCGGCCAAAATGAGCAGTTGGGTGAGAAGGGACGTGATCAGGGAGGTAACCAAGAACCTGATTGTTACTCTGACAGAGCTCCAGAGTTCCTCTGTGGAGATTGGAGAACTTTTCTGAGAGGAAACATGTAACATGTACATGTACATTAATGTACATGTACATTAACATGTAACATGTTTACCTACTTTGTTTAATATGAATAGTTAACAATTATATATACTTAACAAATAGTAAGACATTTCTGTTCTACTAATGCTGTGTTTTTGTAAAGGGATGGCTTCTACTCCAGCTCCCTGCAGCTGGAGGCGTGTGGTGAAGGACATGGGTTTTACTCGAGGTAGGGCTATCTGGATGGAGCTGACAATTGATTTAATGGTGATAAAACCTACAGCATGCATTTCATAGAATGAGTTGGTGTTTGCGTAATGTAAGGTACCAGGGAGAGATGGCTCGGGTATGGATAACGATGAGAGGAACCTTGTCTTAGGGGCCAAACTCTGGTTTCTATACAATAAGAACAGTCTTTACAGAAAATGTTATCTGGCTGGGGGATACTTCTTTCTCAAATATCAAGTCGCACCTTTTGACACATTCCACATATCTGCCGTTTGTTATGTAGAATAGAAGGGGGTATCATTGCTATAAGTGATCTTTGTATTCTTTGTATGTCAGAGCTCTCAGCACAACTCTCAAGAGTGTTGGGCCGACCAGCCTTATTATTGCAGAGCACTTACTCTATGCTCCCTTATTAATACGTTTTGAATAAAGTAATATCCTGATTGGTGATTAACCTTGTCTCTCCTCATTATTGATTAGAATTTACACGACACCTTCCAGAAGGACAACCATCTCTGCAGCATTAAACCAATCAGGCCTTTATGGTAGAGTGGCCAGACGGAAACCACTCATCAGTAAAGGGCACATGACAGCCTGCTTGGAGTTTGCCAAAACGCACACAAATGACTCTCAGACCATGAGAAACAAGATTCTCTGCTCTGATGAAACCAAGATTGAACATTTTGGCCTAAGAGACAAGTGTCACACCAACCTGGCACAGTCCCTACAGTGAAGCATGGTGGAGGCAGCATCATGCTGTGGGGATGTTTTTTAGCAGCCCAGGCTGAACAGAGCAAAGTACAGAGATACTTGATGAAAACCTGCTCCAGAGCCTCAGGACCTCAGACTGGGGCAAAGGTTCACCTTCCCACAGGACAACAGCCCTAAGCACACAGCCAAGACAATGCAGGAGTGGCTTTGGGACAAGTCTCTTGAGTGCCAGAGCCTGGACTTGAATCCGATTGAACCTCTCTGGAGAGACCTGAAAATATCTGTGCAGCGACGCTCCCCATACAACTTGACAGAGCTTTAGAGGATCTGCAGAGAAGAATGGGAGAAACTCCCAAATACAGGTGTGCCAAGGTTGTAGCGTCATACCCAAGAAGACTCAAGGCTATAGTCGCTGCCAAAGGTGCTTCAACAAAGTACTGAGTAAAGTGTCTGAATACTTATTTATATGTGATATTTACGTTTTTATATATAAATATATATATATATATATATATATACTGCTAAAAAAAAGGGAACACTAAAATAACACATCCTAGATCTGAATGAATGAAATAATCTTATTAAGTACTTTTTTCTTTACATAGTTGAATGTGCTGACAACAAAATAACACAAAAATACACAATGGAAATCCAATTTATCAACCCATGAAGGTCTGGATTTGGAGTTACACTCAAAATTAAAGTGGAAAACCACACTACAGGCTGATCCAACTTTGATGTAATGTCCTTAAAACAAGTCAAAATGAGGCTCAGTAGTGTGTGTGGCCTCCACGTGCCTGTATGACCTCCCTACAACGCCTGGGCATGCTCCTGATGAGGTGACGGATGGTCTCCTGAGGGATCTCCTCCCAGGCCTGGACTAAAGCATCCGCCAACTCCTGGACAGTCTGTGGTGCAACGTGGCGTTGGTGGATGGAGCGAGACATGATGTCCCAGATGTGCTCAATTGGATTCAGGTCTGGGGAACGGGCGGGCCAGTCCATAGCATCAATGCCTTCCTCTTGCAGGAACTGCTGACACACTCTAGCCACATGAGGTCTAGCATTGTCTTGCATTAGGAGGAACCCAGGGCCAACCGCACCAGCATATGGTCTCACAAGGGGTCTGAGGATCTCATCTCGGTACCTAATGGCAGTCAGGCTACCTCTTGCGAGCACATGGAGGGCTGTGCGGCCCCCCAAAGAAATGCCACCCCACACCATGACTGACCCACCACCAAGCCGGTCATGCTGGAGGATGTTGCAGGCAGCAGAACGTTCTCCACGGCATCTCCAGACTCTGTCACGTCTGTCACATGTGCTCATTGTGAACCTGCTTCATCTGTGAAGAGCACAGGGCGCCAGTGGCGAATTTGCCAATCTTGGCGTTCTCTGGCAAATGCCAAACGTCCTGCACGGTGTTGGGCTGTAAGCACAACCCCCACCTGTGGACGTCGGGCCCTCATACCACCCTCATGGAGTCTGTTTCTGACCGTTTGAGCAGACACATGCACATTTGTGGCCTGCTGGAGGTCATTTTGCAGGGCTATGGCAGTGCTCCTCCTGCTCCTCCTTGCACAAAGGCGGAGGTAGCGGTCCTGCTGCTGGGTTGTTGCCCTCCTACGGCCTCCTCCACGTCTCCTGATGTACTGGCCTGTCTCCTGGTAGCGCCTCCATGCTCTGGACACTACGCTGACAGACACAGCAAACCTTCTTGCCACAGCTCGCATTGATGTGCCATCCTGGATGAGCTGCACTACCTGAGCCACATGTGTGGGTTGTAGACTCCGTCTCATGCTACCACTAGAGTGAAACCACCGCCAGCATTCAAAAGTGACCAAAACATCAGCCAGGAAGCATAAGAACAGAGAAGTGGTCTGTGGTCACCACCTGCCGAACCACTCCTTTATTGGGGGTCTCGCTAATTGCCTATAATGTCCACCTGTTGTCTATTCCATTTGCACAACAGCATGTGAAATTTATTTTCAATCAGTGTTGCTTCCTAAGTGGACAGTTTGATTTCACAGAAGTGTGATTGACTTGGAGTTACATTGTGTTGTTTAAGTGTTCCCTTTATTTTTTGGAGCAGTGTATATATATACACTACCAGTCAAAAGTTTTAGAACACCTACTCATTCAAGGTTTTTTCTTTATTTTTTACTATTTTCTACATTGTAGAATAATAGTGAAGACATCAAAACTATGAAATAATATATGGAATCATGTAGTAACCAAAAAAGTGTTATATTTGAGATTCTTCAAATAGCCACCCTTTGCCTTGATGACAGCTTTGCACACTCTTGGCATTCTCTCAACCAGCTTCACCTGGAATGCATTTCCAACAGTCCTGAAGGAGTTCCCACATATGCTGAGCACTTGTTGGCTGCTTTTCCTTCACTCTGCGGTCCGACTCATCCCAAACCATCTCAATTTGGTTGAGGTCGGGGGATTGTGGAGGCCAGGTCATCTAATGCAGCACTCTATCACTCTCCTTCTTGGTCAAATAGCACTTACACAGCCTGGAGGTGTAAGTGCTATAAGCCCAAATCAGATGGGATGGCATATTGCTGCAGAATGCTGTGGTAGCCATGCTGGAACTTCTTCGGGATCAGTGTCCCATCCACGGGACGATTGAGCTAATGTAGGCTAATGCGATTTCCCAGGGCGTAGACATATCTGATACTGGCAGAAAGCTTAAATTCTTGTTAATCTAACTGCACTGTCCAATTTATAGTAGCTATTACAGTGTAACAATACCATGCTATTGTTTGAGGAGAGTGCACAATTTTGAACATGACAACGAGGACCAGCTGCCTCTAATTGGAGATCATCCCAAACAAAACCCAACATAGAAATACAAAACTAGAACATAACAACATAGAAAAACTAAACTAGAAAACCCCCCTGTCACGCCCTGACCTACTCTACCATAGAAAATAACAGCTTTCTATGGTCAGGATGTGACAAATACATTATGGCCTTTCTCTTGCATTTCAAAGATGATGGTACAAAAAACAAAAGAATGGTTGGTTTTTTCTTTGTATTATCTTTTACCAGATCTTTTGTGTTATATTCTCCTACATTCCTTTCACATTTCCACAAACTTCAAAGTGTTTCCTTTCAAATGGTACCAAGAATATGCATATCCTTCCTTCAGGGCCTGAATTACAGGCAGTTAGATTTGGGTATGTCATTCTAGGCGAAAATGTTAAAACAGGGGCGGATCCTTAAGAGGTGTGCCTTGAGGTGTGCCTTGAATTCTAAACAAATCTCAAACAGTCAGCGGCAAAGCACCCCCACACCATAACACCCCCTCCTCCATGCTTTACGGTAGGAAATACACATGCAGAGATCATCCGTTCACCCACACCGCGTCTCACAAAGACACAGGGGTTGGCTAAGGCACTGCATTGCAGTGCTAGCTGTTTTGCTACAGATTCTGGGTTTGAGACCAGGCTCTTACGTAGCCGGCCATGACCAGGAGACCCATGGGGCGGCACACAATTGGCCCAGCGTTGTCCGGGTTAGGGGAGGGTTTGGCCGGCATGGATATCCTTGTCCCATCATGCACTAGCGACTCCTGTGGCAGGCCGGGCGCAGTGCACGCTGACACGGTTGCCAGATGTGCATTAGATGACCTGGCCTCCACAATCCCCCGACCTCAACCAAATTGAGATGGTTTGGGATGAGTCGGACCGCAGAGTGAAGGAAAAGCAGCCAACAAGTGCTCAGCATATGTGGGAACTCCTTCAGGACTGTTGGAAATGCATTCCAGGTGAAGCTGGTTGAGAGAATGCCAAGAGTGTGCAAAGCTGTCATCAAGGCAAAGGGTGGCTATTTGAAGAATCTCAAATATAACACTTTTTTGGTTACTACATGATTCCATATGTTATTTCATAGTTTTGATGTCTTCACTATTATTCTACAATGTAGAACAAAGAAAAACATTTGAATGAGTAGGTGTTCTAAAACTTTTGACCAGTAATGTATATATATATACATTTGCAAACATTTATCAAAACCTGTTTTTGCTTTGTCATTATGGGGTGTTGTGTCCGTCTGAATTGACATGCCCGTCTGAATTGACAATTTAATCCTTTTTAGAATAAGGCTTTAAAGTAACGAAATGGAAAAAATCAAGCGGTCTGAATACTTTTCGAAGGCACTGTAAATGGATGTATTATTTCTGTGGTTACTTGTATCTGTACAGGGTGAACTTTGAATTACTCTATGCAAAGGGCTTTTATTGTCTTCCATTGAATTCTGTCTTTTTGGTCTCACCCCCCACACAAGATTCTGTGACACCCTGTGGAGATTGGGCCTTTTTTTATTTCACTTTTATTTCAACAGGGAGACATATTGAGACTTAGGTCTCATTCACAAGCATGGCCTGGGAACAACAGTCACATCAGCACACACACAATTATACACAGAGTCCACCAAAATATACATACAATATACACATTAGCCATTATAATCAAATAAAACAAACACATTCATCACTTCAAAAATCATTAACCAATTTCCTAAATTGACCCAGGGACACCTAATCATCCTAACGAAGTGCCATCTGGAGACTATTCCACACATGAGGTGCCTGATGTGAAAAAGCAGATCTCCTGAACTCTGTGGTTACCAAGGGAGACGTCATAGTTAACCAACCCTGTAACCTTGTATTATAACCTGAAATTCTACAGTTCAACAAAGATATTAAGTATGTTGAAAGCTTGTGGTGTGGAGTAGGGCTTTATAAACAAAAAGAGAGTAATGAAGTGATCTACGTGTCCTTAAAGAGGTCTAGATACATTTTGGTAAAGGATGCCGTGATGAGTATTAAAACGGTCAGATGTAATAAACGAAGGGCATTATGATAAACAGAATCAAGGGATTTTAGAGTAGAGTCAGTTGCACTTGGTAGATGGAATCACATACAGTGAGGGAAAAAGGTATTTGATCCCCTGCTGATTTTGTACGTTTGCCCACTGAGAAAGAAATGATCAGTCTCTAATTTTAATGGTAGGTTTATTTGAACAGTGAGAGACAGAATAACAACAAAAAAATCCAGAAAAAAACGCATGTCAAAAATGTTATAAATTGATTTGCATTTTAATGAGGGAAATAAGTATTTGACCCCCTCTCAATCAGAAAGATTTCTGGCTCCCAGGTGTCTTTTATACAGGTAACGAGCTGAGATTAGAAGCACACTCTTAAAGGGAGTGCTCCTAATCTCAGCTCGTTACCTGTATAAAAGACACCTGTCCACAGAAGCAATCAATCAATCAGATTCCAAACTCTCCACAATGGCCAAGACCAAAGAGCTCTCCAAGGATGTCAGGGACAAGATTGTAAACCAACACAAGGCTGGAATGGGCTACAAGACCATCGCCAAGCAGCTTGGTGAGAAGGTGACAACAATTGGCGCGATTATTCACAAATGGAAGAAACACAAAAGAACTGTCAATCTCCCTCGGCCTGGGGCTCCATGCAAGATCTCACCTCGTGGAGTTGCAATGAATCAGCCCAGAACTACACGGGAGGATCTTGTCAATGATCTCAAGGCAGTTGGGACCATAGTCACCAAGACAACAATTGGTAACATACTACGCCGTGAAGGACTGAAATCCTGCAGTGCCCGCAAGGTCCCCCTGCTCAAGAAAGCACATATACATGCCCGTCTGAAGTTTGCCAATGAACATCTGAATGATTCAGAGGACAACTGGGTGAAAGTGTTGTGTTCAGATGTGACCAAAATGGAGCTCTTTGGCATCCACTCAACTCGCCGTGTTTGGAGGAGGAGGAATGCTGCTTATGACCCCAAGAACACCATCCCCACCGTCAAACATGGAGGTGGAAACATTATGCTTTGGGGGTGTTTTTCTGCTAAAGGGACAGGACAACTTCACCGCATCAAAGGGACGATGGTCTGGGCCATGTACTGTCAAATCTTGGGTGAGAACCTCCTTCCCTCAGCCAGGGCATTGAAAATGGGTCGTGGATGGGTATTCCAGCATGACAATGACCCAAAACACACGGCCAAGGCAACAAAGGAGTGGCTCAAGAAGAAGCACATTAAGGTCCTGGAGTGGCCTAGCCAGTCTCCGGACCTTAATCCCATAGAAAATCTGTGGAGGGAGCTGAAAGTTCGAGTTGCCAAACGTCATCCTCGAAACCTTAAGAAGATCTGCAAAGAGGAGTGGGACAAAATCCCTCCTGAGATGTGTGCAAACCTGGTGGTCAACTACAAGAAACGTCTGACCTCTGTGATTGCCAACAAGGGTTTTTGCCACCAAGTACTAAGTCATGTTTTGCAGAGGGGTCAAATACTTATTTCCCTCAGTGTCTCTCACTGTTCAAATAAACCTACCATTCAAATTATAGACTGATCATTTCTTTGTCAGTGGGCAAACGTACAAAATCAGCAGGGGATCACATACTTTTTTCCCTCACTGTAGTCAAGAACAGGTAGAAAAGTTGATTCAACAATTCGCTTCCTGCTAGCCAGAGAAAACAAGCTTTATTTCTATATAAGAAACCCACTTTACATTTAAGCTTCTTAACAAGCTCAAGTTTCTTAAACGATAGATCATTGTCTATACAAATACCAAGGTATTTGTACGCAGGGACTTCTTCAATTACAGAACCATTCAAGGAGTGAAGATGTCACCCAACTGAGATACTTCTACGAGACCTTGAAAACAGCATGTATTTAGTTTTGCCTGTTTTAAGTAAAAGCTTTAAATTCGTAAGGAATTCCTGAACAGCTGCAAAATCAGACTGTAGCCTTTACAATGCTAAACCAATAGCCGGAGCAATTGCATACATAATAGTGACATCCGCATACAAATGAAGATCACAATTTTGGTGGTAAGGTTACACTGTAAACTTGGTATCGTTTGATTGGTCAATGGTTTTGGGTTGAGAAGGTTACATCTTTCAGATTTTATAAATGGAATCAAATGCCTTTGTTCTCTCTCTTGTCCTGTATCCAGTCCATGGAGGAAAGTTGTATGATCAATTCTCATCCCTAGGCTTCTAGGCCTCTGGCCTAGTTAAGCATTGCTTTGTTCAAGTTTTGTCTTGTAAGTTAACCTTAGGATATATATGTTAGTAATAATGCCTTGTAATGCTTGTTAATGTGTTGTAACTTAAGCTTTATGCCTTGTATGTGAATCCATTCGTTTTACAAAGTCATTAAATACACGTGTATTTAGAATTCCATTCTCAGACATTTGTTCATTACCTAGTACTGTAACTCAGCTATAATGTTCTTGCATATATTGCTATTTATCTTATGGAGTCAGATAATTCAGCTAATGGGCTAATTACATAGTCTTATTACGAGTCGTTTGTGACGTATATATAATATACTGTATATACACATATCAAATATTGCTATCTACTACAACACCTTCCTCACTCCCAAAGGCAAACGGAAAAACCCTCCAGCAAAGCTACTACAAAACCCTTTGTTAGAGCTTAAACCTGGAATACAAACCTGACCCTTCAAAACAGCTCACGCCAGCCTTCACAGTATCCCATCAAATCCTCTCACTTGAACCATGGCTCTTTGTTAAAAACCACTGGGGGCTTGACAAGCTGTCCTTCCAGATTGATCACTAGAAATAGACTGCAATATTGGACGTTTGAAAAGGTCCCCAGAATGTCGATATATGCCTTCCTCGGCACTCACAAAATAAAATGAAAACAACTGCCTAGCACTGGGATTGAACTTGTGATAGATACTCAGAGCCAAAGCACACTGCTTAAACCACGGTGCGGCCGCAAGCCGCGAGAATACTTGATGGTAATAGGGCATCGTTTTTCATTATTTTCTTTTAAGAATTCCCAAAGCATAGCCCTGACCTTAACCACTGGGAAATAATACCTAAACCTCACCCTTTGAGTTGTTTCTGTTTTAACGCTGTGACCACACAGAATTAACCCTGTAACCAAGCAGAATTTATGTGCACACAAATAGATGTTCATTCATAATACGTGGAAACTGTGAGATCTTGTTTTCCTTCCCCACTCTCTTTATCCGAATCTATAAACTATCTGACTGAGCTGAAAGCTTGGATGGAATATAACCAATGAACAACTGACTACCTGAGGCACTTCCTTCTTTTTGACAAATTATGGTGATGATTTTGATTTTTCATCCAATGGCGTGGCAGGTGAAAGGCAGTGGGGAATCCCCATTGGCCACTGAGCTCATATTCTCTGTTGTGATTGGCGTAGCCTGGGGCGTCGTCCCGGTGAGGTGTTACTAGACTGTCAGGTACTGGAGCTGTTAGGTTCTAATTGCTCTCTTGCTCTCTTGCTCTCTCTCTCTCTCTCTCTCTCTCTCTCTCTCTCTCTCTCTCTCTCTCTCTCTCTCTCTCTCTCTCTCTCTCTCTCTCTCTCTCTCTCTCTCTCTCTCTCTCTCTCTCTCTCTCTCTCTCTCTCTCTCTCTCTCTCTCTCTCTCTCTCTCTCTCTCTCTCTCTCTCTCTCTCTCTCTCTCTCTCTCTCTCTCTCTCTCCTCTCTCTCTCTCTCTCTCTCTCTCTGTAATTTTCACCATGCTTAAACCAATCAGTGTAGCCACCCATTTCAGATCTACACAGGTGACTAGGGGATACAGAGTATGGGATAAGGGTGGATTTGGAATTGGGCTATTTGGTGGCAGGTAATTTCTCTATGTCACTCCTGTGCTGTCGCTCTTAGCCATAGCTGCCACTCTAGGTGAGGGGCAATCTATTGAAACTGAACTGATTCCCACTAACATCAAGGGCAAACCCAAGGTTACCTGCTGGTCTGCAATGAAGAGAGTCCGTTTTGCCATCCATGAGGCTATAGCATTTAGATAATTATAGCATGAAGTATGTATGTAGCAGGTGATATAAAGAGTTACGGAGGTTGAAACAGGAGCGAGTAGCTTCAACTAGGGAGTGGATACCTATTGGCTTGGGATCTATGCTTGTAATTCTAAACATGTATGCAGCCTAAATCATGCATTTGAATCAATGGAATATTTCTGTGAGCCATTCATGTCTATTAGGATAAGACCTGGTTTTAACTATCAGCGCAAGCAAGCTGTTGATTTAGACACCACCCCCTCCTTTTCACAAGCACACACACACACACACACACACACACACACACACACACACACACACACACACACACACACACACACACACACACACACACACACACACACACACACACACACACACGCCAGCTGGACAGCGCCTGCAGATTCACTCACAGTATATTTATCATCTATCCTGACAGTTAATTACAGAATAAGTCTCTTGCTTTTACTCAATTCCCTGGTTCAATAAGAGCAATGGAAAATGTAATGTCTCCTATTTCGCTACATGTTAGAGCTGAGTGAGTTGTAGGCTACAAATTATACAATAAAAGTAGGTATATGTTTAGAAATATTTTTTTTAAAGATTGATAAATTATGACTTGGAATCATTTCTTATATTCCATAATATGTTAACTTTTAGCAGGGTTGTTTTCCAAAGTGGTTGAGATAAACTTGTGTTCTTCCTACAATGACTTTCACATAGATATCCTATTAAATTAGTATTCTAATTCTTAATTCTATGAACTTTCATTTGATTCCTGATTTGTTATCAATGTTCGTCAGTCTATAAGAGGCTGCCCTCCGGTGGTCAAATAAAGGCACTAACGCCCAATCACATTAGGATCTGCAGTTGTTTAAAAACAATTATGCTAGCCTGTCACTTTTTTAAGACATCTCTTTGTTTTTATGGCTTCCAGTGAAAAGAGGACCCCTTGGGACCAAACCCTGAAGTTGTTCCCACTCAGGGAAAACACCAAAAAGGTGGAGCAAAGTCCATCTGAATTCTGTAACAAAGTCAAAACAAGACATAGAAGAAATAGGGTTAATGTTAAGGTCAAAGGTGAGGGGCTATAGAATCCTACAGCAACTGTCTACCATCTGTACTATCTCATCTCTCTTTCCTTCTCTATGAGCCTCTGCCTTAGACGGTCAATGGCATCCATAGCAATCCATACCTGCAACATTCTCTCCTGCCCTACCTACTCATGTTCTCCTTCTCCATATCCATCTTTCAATATTCTAGTTGTTTCCCCCTCTTCATTATATCATTTTTCTTCCTCCTAACTACGCTCTTCTCTCTCTCTCAATGTTCTTGCTGTTTCGCTCAGCTGCTGCCATTCCTCTGTAATCTCCTCCTCTCTTCTCCATCTCCCCACTCCCTCTTCTCCATCTCCCCTTCTTCTTTTCCATCTCCTCCTCCCTCCTCCCAACCACTAACTCCCTCTTCTCCATCTCCCAACTTCCACTTCCCTCTTCTCCATCTCCACCTCCCTCTTCTACATCTCCCCTGCCATCTTCTCCAACATTACAGTCCTCTGTTCAGCCGTCTCCTCCCTCTTGTGTCTGGATAAGAGCGTCTGCTAAATGACTTAAATGTAAATGTTTCTCCAATGTGCCAGTCTTCTAAATTATGTCAATGCAAGTTGATTAGTATTGATTGATTCTGGTTCAGAGCCATTTCAATGACTGCCCAATAGGAGTGACACGGTTGTCCTTACTTTAGTTTCAAATGTGCTCATTCCAGAATTTTAACAATTCAAGTCCAACTGCATTTAATATAATGTCATATTAATATTAAACTTACGATGAGAGTCCATTCTATTTTGAGTGTGTGATCATTTTGTCTGTGTGAGTGTGTGTGTTTGTGTGTCTTTGCCTCTATTTGTTTGTTGTGAGTGCTGGGGATGCTTTGGGTCAGTTGGCTTGGGACACCTGGAGAGTTGCTAATCACCATCAGGGTTTCTGGAGGATCTTATTATACACAACAATGAAGCCTGGAATGTGTGTGTCAGAATGAGAACACTTCCCCCAGATTTAGCCTTGAGGCTGCCCTCTAGTGGTCAAATAAAGGCACTAACGCCCAATATCACATTAGGATCTGCAGTTGTTATTATTATTTTTTTATGCTAGCCTGTCACTTTTTTAAGACAGCTCTTTGTTTTTATGTGTTTTAAGGCTTATCCTATTAAATACTAATTTAATAGGATATCTTTGTGAAAGTCATTGTAGGAAGAATGCAAAACATCCCTGCAAGAGTTAACATATCATGGAATATAAGAAATGATTCCAAAGTCGTAATTGATCAACCTTTTTTATCAACCTAAAAATACACTGTTATTGTATAATCTGTAGCCTACAACTCACTCAGCTGCATTCCAGAATGCTGTTTCACTCTTCTGCGCTCGCTTTTTAACTTTTTGTATGCTCGGAAATCCTTTCCACTTGGACTTATCAAAGTGAAGAGTCGTGCAACCAACTTAACGGAAGCCTAAACCAACAGGTAAAATAAGAGTAAACCTCAAACTTTGTTGTAATAACAGGTTTGTCTTCCTTCTGTCTGATGTAAAGAATGTAGGAGCTTTTACTGCTGGCTAACACTGCATGGAGACAGGTAAGACATTCACAAGAGCAATTTTGACTTCTCAACAAGGGTTGGAGTCAACTCTATTAAACCCAGACTTGGGAATACATTTGAATACTTTATTGAAAATAATATAAATAATGACAACATTTCACAAATGACAGTTGTGCTAGTTTCCTTATTTGTCTGAGTTGAAAATAAACACAAATCTTGCTTTCAATTGGTGACTGCCATACTAAAACATTGTCAATCTCAAAAAGTTGGGCCTATATTGGAAAAGGTTTTTAATTCACATAAAATGGCATTTAGAAACATCAACCATACATACGTTAGCTGCTGTATCAAATGGGTGCAATGAAATTAATAAGCCACTGTATCTGTTTTCAAACAGGTTTCTTATTTTTATGATGGCAAATTACAGTTCATGTGTTTGTGTTAAAGGGGGAGTATGATTCCGCCTCAGGTTGTTGTCAGTCTATGGTTAAAACTCAGTGCCTACTTATACAGTACTCTTCTTTGTCTGCGAAGAGAAACTATGATGCATATAAATAATATTGGTCTATATTGGTCTATCTGTTAAAACTTCTAATATTCATCTTTTTGCAGACGATACTGTCATGTAATGCCATTGCCCCACCTGTAGATCAGGTGTTGTTAGAGCTGCAATCTTACTTTGATGCCTTACAAAATGCCCTGGTTAGTTTAATACTTAGTACTTATTGTGGGCAAGACTAAATTTATGTTGTTCTCTAATTCTCGGAATAAAAAAACATGAGCTGCCGCACACCCAGAAAAAATATTTTGTGTGGAGGTGCTGACTAACAGCGTATAAACTATTCTCTAATTCTCACAAAAATGTTGCAAATGGACTACATAGCTATTAATTGACTGGTTCTCCCGTCGATCAGGTTCCCGCCTATAAATATTTGGGCTTTTGATTGATTTAACTTTTTTTTAAATATACTGATTTAAAGTGGGCTTAATTTTTTTGAAATAGATTTAGCCTCTTCCTGAACAGCAGGAAGCACATTTTATAGTCAACTTTCCTGACAGTTCTTGACTATGGTGACACAATTTACCAGAATGCAGCAGCCACAACTCTTAAATATTTGGATGCCGTCTACCATAGCGCACTTTGCTTTATCACTGGTGACAGTTTTAATACTCATCACTGCTTACTGTATCAAAAGGTTGACTGGTCCTCATTAAAGTCCCGTAGATCAATTCACTATTCCCTTTTTGTTTACAAAGCTCTACTAAACAAGCTTCCGACTTACCTAACTTTGTTGTTGAAGTATAAAAACATGAGTTACCAAAGGTTCTCCTCTTCTTCCACAGAGACGTTATGTCTAGGAAGCCATTTTTTCCTATCAAAATCCAGATCCGCATTGAAATGGTTTTTGCTCATACCAGGCTATTGACACCATGAGAATGTAACACAGCACACCTCTTCCTCCCCTCACCTCACTCTGCTCGGTTCTGTCTTCTCTGGTCAGGCGTCAACACAGATGACAGGTACAGGACTGTAGGGTGTAGGATTACAGAGTTGGCCGGGCACATTTTTCCCACGAGAGAAGAGTGTGAGGTTTCCTGTTGAAGTCTTCAGCTCTAGTTATGGGAATACAGGAACAAACTTATTTCCTCCATTGAAATACTCGATATTTGCACCTAGGAGTAGGGGTTATAGGTTGATTTGGTAGTGTGAAATAGTTTATTTTAACTCAGTATATTGACATCTTACCCTCCTCTCTCACAGGTGGATGCTGTGGCAGCCATGTTCTTCTGAGTTTGATTGACAGGCCAAGATGGAGCTAAAGGTGTGGGTGGAGGGAGTGGTCAGGGTGATGTGTGGCCTATCACTGGAGACTTCCTGTCAGGATGTTGTCATCGCCCTCGCACAGGCTATTGTTCAGTCTCTGTCTGATGTAATTTCCTTTGTAATTTCCTCCAATCTCAATCCTGTCTTGGTGTGTCTTTTATTCAGGTCAGATGGGTCGCTATGTTCTCATCCAGAAGCTATGAGGCACAGAGAGGCAGCTTGTGGCTGATGACTGTCCCTTAGAGTCTCTGTCCTATCTGGGTCAGCTGGCCATCGAGGTCCAGTTCATCTTGCGTTGTACAGGCCCCACCAACACTGACGGACCTAACAGACCCACCCTGGATAGGGTCCACCCTTTGCCCAGGCAACCCACACCCATGCCCCCCAGATGCCAAGAGTCGAAGAAGGCCCTCACTTTCAACCTTGGTCCTTCTACAATCTCCAGAAGGACTAATGCTAACAAGTCCGACCCGTCAAAGAAGGAGGTCTACAGGCAGGTGCTGCAGCAGCAGGAGATGCTACAGGACCTGGAGGCCCAGCTGGTGGCTTTGGAAAGGGAGGCAGAGGTGTGGGAGATGGGGAGGCCTGTAACTCCTGTCCCAGGCCAGAATCCAGGCCTAGTAGAGGAGCTCGATCGGCTGGAGGTGAGGCTGAGACAGAATGAGGCAGAGCTGATGCATGGGGAGTACTGTGAGGAGCAGATGCAGCGAGAGAAGGACAAGGAACAGGGTATGTAGTCCATTAAATTCCAGTCACTTCAATACACCTATCAATCCCCTCAGAGGCAATTTAGAAAACATATCCTAAACATATCTCCTATACACAAGTAATTTATGCAGCAATAATGTATGTAACCTAGGCATATGTAGGCCTACACTCATATACATTAGGACCATCCAGGCACTAACACAGATTTGTATTGGCCGTACAGATATCCAGGGACATCTGCACCAACTCTACACCTCTATGGATGAATACAGCTTCCGGCTCAAGGAGCTCCAGACCCATTCATTCAGGCTGGGGCAGGACTTTTGTGTCGAGGCCGACAGACAGAGCTCTCGTCCGGGCACCCCACAGCCAGAGGAGGCCATGGGCGCATTGAGGGAGGAGCTACACAATCGGCATCAGAAGGGGGGTGGAGCTAGACGTGTCATTGACAGAGACGAAGAAAGCATTGCAGAATTACAGTCTAGTGGATGCCGCATGCCGTATGTTAATGAAGATCCCAATGGGAATTGAACCATTTCCCTTGTCTCGCCAAATAAATCCCTCTTATGTAGAAACTCTAACCTTTCCAATTGTATTAGATCAGAGATTACTAGCCTACACTCTTAGAAAAAAGGGTTCCAAAAGGGTACTTCGGCTGTCCCCATAGGAGACCCCTTTTTGGTTTCAGGTAGAACCCTTTTGCCGAAGAACCCTTTTAGGTTCTAGATAGCACCTTTTTTTCTAACAGTATATGTAGCAATCAGACTATAATCCATTCATTGTGTTCAATGACACAGAATAACTGACAAAGTCAAACTCACTGCTAAACAACCTAGGATATTCAGTATAAAAGAGCTTTGTTCGAAGATGGTTGCGTCATGTTCTTTAGAACTTGTTTGGGGATTATTCTGTATATCTGACACTATAAACCCAGAGGCAGTACATTGTATAACAGCCTGGGGGTTAACTGTATCCTGTAATAGCAGGTGAGCAATGAAGAGGAGTTATTGAGCTTGAGAGGACACCTATAGAATCACCTGTGTTGTCTACCCAGAGATGGAAACTTGCCTTTGGCTTCCTGTGTTAATAATAGAACCACTGCCTTTCCCTACGCTTCCTTATGGGCTGGTTTCCCAGATAGATTAAAGCTAGTCCTGGACAACATTTTTTTTCAACTGACATTTTCCATTGAGCATGCTTTATAGTGCAGGACTAGACTTAATCTGTGTCTGGGTAACTGGCCCTTATGAGTTTTTTGGATGCTCATCCTCCACTGAATCTTTGTTTTATTCCGCCCCCACATGGCTACAAACCTCATTACCAGACTAGTATCAGATGAGATCCTATTACATTATCATAATTCTCAGTGTTATTTCGAGCCTCATAGTGTGGAAATATCATAAAACAACAGGGAAATCTTGTTTTTAACTGCACTGCCTTTAACAATCAAGCTCACTTGAAATTGTCGATGTTTGACACAGAAATATCATGCCATCTTGTCCCTTCACTCCAGGAGAGGTGTCGGGTGCTGGAGGAGCTGAGCAAGAAGTAACCTGCAGCAATTCATCCTGCAGACGGGTGTTCCCCCTACCCCCTCTTACTCTGACAACCCCCTCCTGACCAGACACATCCCCACCTCCAGCCCATCGCCACGGCTTACCTCTGCATAGCAAGACTACTGGAGGACGACCAGACTGACACAGTGACTGTATGCTAGAAGGTATGCTAATATTATATCGTTGGTGTCATGCCAAACTGTTTGACACATTTATTCCTGTCTAACCTATTCCCAATGGGTTTAGCCGGAAGAGGTCCCAGGACTCTGAGGGAGGAGCTACACAGCTGGCTGCAGCACAAAGCAGAGCTGGACATGTCACTTGCTGACTCAGCAAAAAGCTCATGGGAGCATCTGGATGACTCTCTAATTGCACTCTGTGCGTGTGTGTGTGTGTGTGTGTGTGTGTGTGTGTGTGTGTGTGTGTGTGTGTGTGTGTGTGTGTGTGTGTGTGTGTGTGTGTGTGTGTGTGTGTGTGTGTGTGAGTGTGTGTGTGTATGTGTGTGTTTGCGCGTGAGCGCGTGTGTGTGTGTGTGTGGACATGTTTTACTATACTTGTGAGTACCAAAGTCCTCACAAGAATAGTAAACCAACAAAAATTCAGAAGAGAAAATAAAACTCCTCACTTGCAAAAAGGCTATTTTAGGTTTAGGGGTTAGGTTTAGGGTTAAAATTAGAAGGATTACTTAATCCTATCCCAGGTATTCCTTAAAGAGGTGGGGTTTCAGGTGTCTCCGGAAGGTGGTGATTGACTCCGCTGTCCTGGTGTCGTGAAGGAGCTTGTTCCACCATTGGGGTGCCATAGCAGCGAACAGTTTTGACTGGGCTGAGCGGGAACTGTGCTTCCGCAGAGGTAGGGAGGCGAGCAGGCCAGAGGTGGATGAACGCAGTGCCCTTGTTTGGGTGTAGGGACTGATCAGAGCCTGAAGGTACGGAGGTGCCTCACAGCTCCGTAGGCAAGCACCATGGTCTTGTAGCAGATGCGAGCTTCAACTGGAAGCCAGTGGAGTGTGCGGAGGAACAGGGTGATGTGAGAGAACTTGGGAAGGTTGAACACCAGATGGGCTGCGGCGTTCTGGGTGAGTTGTAGGGGTTCGATGGCACGGGCAGGGAGCCCCACCAAAAGCGTGTTGCAGTAATCCAGACGGGAGATGACAAGTGCCTGGATTAGGACCTGCGCCGCTTCCTGTGTGAGGCAGGGTCATACTCTGCGAATGTTGTAGAGCATGAACCTACAGGATCGGGTCACTGCCTTGATGTTAGCGGAGAACGACAGGGTGTTGTCCAGGGTCACGCCAAGGCTCTTAGCACTCTGGGAGGAGGACACAATGGAGTTGTCAACCGTGATGGCGAGATCATGGAACGGGCAGTCCTTCCCCCGGGAGGAAGAGCAGCTCCATCTTGCCGAGGTTCAGCTTGAGGTGGTGATCCGTCATCCACACTGATATGGGTCGTGCGCGCTGGGACCACCAGGTTAGAGTGGCAGCGGCCATGCGGTGTGAAGCGTTTGTGTGGCCTGTGCAGAGAGGAGAGAACAGGGATAGACAGACACATAGTTGACTGGCTACAGGAGAGGCTACGCTAAAGCAAAGGAGATTGGAAAGAAAATTAACTAAACAACTGGGGAAGCGAGAGAGCAGGGCATCCCTCACTAACCATTCGCTGAAACACTCAAATATAACTATTCCAACTTCCACTTAGAAATGATAATTGATGTAAACTACAGTGGTTCAATGTTTCCAGGAATAGGCTCAAACTTAGTTCATTCCGCTAGATAACTTGGTACAGTATTCTTCCGTGAAACCCACCCAGTGCACCGTGTCTTATGACGCCGTAGCTAACTAGCATGCTAGCATCTAGCATCCAATAACACACGGTTAGCACCAATACTTGGTTACAACAAATTACCAATGGATCATTCGTGTCCGTGTCTAGTTCCTTTCATAACGCTAGCTAACACAAAGTCAGTCCTGCTAGCTACACAAGTGGACTACACAACTCGAAAGCTTACGTTGCAAAAATCTTATTGACTAAAAATGATACAGTACTGCTAGCTGGTAGAGTTGGCTAGCTAGCAGTGGCTGCGTTACCTTTATCTTTGATACAAAGACAACTATGAAGCTAGCTAATGTTACACTAATCAAATCGTTCCGGCACCACCTGTTGGTTGGGTTGATCTAGTGATCTATGACATCTGGGATCCCCTCATGTTGTTTGAGCCAGATGAAAACAATGTGCAGCTAGAACAACTGAATGTTGGGGAGGTTCTCCTTGAAATGAAAAGCTAAAAGGTCCATATGTGGTTATATGAAACACAACATAACCCTGCCACAAAGAGCAGCCATTAGTAGTACTCAGCCAATCGACAAAGATGTTGAAACAGTCCTACCTCATAAGCAGAAGCCCAGTGTGAAGGTTCACAGTGTCGCTGTGGCACCCACCTGTCGACATCAGTCACCTGGACGAGACAACAAGATCCCAATACCCAGTAATCACAAAGGAAATTGAGGTTTGTAGAAATGTTTGCTAATTTATGATAAAAAATGTACTGAAATATAACATTTACAGAAGTGTTCATACCATTTACTCAGTACTTTGTTGAAGCACTTTTGGCAGCGACTATAGCCTCGAGTCTTCTTGGGTATAACACTACAAGCTTGGTACACCTGTATTTAGAGAGTTTCTCCCATTCTTCTCTACAGATCCTCTCAAGCTCTGTCAGGTTGGATGGGGAGCGTTGCTGCACAGCTATTTTCAGGTCTCTCCAGAGATGTTCGATCGGGTTCAAGTCTGGGCTTTGGCTAGGCCACTCAAGGACATTCAGAGACTTGTCCTGAAGCCACTTGTGAGTTTTCTTGGCTGTGTGCTTAGGGTTGTTGTCCTGTTGGAAGGTGAACCTTCGCCCCAGTCTGCGTTCCTGAGTGCTCTGGAGCAGGTTTTCATCAAGGATCTCTCTGTACTTTGCTCCGTTCATCTTTCCCACAATCCTGACTAGTCTCCCAGTCCCTGCCTCTGAAAAACATCCCCACAGCATGATGCTGCCCCCACCATGCATCACTGTAGGGATGGTGCCAGGTTTCCTCCAGGTGTGACACTTGGCTTTCAGACCCTGAGTTCAATCTTGGTTTCATCAGACCAGAGAATCTTGTTTCTCATGGTCTGAGAGTCTTTAGGTGCCTTTTGGCAACTCCAAGCGGGCTGTCATGTGTCTTTTACTGAGGAGTGGCTTCTGTCTGGCCAGTTTACCATAAAGGCCTGATTGGTGAAATGCTGCAGAGATGGTTGTCCTTCTGGAAGATTCTCCTATCTCCACAGAGGAACTCTAGAGCTCTGTCAGAGTGACCATCAGGTTCTTGGTCACCTCCCTGACCAAGGCCCTTCTCCCCCGATTGCTCAGTTTGGTCGGGCGGCCAGCTCTAGGAAGAGTCTTGATGGTTCCAAACTTCTTCCATTTAAGAATGATTGAGGCCACTGTGCTCTTGGGGACCTTCAATGCTGCAGACGGTTTTTGGTACCCTTCCCCAGATCTGTGCTTCAACACAATCCTATCTCGGAGCTCTACGGACAGTTCCTTCGACCTCATAGCTTGGTTTTTGCTCTGACATGCACTGTCAACTTTTCAACCTTTTATATAGACAGTTGTGTGCCTTTCCAATTCTTGTCCAATCAATTTCATTTACCACAGGTAAATGGAAATAGGATGCACTTGAGCTCAACTTCGAGTCTCATAGCAAAGGGTTTGAATACTTTTGTAAATTAGGTATCTGTTTTTTATGTTTAATACATCTGCAAAAATGCCTAAAAATCTGATTTCACTTTGTCATTACGGTTTATGGAAAAGAAAAATACACTTGTAGTTGTAGGTGTTTATAAAACCTGCTGCACTGCTCCAGCAAAAAAAAAAATCAACTAAGGCACAGTGAGCACCATCACAGATATGCTGAATGTAAAATGACTCAAGTGACAGGTAACCAAAGAAATGTCAGAATCATGCATGAGTGTCCGGCCACACAGATCTTTTATTGAATCACATTCCAGATGTGCGTTGGAAGTGGCCAATAGTGTGAGAGGTTGTAAGACTTCTATTCTGTTTTTGGTATTCTCCATTGGGAATGATGAAAACTTTGGTAGAGCAAGCGGCACTGAGAACTGACCAGTGTCCTGCCCTGGACTCTGAGAAATGACTTCTGTTTAAAACATAGTTTTCTCTCCTAGACCTAGGACCAGGGGCATCATGCAACCCAAAAATCTGAGGGGACACAAAGTACATGAGGATGGTTGGGAGGGGGTCCAGCTGGGAGCTAGGCCCCCGTCCGTAAATTGAAGAATTTTGCACTATTCAAACCTAAATAATTATGCTTAATTCTATGTCAAAAATATGTACACTGAACAAAAATATAAACGCAACATGTAAAGTGTTGGTCCCGTGTTTCATGAGCTGAAATAAAAAATATTTGTTTACATCCCTGTTAGTGAGCATTTCTCCTTTGCCAAGATAATCCATCCACCTGACAAGTATGACATATAGGTGTGACAATAGAATCTTACTCAAAAATGTGCAGTTTTGTCACACAACACAATGCCAAAGATGTCTCAAACGTTGAGGGAGTGTGCAATTGCTATGCTGACTGCAGGAATGTCCACCAGAGCTGTTGACAGAGAATTGAATTGAATGTTAATTTCTCTACCATAAACCGCCTCCAACATCGTTTTAGAGAATTTGGCAACACATCCAACCGGCCTCACAACCGCAGACCACATGTAACCATGACATCCACATCCGGCTTCTTCACCTGTGGGATTGTCTGAGACCAGCCACCCAGACAGCTGATGAAACTGTGGGTTTGCACAACCAAAGAATTTCTGCTCAAACTGTCAGAAACCGTCTCAGGGAAGCTCATCTGCATGCTCGTCATCTTCACCAGGGTCTTGACCTGACTGCAGTTCGGCGCAGTAACCAACTTCAGTGGGAAAGTGCTCACCTTCGATGGTCACTGGAGAAATGTGCTCTTCGTGGATGAATCCCAGTTTCAACTTTACCAGGCAGATGGCGTTGTGTGGGCGAGCGGTGTGCTGATGTCAAAGTTGTGAGCAGAGTGCCCCATGGTGGCGGTGGGGTTATGGTATAGGCAGGCATAAGCTACGGACAACAAACACAATTGCATTTTATCGATGGCAATTTGAATGAACAGAGATACTGTGACGAGATCCTGAGGCCCGTTGTCGTGCCATTCATCCGCCGCCATCACCGCATGTTTCATCACAATAATGCATGGCCTGTAACGGTTCTGTAATGACAGACGCTGGGAGACGAGAAGCAAGTACAGGGTGTGGATTTAATAATAAATAGACATGAAACAAAACAAGAACAGCGTCTGAACAGGAGAAAAATAACAACATTAATGCTGACTCGGGAATGAAACTGAGGAAGTGACAGATATAGGCGAGGTAAATGACGTGATTGAGTCCATGTGAGTCCCATAACTAAGAGCAGGTGCGCGTAACAATGGTGGCAGGTGTGCGTAATGATGAGTGAACTAGTGACCTCGAGCACCGGCGAGGGGGAGCGGGAGCAGACTTGTCAGGGCCCCATGTCGCAAGGATCTGAACACAATTCCTGGAAGCTGAAAATGTCCCAGTTCTTCCATGGCCTGCACCAGACATGTCATGCATTGAGCATGTTTGGGATGCTCTGGATCGACTTGTTTGACAGCGTGTTGTCGTGGAATATCTAATCAAAGATTCCATCAACCAACACTTTAATGTAAGATTGGCAAAATGGAGAATCAACTATCCACTCAACAGTGCATAGTTGAAAAGCTCAACGAACAGTGCCAGTTCAAAGCTTTTATAGAGAAGCACATACTTTTTGTATACGTGGCAGTCAGCAGATAGTGTGTAAAGGGTAATTAGTTGTCTGTGCAGACTTAAGACAGCACAAGGTTGATAGCCCGAGGGCTTTCATCCCGTGGGTTAACTATCTGACTTTCTGTAGATAGTTAACCCACGGGATGTCACATGCTGCGGCCGCACCCGAGCGGACCTTAGCTATACGCCCAGGCAAATGATGGTTACACCAGATACTGACTGGTTTTCTGATCCACGCCCCTACTTTTTTTAAAAGGTACACTACATGACCAAAAGTATGTGGACACCGGCTCGTCAAACATCTCATTCCAAAATAATTGGCAATAATATGGATTGGTCCCCCCTTTGCTGCTATAACAGCTTCCACTCTTCTGGGAAGGCTTTCCACTAGATGTTGGAACATTGCTGCAGGGACTTGCTTCCATTCAGCCACAAGAGCATTAGTGAGGTCGGGCACTGATGTTGGGCGATTAGGCCTGGCTCGCAGTCGGCGTTCCAATTCATCCCAAAGGTGTTCGACGGGGTTGAGGTCAGGGCTCTGTGCAGGCCAGTCAAGTTCTTCCAAACCATTTGTCTATGGACCTCGCTTTGTGCACGGGGGTATTGTCATGCTGAAACAGGAAAGGGCTTTCCCCAAACTGCTGAATCGTCTAAAATACCATTGTATGCTGTAGCATTATGATTTCCCTTCACAGGAACTAAGGGGCCTAGTCTGAACCATGAAAAACAGTCCCAGACCATTATTCCTCCTCCACCTAACTTTACAGTTGGCAATATGCATTGGGGCAGGTAGCGTTCTCCTGGTATCTGCCCTCAGACTGCCAGATGGTGAAATGTGATTCATCACGCCAGAGAACGCATTTCCACTTCTCCAGAGTCCAATGGCGGCAAGCTTTACACCACTCCTGCCGACACTTGGCATTGCGCATGATGATCTTAGGCTTGTGTGCGGCTCCTCTGCCATGGAAACCCATTTCATTAAGCTCCCGACGAACAGTTATTGTGCTGACGTTGCTTCCAGAGGCAGTTTGGAAAACTGTAGTGAGTATTGCAACCGAGGACAGACAATTTTTTACGTGCTACGCCCTTGAGGACTCAACGGGCCAGTTCTGTGTGTTTGTGTGGCCTACCATTTTGCAGCTTAGCCGTTGTTTCTCTTAGACGTTTCCAATTCATAATAACAACACTTACAGTTGACCGGGAAAGCTCAAGCAGGGCAGATATTTGACGGACTGACTTGTTGGAATGGTGACATCCTGTGACAGTGCCACGTTGAAAGTCACTGAGCTCTTCAGTAAGGCCATTCCACTGCCAATGTTTGTCTATGGAGATTGCATGGCTGCTTGCTCGATTTTATACACCTGTCAGCAACGAGAGTGGCTGAAATAGCTAAATCCACTAATTTGAAGGGGTGTCCACATACTTTTGTATATATAGTGTATCTTCCTGTATGGTGTTGCCAGTGCCAGTAGATCAGCTACAGGCCCCTCTCGTCACAGATACTGGTCATGAAGGAGCCTGACTTACAGATCCGACCCAGCTCCTATCACAGAGAAAGAGAGGGAGAGAGAGAAAGACTGTCACCATATGATCATGGAAGCCAACAGTAAACACACAGTTGAACATAGTCAATCAGAGATTATGATTCCCAGCTAATTCACAAGGGACATGTCCCAGCATGGCACTAACTTGTTGACATTACTAACCCAGGCCTAGGTCCCTTGCGGCACCATTGATGTGGGACACCTCGTTACAACATACAAGACACAAACACACACAGCACTGATTACATTATCAATGGTGGTTATTTTTAAACGGGACTGGTGTCTGACCATTGCCTCCTTATCTGGTGATCTTTTATCATTATTTTGTCCCTAGAAAATATAGAAAATATGCCTTCAAATGCTAGCTACTTTGCTTGATTAGTTAGCAGGATCGTTACAGTAGCTAGTCAGTGTCACGGTTGTGTGGAGAGACGGACCAAGGCGCAGCGTGCTCTGAGTTCCACATGTTTTATTTAGGTGAAAACCTACAAAACAAAAAGGAAACAAACAACGAACCGTAACATAAAATGTGCAGCATGCACTAACTCAAAATAAGATCCCACAAAAACCAATGGGGAAATGGCTGCCTAAATATGATCCCCAATCAGAGACAACAATAAACAGCTGCCTCTGATTGGGAACCATACCAGGCCAAAATAGAATTAAAACAACCTAGATAATCCACCCTAGTCACACCCTGACCGAACCAACATAGAGAATAAAAGGCTCTCCATGAGAGCTTATTTCCCTCATTAAAATGCAAATCATTTTATAACATTTTTGACATGCGTTTTTCTGGATTCTTTTGTTGTTATTCTGTCTCTCACTGTTCAAATAAACCTAGCATTAAAATTATAGACTGATCATTTCTTTGTAAGTGGGCAAACGTACAAAATCAGCAGGGGATCAAATACTTTTTTCCCCCACTGTAGCAAGCAAGTCACAGCAATGAAGAATGGAGTGCGTGCTCGTTTTCGCGAAGGGGGGGTGGGGGGGGGGGATTCTGGCAGAGTGGAGATTTTCGGCACAACTCCACAATAGGCAAAAATTGTTCACTTAATTGTAATCCAAACGAAACCCTCAAGTACAGTAAATTATGTCGCAGTCACATACCAAACTCCTTTTTGGACGAGACTTCATAACAAAAATGATCCTATTTACACTGTGTAGTCAATTTGGAAACTATAATAAATCGACTCATATCGATGCCTATAGGCCGTTTTCAAAAAGAGAATTTGGTTTTCAAGGGCAGATGACCTTTGAGCTCAAACTAGTCCTAATGAGGAAAAATATTAACAAGTAGTCACTAATGTTAACAAGTAGTCACTAATCAATTTCATCTCATTGACATCAGCATATTTCTCTTTTGCCAGCAGACTTCTGTCGTTCTTGGGATCTGCTCTTGTCGGTGATGTATAAACTAGTGGTGCTGTCAGTGACCTGCCCTATCCCAATATGTCCACACCCCCTGTAAGGAGAAAGGTTGCACACCCTACTTCGTCTGAAGAGACTGGCAGGACCTCACAAACTCAGACTGACATGTAAGCTAAATTTATCTAATGTAATTGTTATTTGTCTATTTGTCAATGCACAACTGTATTGTAATTATATTATTGCACTTATTTCAAATGGTAATTATGTTGTTTCTCTACCAATACACTATTCAAATACTATTAGAACTGTGTTGAACAGTGTGCAGGAGGAAAAACAACTCTGCTGAAACGGACACACGTGACGGACTGAGTTGCTTTTTCCCAAAAGGTACAGTATTCTTTTTAATGTTCAAGTAAGCGGGATTACCTAGTGCTTACAATTAATACTTCCCATTCAAATACTGTGTTTTTTAGATCCTGTTGTCAACAAATCTGAAGGACAATGACCAGAACCTAGAAAGCAGAACCTCATCAGAGAGAGTTGTTTTCTCTTTCAGTGACGTCTCCAAGTTGCCTCTCTTACTATCAAAAACATTTTCTTATTTGCAACATCGAACTATTCCCTCCTTACAGTTTGGGTTTAGGTTTGAGGTGTCATTTATAAGTAAAGGGAGCGACCATATTTATGTTTCTCTCTCAATATTACGAAAATATTACTTCTCATATCCTACCACAGGGCGGCGCTCTTGCTCCATTCTGAAGAAGAAAAAAATACTGACGTACAGCTACACAAAACTGTTCACTGCGGTCCAGATATCCACTTTCTGATGCCTTACCCTGATACCAAATAAATCATTTCAAGCCCTTCACTTGACATACTCCTGTTTTATTTGTAATGTATTTAATTAATTTATTCAATACTTTATTCCAGATGTAGAATGTAATGGGTAATTTGATATCCAATTCATGAATTCAGAGTGCTGAACCTTTTAAGTGAGGATTGTACAATTCAAGAGTGTGTCCTCAATTTACTTCAGGACTGAACTGAAATGAGGTTGACTCCAACCCTGGCTATAACGTTTTTAGACTGAAGGTACTCTCTGTACAGTCTATTGTGGTGGAGGGGTGCACCTAACTGAATTACAGTGCCTTCAGGTATTGACTTTTTCCACATTTTGTTCTGTTACAGCCTGATTTTAAAATGGATTACATTTAGATTTTGTGTCACTGGCTGACACACAATATCCCATAATGTCAAAGTGGAATTAATTTTTTGTAATTTTTATAGATTAGTTCAGGAGTAAAAACGTGCTTCACATGTTACATAATAAGTTGCATGGACTCACACTGTCTGCAATAATAGTGTTTAAAATGATTTTTGAATGACTACATCATCTCTGTACCCCACACATACAATTATCTGTAATGTCCCTCAGTCGAGCAGTGATTTTCAAACACTGATTCAACCACAAAGACCAGGGAGGTTTTCCATTGCATCGCAAATAAGGGCACCTATTCCAAAACATGCATGCTGTTTGCAATAAGGAACTAAAGTAAAGCTAAGTACAAGTAAAATTCTAGAGGAAAAAGTATCCAAGTGTCATACTTGAGTAAAAGTAAAGATACCTTAATAGAAAATGAATCAAATAAAAGTGAATGTCACCCAGTAAAATACTATTTGAGTAAAAGTCTATAAGTATTTGGTTTTAAATAATATACTTAAGTTTCAAAAGTAAAAGTAGAAATAATTTCACATTCATTATATTAATTATTATATATTTTTTAAATTTACAGATAGCCAGGGACACACTCCAACACTAAGAAATAATTTACAAATTAATAATTTGTGTTTAGTTTGCCAGTGTCACGTGTGCTCCCTCTCCGGCCTCTAGGTTACCAGGCTGCTCATTATGGTGCACACCTGTCACCATCCTTACGTGCACCTGCATGTCGTCAGACTCACCTGGACTCCATCACTTCCCCTGATTACCTTCCTTATATGTCACTCCCTTTGGTTCCTTCCCAAGGCGTCACTGTTTCTGTCTCTGTTTCTGGTCTGGGCATTGTTCGTGTTTTTTGTTTTGTATTATGTTCCGTTTATTTGTTAAAACACTCACTCCCTGAACTTGCTTCCCAAATCTTAGCGCATGTCGTTACAGCCAGATAAGAGGCAGAAGGGATGACCAGGGATGCTCTCTTTATGTGTGTGAACTGGACCATTTTGCTGTCCTGCTAAGCATTGGAAATGTAACGAGTACTTTTGGGTGTCAGGGAAAATGTATGGAGTAAATTGACATTTTGGAATGTAGTGAAGTAAAAGTTGTCAAAAATATAAATAGGAAAGTACAGTACAGATACCCCAAAATAACTACTTAAATTGTACTTTAAAGTATTTTTTACTTAAGTACTTTACAACACTGCCTTTTTAGCAGGACAATAACTGAAAAAACAAGGCCAAATATACACTGGTGTTGCTTACCAAGACGACATTGAATGTTTCTGAGTGGCCTAGTTACAGCTTTGACTTAAATTGGCTTGAAAATCTATGGCAAGACTTGAAAATGGCTGTCTAGCAACTGTGCAAAGCTGTCATCAAGGCAAAGGGTGTCTACTTTGAAGAATCTAACATATAAAATGTATCTTGATTTGTTTAAATCTTTTTTGGTTACTACATGATTCCATATGTTATTTCATAATTTTGATGTCTTCACTACTGTTCTACAATGTAGAAAATAGTAAAAATAAAGAAAAACCCTTGAATGAGTAGTTGTGTCCAAACTTTGGACTTGTACTGTATATATTTCCACACTGAGGTTGGAATAATACCGTGAAAATGTGAAAATAATTATAATGCCCTTTTTTGTAAGAGCTGTTTGAAAAAAAACAGCTGAAATGTCAAGCTGTGTTGGTGAGATGGAGTTTTAGCCTGCCTGGTGACACACAGTGAAACTGGAAACACTTATCTCCCTCACTAGCTTTAAGCACCAGCTGTCAGAGCAGCTCACAGATCACTGCACCTGTACATAGCCCATCTATAATTTAGCCCAAACTACTACCTCTTCCCCTACTGTATTTATTTATTTTATTTATTTTGCTCCTTTGCACCATATTATTTATATTTGAACTTTGAACTTTCTTCAAACTACAAATCTACCATTCCAGTGTTTTTCTTGCTGTACTTTATTTACTTTGCCACCATGGCATTTTTTGCCTTTACCTCCCTTATCTCACATCATTTGCTCACATTGTATATAGTCTTATTTTTTTCTACTGCATCATTGATTGTATGTTGTTTTATTCCATGTGTAACTCTGTGTTGTTGTATGTTGTCGAACTGCTTTGCTTTATCTTGGCCAGGTCGCAATTGTAAATGAGAACTTGTTCTCAACTTGCCTACCTGGTTAAATAAAGGTGAAATAAAATAAAATTAAAATAAAACACAGTATATTTTAAATAGACCAAATAGAAGTTCCAAACTTCTTTGCCTATAACAGATAGTTTTCCCCTCCCCACAGAACACTCCCAGACAGTCCTAGTTAAATTATTGCTTGAGAAATTGCTCTTTGCTAAGAAACAATTTTTGTTTCTTTTGACCATAAATGTACTTAATTGTTACCCAGACCTTTTGACCAGTAACATACTTAATTGTTACCCAGAAATGATTTGATATTGAGATAAAAAAATGTCTGCATTGGGGCCTCCCGAGTGGCGCAGTGGTCTAAGGCATTGCATCACAGTGCTAGCTGTGCCACTAGAGATCCTGGTTTGAGTCCAGGCTCTGTTGCAGCCGGCCGCGACCGGGAGACCCAGGGGACGGCGTACAATTGGCCCAGCATCGTCCGGGGTAGGGGAGGGCTTGGCCGGCAGGGATGTCCTTGTCTCATTGCGCTCTAGTGACTCCTGTGGCGGGCCGGGCACATGGACATTGACACAGTCGCCAGGTGTACTGTGTTTCCTCTGACACATGGGTGTGGCTGGCTTCTGGGTTTAGCAGGCATTGTGTCAAGAAGCAGTGCAGCTTGGTTGGGTCGTGTTTCAGAGGACGCATGGCTCCCGACCTTCGCCTCTCCCGAGTCCATATGGGTGTTGCAGTGATGAGACAAGACTGTAACTACCAATTAGATACCATGAAAAAGGGGTAAAAAAATATATATATTTAAAAATATATATAATTAAAAAAGTCTGCATTGGGCTTTGTGAGTGTTTGTGTGCGTAAGTGAGCACGTGTACGTGTATATGTGTGAGAGAGAGGTGTGTAGGCAGAGGTGTCATGCCCGTAGGGGGCACAGGGGCACGTGCACTCTCAGATTGTTCCTGTTTTAAAAAAAAAAGTTTGTTTGTTTTTTCTCTGTAATACTACTAGCCACCTAGCAATTTTATGAAGTTGGCTTTCGTTAGCCTAAATAGGTGCCCAATCTCCCAACCTCATAACTAGCTACCAAGAAACAATTTCAGGCTATCAATTAAGTTAGAGTAGCTAGCTTGTCTTATTATTTTAGCTGGCATGCCTTCTGGCAAGGTTGGTAGACTTCAGAAAAGCAAGTAATTACTAAATGTAGCAGAGATGCATATTTATTTTCATAAAAAATAAGAACCACCAGTCAGGAGGATGCAGACAGCTCAAGAGTTATGCTTAAATATGCAGAAAAATATTAATATCTTTTACATAGAATTCAGCATAATGATTATGGCTCTAGATAGCAGGAGAAAATCTGTTTCAGGGGTTTTAAAAATGCAAAATTCTCCAACTTACAGGGGTCTAACCCCCCTCCGGACCACCTATCAGCCATCCACACTTACTTTGTCCAATCTGACTGCTAGAGGTTTACCGCCGAACATGATTGCTGCTATTCAGTTCGCAAGGCCTTTGGATGGTCTGTGTGAGGCCCCCTTTGGAACCACTGGAGGCAGTGGATCTGAAAAACCTCTCCTACAGGACCACCCTGCTCGTGTCTTTGGCTTTGGCTAAACGCGTTGGGATCTCCATGTGTTATCCATACACCCGTCCTGTACCCAGTTCGCCCCTGGTGACTCTTAAGGTGACATTGCTTTTTGTCTGTTTTGATAATCCAGCTGTCTAGGTAGCGTTTCTCCTACTGGATTGTGGAGGTGTATAGTAGCAGGGGGCAAGGGTTACCCAGCGGTGTACACAGCCACTCCACCATTTACATTCTAGTCATTTAGCAGAAGCTTCTATCCAAAGCAACTTACAGGAGCAATTAGGGTTAAGTGCCTTGCTCAAGAGCACATTGACAGATTTCACCTCGTTGACTCAAGGATTTGAACCAGCAACCTTTCGGTTACTGGTCCGACCACTCTTAACCGCTAGGCTACCTGCCACCAGAGGTCTGGCAGCGTCTTGGGTTGACTCTAGGGAATATTTGTGCTGCGGCAAGTTGGGCATCACCACACACTTTTGTGAGGTTTTATCGCTTGGATGTCACTGTTCCCAGTATAGCCCACAGTGTGCTACAGCTGGGACAGGTGAAGGTCCCTAGGCAGCGTGCTATGTGCGCAATACCCAGACTGCGGCATCTTGCAGGGTCAGGTCTGGGTGGTCTGCCATGGGCCGTTTCATTTAGTATCCGTTGGGGTCGGCTTTGGACGGGATTCCATTTCCCCATAGTATGTTGTACCAAAGTTGACTGGCTGAAAGAGAACATAAACGTTATGACTATAACTACTGTGCCCTGAAGGAAGAAAACGAGGTACAACACCTGTTTGGCCCCGCACTGCCCGTTCCTTGGCTCAGTGAAGAGCGCTATGATATTGAAGGATTGAATCCAAGCCTCACGCTTATCACCTGTGGAGTGTGGGGCTTCCAGCGTGGTGCGGATTTCATTGGCCTTATCAGACGTGATTTTAGTTCCTTCAACAGAAGTCACGAGAGTGAGACTCCCCATAGTATATTTTACCTCCTTCAGGGAACAGTACTGTAGTTATAGTCATAACATTACGTTTTCCTAATGGCTATGCTGATTGAAGATATTTCTTGTCCCTTGTGACTAGTGGATGTGATGTGTCTGTGTGTGTGTGTCTGTGATCCAGCACTTCATCTTGCATTCCTAGTTTTAATTGTTTATTTACGTGGCTCTTAGCTGCCTAGTCAAACTCATTTTATCAGCAGTTTAAAGGGTGTTGGCTAGAGAACAACAATGCTGGGTGGGGATCCTAAAGCTTACTACTGTACAAGCTCTACGGAGACGCAAGATTCGGAGCGTAGCACAGTTTTGCGATGTCGTTTTTCGTCACAAAAGGGGTGGCTTCTTATAATACACTCTGGCATTCACCATACTTCTTTACTACCTGAAAAGACATGCCATATCATTCCTTCCACAGCCGTGTGGGCAATGTGGTCGCTTGGCTCCTTGATATGATCTATATAATTTGCATTGACAAAATAAAATCTCAGGGATTGTTCAAACAGTAAACCAAGAATCCACCCAAAAAGCTATTTTGTTTAGAAGTAATAACTAGTGATTACAGGCTATTGTGAAATGGTAGGACTTGTAGCTATGTGCTTTTTTCTCAGTGACTAAAACATGATGATGTTCTATTTTTAGCTGATATGGGAATGAATATACAAGCAGCAATCCAACTGGGATAATGTTTTAGGTTACACCGGCAAGTGTAAAATATTAACCAGGGCATATTTTTTTTTTTAAATCTGATTATATCACATGGATATGTGGGAAGCTAAAAAGGCTAGCTAGTGTGCTGTATTTTTAGCCAGGCTAAAACCAGCTAGCCAGGCTGCCTGCTAGCTACTACCATAGACTTTAAAACCAGTATATATTGATAGCGCTGATGTCATCCACATATTGATATGGAAAACTCCCGATGCAGGAATTATTTAAATTTGAAGCATGCCATACAGCTGAATTGGGCTGAATGGCACAAAAAAATTGCTAAGAATCATGGTGAATGTGGCTGTAACTAGCAAAGGATCATGGTCGATGTAGTCGTTTTCATCTTGCCTGAGAGTCTCCTCGTAGCCTGCCGGTCAATTATTGGCCTGTGTCAGCACGTGGTCCTGTGTGAGGACAAATGTAGTAGTCAGAATGAATCACTATTGAATTAGATAGATTTGTAGCAAACTTTAAAATAATTCACAGTGGGGATGGAACTTGATCATAATAAACAAAAGTTAGAGCCCAAAATGGTCGCCTAAACATATTTTGTTTGGCTGTACTGGCGATTGTAATTTACAGTGAACAAAAATATGAACGCAACATGCAACGATTTCAAAGATTTTCCTGAGTTACAGTTCATATAAGAAAATTAGTATTTAAAAAAAAAGTTATTAGGCCCTAATCGATGGATTTCACATGAATGGGAATACAGTTATGTATCTGTTGGTCACAGATGCCTTTTTTTTAAAAGGTAGGGGTTGTGGATCAGAAAACCAGTCAGTATCTGGTGTGACCGCCTCATGAAGCGTGACACATCTCCTTTGCATAGAGTTGATCAGGCTGTTGATTGTGGCCTGTGGAATGTTGTCCCACTCCTCTTCAATGGCTGTGCGAAGTTGCTGGATATTGTCAGGAACTGAAAGACGCTTTGGTACATGTCAATCCAGAGCATCCCAAACATCAATGATTATGCAGGCCATGAATTGGGACATTGTCAGCTTCCAGGAATTGTGTACAGATCCTTGCAACATGCATTATCATGCTGAAACATCAGGTGATGGCAGCGGTATCTCTGTGCATTCTCTGTGCATTCAAACTGCCATCAATAAAATACATTTTGATTTTGTCCATAGTTTATGCCTGCCCTACCATAACACCACCGCCACCACGGGGAACTCTGTTCACAACGTTGACATCAGCAAACCGCTTGCCCTCACAACGCCATTTGCCCGGTACAGTTGAAACAGGATTAATCCGTGAAGAGCACACTTCTCCAACATGCAAGTGGCCATCAAAGGTGAGCATTTGCCCAATTAAGTCGGTTACAATGCTGGACAGCAGTCAGGTCCAGACTCTGGTGAGGACGACAAACACGTAGATGAGACGGTTTCTGACAGTTGGTGCAGATATTCTTTGATTGTGCAAGGCCGCAGTTTCATCAGGTGTCTAGGCGGCTGGTCTCAGACGATCCTGCAGGTGAAGAAGCCGGATGTGGAGGTCCTGGGCTGGTGTGGTTACACGTGGTCTGCGGTTGTGAGGCCTGTTGGACGTACTGCCAAATTCTCTGAAACGACGTTGGCTTATGGTAGAGAAATTGTCATTAAATTCTCTGGCAACAGCTCTGGTGGACATTCCTGCAGTCAGCATGCCAATTGAATGCTCCTTCAAAACTGTGCTACTGTGTTGTGTGGGAAAACTGCACATTTTAGAGTAGCCTTTTATTGTCCCCAGCACAAGATGCACCTGTGTAATGATCATGCTGTTTAATCAGATTCTTAATATGTTACAGCTGTCAGGTGGATGGATTATCTTGGCAAATGAGAAATTCTCACTAACAGGGATGTAAACAAATTTGTGCTCAACATTTGAGAGAAATACGTTTTTTGTGCATATGGAACATTTCGGGGATCTTTTATTTCAGCTCATGAAACATGAGACCAAAGCTTTACATGTTGTGTTTGTATTTTTGTTCAGTGTACATAGGTTTTCTAGGGCCGATCGGGGCTTTTAGCACCTCTAGGTTGATACGCAGTAGCCGACCAGCAGAGCTCATGACTTCACGCTCCAGACGGGACACTGCCGGCTGGTTACTACTAGCAAGGGAAGGCGACACTTCTTTGTTTTTACTAAATGGAAATACTAAATAAAAAACATTGCTATCGCGAATGGAAGTGAATGGAAGTGTGACCGGCGAGGATATCATGTTACCAAAAGGTGTCTGCTGCTCCTATAATGCCACTCCACCCAGACATGTGCATGCACGTAGATCAATGAAGTGAAGCTTGTAGTAACCCTTAGGCTACTCTAATTGTCATATCTTCTCTGGATAAGCCTTTTCATATAAAAATTGTATTTCTATTCAAATGAATCAAAGTTGCAAATTACTACGTCAGTTACTACAGTAACTGGTGTTTTAACTCCTCTTCTCACACCTTTGGATAGAACCTTGAATAATAGTCGAATGTTGATTCGTGAAACAGTGCTCTGTATATTATGAGTGCATGGGAGGATCTTAGTGGTTGATCCGACCAATGATTGCACTCAGATTCCTCCTCCTGGTTGTCATGGTGAGAGACTCCCCTGCACCCTCTGGAGTCTCCCGCTTTTATTTTTTTCTATCTCCTCCTCTCTTCTTCCCCACTCTTAGTGGCACTCAATATCTCTTCTCAACTGTAATGTAACTAAACCAACTCAAATAAAATGTGACATTTTATCCATTGATCAGGCCTATTCTGATACGGCGAAGCCATGATAACATTGGAGAGGAAATGGTGCCCCAACAGAGTGGTGGCACAACGATTCCACATCAATACCAGATAGTGAACTTAACAAAGCATTTCCTAGAGCAGTCAATTATGCAAGGGCTTCCCACTGAAAACACAACAGAATAGAAAACAAATAACAGGTGCCAGTTTGTTCTGGGGTAGACAAACTTATACACAAACCGTGGTGTTGGGGTGCTCCCTGTATCCCAGGACCCATTCACTCAAACTGGGTTGTATGATGGGTGACATCCTCAGGCCTGCTGGATAAGTGGAGTATGTGCAAAAGGGGAAGGGTGGTTGGCTTGGCTGGATTTCACTGCAACATTTTACAACCCATTTCAGTGGTTGTCATGGTGATTGTTTATTTAACCAGGCAAGTCAGGTTAAGAACAAATTCTTATTTACAATGATGGCCTACACCAGCCAAACCCAGACGACGCTGGGCCAAATGTGCGCCACCCTATAGGACTGTTGTGATACAGCCTGGATACAAACCAGGGTATCTATAGTGACGCCTCATGTACTGAGATGCAGTGTCTTACACCCCTGCGCCACTCGGGAGATGATGATCTTGGCCATTTATTTAGCATAAGTCCGTCCAAACTGTTCATGGAATGGGTGACAGGGGTGGGGGATCACATCTTTGAATGGAAGAAAAACATACGTCTTGTTGTCCACATGTTAACAGTGACCGCTGAACTCTCTGTTATAGAGAGTTGTATCTATACGAGTGTGAAAATGCACCTTCCAGACAATAGTGTGTGTGTGTGTGTGTGTGTGTGTGTGCGTGCGTGCGTGCGTGCGTGCGTGCGTGCGTGCGTGTGCGTGTGGAGAAATACTTTCTAGAATGGTCCTTCTGCCTGAGGAGAGTTAACAGATGGGAACGGTGGGAGCATCACTCCAGAAAACAATTTGACATGCTGCCTTCAATAGGAGAGGGGCATCCCACAGTCTATGTCCAATAACATATAATTACATATAGAATGACATACTGTTACTTCATAGGATCTCTGTGTCCAATAACATAAACTGCATGTTGAAAATGGTTGTCGTAGACATATAGCCTACAATATACAATGCCAGTCAAAAGTTTGGACACACCTACTCATTCAAGGGTTTTTCTTTATTTTTATTATTTTCTACATTGTAGAATAATAGTGAAGACTTCAAAACTATAAAATAACACAAATGGAATCATGTAGTAACCTAAAAAGTGTTAAACAAATCAAAATATATTTTATATTTTATATTCTTCAAATTAGCCACCATTTGCCTTAATGACAGCTTTGCACACTCTTGGCATTCTCTCAACCAGCTTCACCTGGAAAGCATTTCCAACAGTCTTGAAGGAGTTCCCACATATGCTGAGCACTTGTTGGCTGCTTTTCCTTCATTCTGCGGTCCAACTCATCCCAAAACATCTCAATTGGGTTGAGGTCGGGTGATTGAGGGGTCCAGGTCATCTGATGCAGCAATCCATCACTCTCCTTCTTGGTCAAATAGCCCTTACACAGTCAGGTTACTACATGATTCCATATGTGTTATTTTATAGTTTTTAAGTTTTCACTATTATTCTACAATGTAGAAAATAGTAAAAATAAATAACAAATCTTGAATGAGTAGGTGTGTCCAAACTTTTGACTGGTACTGTACATTCACATTTACATCTACTACATGTTGAAAATGTTGCATATAGACCATATACAGTACTATATACAGTACATTCACATTTACATGTTGGCTACTGTAGGTTACTGTACATGTCAGTCATACTGTGCAAATACTAAATATGGACATAATCAGTGGCGATTTTAGCATGTAAATCTTGGTGGGGCAAAAAAAACAAAATGTGGGATGCATGCCAGCAAAGCCACTACACAACACAACACTAAATAATACATTAATTGCACTATAACGGTGGCAAACGGTGCCCACAAACTGTTAGGGCCTACATAAAGCTGTCCCAACAGAAGAGTCCCAACAGCAGTCCCAACACCTTACCACTGCTACACCTGGCTATCAGCGGAGCCTTGTCTGACAGCGAAACAATTCATTCAGCGTCATTTACTGCCTTAAAAAAACGTACTGTAGCTGATATGGCTGACTTGCTTAAACAAATGTGGTTTCTTCAGACAATTGAGATGTACAAACTATGGCATAAGGGGACGACAAGCGGATAAGAGAGAATGCGTAATTTCGATTAAGACGGACGAAGTCAATATAACTATTGTTCACCACTTTTGAAATGTACAGTGACAGAATTCAGAACATGGGCCATTCTTACAGTGTTCTCCCTGTACACCATGTCATAACTTTTAGGATTAATAAAGGGGGCATATAAGCAGACAATGAAATTTCTTACAATATTCAATGATTACTTTTCTCAAAAACAGGTTATAGGCTACATGTGCACCACCAAGTCAGAACAGTAGGCAAAATTAAGAGGTGAAAATTGACCATATTATTAGGGTGAGGCACATGGGCTACTAACAGCATACACTTAGTATTACATTCTTAGCTACAATATACATATCTCCCTGGCATATTACATTATTTATGCAGCAGCATAGAAGACCTTTTTGGACTCACCTTGTTGTGCTGTGCTCACTTGAACAGGAAGGTGGCACGGCGGTCCTTTGTGGGCAAATATTGTCATCAAACTTTATCATCAAAGTCTGGCATTCTCTGGATGTATGTTGCTTTCAAGACAACTGGGAACTCGGAAAAAAAGGTTGAACCATTATGACGTCAGTGATCTTCAGGTCTTAGCTCTAGAAAGAGGCCGGAGTTCCGAAATTACAATTCCGAGTTGGATGAAAATTCAAAACGTATTTTCTCAGTGGAATCTCATTTTTCCCGAGTTCCCAGTTATCTTGAACTCACTAAAGTCCGATTTTGAAGTCCCAAGTTAACAGTTGTTTAGCGCGCCGCACAAACCATGCTTCACTGACAGCATGAGCAGTGTTTTTTTCCGTAGATGTCTATATTCCACCACAGTGCGAGGTTGGAGCTAAAACCACACGAAATGAGCTGTATTCCACCATAGGCAAACAGGAAAACGCTCACCCAGAGGCAGCGTTCCTAGTGGCCGGCGACTTTAATGCAGGGAAACTTAAATTTCTGTCAACATGTTAAATGTGCAACCAGAGGTAAAAAATTCTAGAACACCTCTACTCCACACACAGAAATGCGTACAAAGCTCTCACACCCTCCGTTTGGCAAATCTGACCATAACTCTATCCTCCTGATTCCTGCTTACAAGCAAAAATTAAAGCAGGAAGCACCAGGGACTCGGTCTATAAAAAAGTGGTCAGATGAAGCAGATGCTAAACTACAGGACTGTTTTGCTATCACAGACTGGAACATGTTCCGGGATTCTTCCAATGGCATTGAGGAGTACACCACATCAGTCACTGGCATTATCAATAAGTGCATCGAGAACGTCGTCCCCACAGTGACTGTACGCACATACCCAAACCAGAAGCTATGGATTACAGGCAACATTCGCACTGAGCTAAACGGTAGAGCTGCCGCTTTCAAGGAGCGGGACTCTAACCCGGAAGCTTATAAGAAATCCCGTTATGCCCTCCGAAGAACCATCAAACAGGCAAAGCGTCAATAAAGGACTAAGATCGAATCGTACTACACCGGCTCCGATGCTCGTCGGATGTGGCAGGGCCTGCAAATTATTACAGACTACAAAGGGAAGCACAGCCAAGAGCTGCCCAGTGACACAAGCCTACCAGATGAGCTAAATAACTTGTATGCTTGCTTCGAGGCAAGTAACACTAAAACATGCATGAGAGCACTAACTGTTCTGGATGACTGTGTGATCACACTCTCCGCAGCCAATGTGAGTAAGAAATTTAAACAGGTCAACATTCACAAGGCAGCTGGGCCAGACGGATTACTCCGAGCATGAGCAGACCAACTGGCAGGTGTCTTCACTGACATTTTCAACCTCTCCCTGTCTGAGTCTGTAATACCAACATGTTTCAAGCAGACCACCATAGTCCCTGTGCCCAAGAACACTAAGGTAACCTGCCTAAATGACTACCGACCCGTAGAACTCATGTCTGTAGCCATGAAGTGCTTTGAAAGGCTGGTCATGGCTCACATCAACACCATTATCCCAGAAACCCTAGACCCACTTCAATTTGCATACCGCCACAACAGATTCACAATTGATGCAATCTCTATTGCACTCCACACTGCCCTTTCCCACCTGGACAAAAGGAACACCTATGTGAGAATGCTATTCATTGACTACAGCTCAGCGTTCAACAACATAGTGCCCTCAAAACTCATCACTATGCTTAGGACCCTGGTACTAAACAGCTCCATCTGCAACTGGATCCTAGACTTCCTGACGGGCCGCCCCAGGTGGTAAGGGTATGTAACAACACATCCGCCACACTGATCCTCAACACGGAGACCCCTCAGGGGTGCGTGTTCAGTCCCCTCCTGTACTCCCCATTCACTCATGACTGCACGGCCAGTCACAACTCCGACACTATCATTACGTTTGCTGATGACACAACAGTGGCAGGCCTGATCACTGACAACGATGAGACAGCCTATAGGGAGGTCAGAGACCTGACCATTTGGTGCAAGGACAACAACCTCTCCCTCAACGTGATCAAGACACGTTGTGGGAGAGGTGGACTACAGGAAAAAGAGGACTGAGCAACCCCCCATTCTCATCGACGGGGCCGAAGTGGAGCAGGTTGAGAGCTTCAAGTTCCTTGGTGTCCACATCATCAACAAAAAACTAACATGGTCCAAGCACACCAAGACAGTCATGAATAGGGCACGACAAAACCTATTCCCCTTCAGGAGACTGAAAAGATTTGGCATGGGTCCTCAGATCTTCAAAAGATTTTACTTCTGCACCATCGAGAGCATCTTGACTGGTTGCATCACTGCCTTCTATGGCAACTGCTCAGCCTCCGACCACAAGGCACTACAGAGGGTAGTGCGTACCTCCCAGTACATCACCAGGGCCAAGCTTCCTGCCATCAAGGACCTTTATACCAGCCGGTGTCAAAGGAAGGCCCTAAAAATTGTCAAAGACTTCAACCACCCTAGTCATAGACTGTTCTCTCTGCTACCGCATGGCACGCGGTACCGGAGCACCAAGTCTAGGTCCAAGAGGCATCTAAACAGCTTCTACCCCCAAGCCATAAGACTCCTGAACAGCTAATCAAATGGCTACCCAGACTATTTGCACCCCCCCACGCTACTACTACTCTCCGTTATTATCTATGCATAGCCTCTTTATCTATGCATAGCCACTTGTACATAAATATCTCAATGACCTTGACACCGGTGACGTCATTTTATCTGTGTCCAATGACCTTGAGCCCTCTTGGATGGACACTTCTAATGTAACTCTATGGCAGCACCCAAGGGGCTTAAATTTTCTAGCTCTACCCTTAGACTTGGCAGTGAAGTAGTGTCCCCATAAGTGACAGAACACTGAGCCAATCACGGCACAACACTCCGTATTTTCTGCTGGCTTGCCCCACCACCACAGAAAGCACTGAGCTAGGCTGAAACACCTGCCTTTTGGAGCTGCCTTACTTAAGAAAACAAAAAAGAGACCATGTTTGCTTTATTAACTCAATGACATTTTTTACATCGTTTGCAAACTTCTATGTGACACGTATTAATGCCAAAAGAAAAGGAAAGCCCAAAACAAAAACAACAACAAATATATTGTTATTACTATTATGTTTTGCAAAAAATGTGGGGCTCTGCCCCATCTGCCCTGAATGATGGGTCACAACTGGACATAATGCATACACTATGACATCAGTTAGACATCAGTTAGGCACATATGAATAGGTAGTCTTACAGCTAGTCCCAATGTAATGTAACAACGTTATCTAGTCCACTCTACACCACTATGTAAGATCCAAGTTGTGCTTGATTGGATAAATGTGGTCGGAGGCGTCGTATGTGTGACGCAATTGCCAACACAATTGCGTAGCCTCCGGAGACACGCAGAGGCCAAATTGAGCTCCACACCACATCACTGTGTGCCTCTCAAATGTAACAATTCGGAGGGCTTAGTATAGCTCTGCATTCACATGATTGGTTGATGGTAGGTGGGGGCGGGAGGTCCTCTATAAACACAAACTCTCTTCCATGACAACAGCTCTGCACTGCTCCATGAAGCGCAAGAAGTATGAATGCCCTGACGTCTGCAGAAGCCGTATCACCATAAATGCTGCAAGGGCAATGCAAACGGTGGAATGACCATGCAGCGCCTTTAAGAACAGCTAACAGTCGTTAACAGGCGCTATTGTGTCGTATAGGTGGATACTGTAGAATTCCCCCAATCCTTGACAGGAGGTATCTGTTACCGCGTCAGCCAACTTGAACATTATACCGGTTGTCAGGATCACGTTCCTTTATCGAATTATTTATTTATCTCTCACACACACACTTTCTCTCTCCAGTGTCTCGCTCT
Organism: Salmo trutta; assembly: GCF_901001165.1. Taxonomy (NCBI): domain Eukaryota; kingdom Metazoa; phylum Chordata; class Actinopteri; order Salmoniformes; family Salmonidae; genus Salmo; species Salmo trutta. The sequence continues at coordinate 6,228,211 of NC_042968.1, read as the reverse complement.
CTTTCGCTTTAGGTACCTACCTCTCCTCATCAGCTTGCCAAGCGCGCGAGAGCTGTGCGTAAAAAAGTAGCGCTGGGTGTCTGTCGCCGCTTATTGAATTACATCACGCTTCGGAGTTCCTCTCCGGGAGCACGAGCTCAAACAGCCCCGTCCCTTCATCCTCTTTGTCCCCAGTTAAGCCAACGTCCACAGAGCAACGCCGACTTTGAGAGGAAGTTTCACCGCCTGTATTGGCGTCGCCAAACGATTGAGGATTGTCGGCGGAGGCGAAACGGAGTAAAACATTCTTCCTACAAAAACAGAAACGGGTAAAACCTTCAAGGTAAGACCCGTTTGTTTGTTTACTTTTGGTGAACTCCGAGTACGCGCTGTTTGTTGCAGTGGACAGGTGTTCTCCGGTTATTCGCCGCGGGTTTGGAGAAGCCCAACAGGCACCAACAGGGCCGGCTGGTTGGGATAATGGAGATGTAGAATTAACGGGTAGGCAATAATTTGTCATCCTGACGTAGCTTAGTTTTGCATGTTAAATGTTAAGCATTTCGAGTTAATTAGGAAACGGGAATTCACAGTTTATGCAGAGGTTGATTCTGAGAGAGGGTGAACTTGCAGCATACTTTCAGTCGTAAATCCTATTCCCAATTCATTCATCTCCCTGTATGTAACTTTGACAGTGATACACACACACACAGGGGCGTGTATTCATGGATCCCAAGGAAAGCCAATCAAAATACATTATTATATCTTTCGTCTCTCTGTGTTTCATAATTGGCCTAAAATTGGCCTGAAATTCACAAGAGGTTGAATGTATCTCACAGGAGAAAGCATCCAGGCGAGCGAAAACCCTATGCCTCTCTACGTGTTGGCCATATATCTGATGCCTCCCGTTGCTTTGAAGGCAAGGGAAGCCAGCGAGCATTTGACCTCCCTTGATAAAAAAATAAAATAACAATTAGCCAATCGGCATTGAGCTAAACGGAGCGAGCTCAGCTGTGAATGGTCCTGGTTCACAACAAAAAAAAAGTGTTAAGGGAAGCCACCTTGGATTTTGGTGTCATTCCTATCAAATCCCATTGAGAGCATACATCATAGACAAAACAAAAAAGCGTGATTTGTTGTATCTCGTTGTGTTGTTGTCCTCTGGTGGCTAGCTAGCTAGATAAGTGTCCTCTTCCTAAATTAGCCATGGATGGAGATAGGGATTTGGACTTGTGGTTTTACTTAAATCTCTGTACTGGCCAATGATTATAATGGCGATTATAATCCAAGCATTAATTCATACATTGTTGTGCCCCTGGCCTGAGTGGATGGAAGTTCAATATGTAGCAAGATGTAGAAGGCTAATGTTAACTAGCTATCATTGGCCATGAATGGAAGTTAGGCTAACGAGCAAGCATTTTAGCCAGGTAGCCTAGGACAACAAAAAATAAAAGTGTGTACTGTATGACAGAGTGATAGACCGTTTCGTCAACATGAAAGAGAGGAGGATGGCATTGGTGTTTCTCTACAAGTAGGGTGAGTCAACATTTTTTCTACTTGCATGAACGCGCGCGCGCACACACACACATACGCAGAAATCAGAACCATGGACAGCCACATGATATTTAGCTTACGTTGATTGGATTCAATTGTTTTTGGTATCTTTTAGTTGTCACTGTATTAGACTAAGCACAGGTGATCTGATGAAGTTGAAATGGTGCTGGAATAGTGGAGGCAGCTCCTGTTTTCTTTGTGACTTGTGGTAACTCTCTGTGGTTCTAAATCGATAGTTGTTTAGTGGTCCGAAAATGTCGGAAACATTGACTTGCTTTTCCATGCTGTAGGTCATGTAACTGTCTGTTACTGTACATGCAATATGCTTTGTGGACCGAGATTGCTATCTGGTTTTGTGATAAATCAAAGCTGTGGTTGAATTTATTCTACCACTGTGTCTTCATATTGTCTCGGCCTTTAGGCCTATAATATATATCACTGTCGCAAGACATATGAATTAACAGGTTATAGAGCAAACAACACAATTATCACAAAACACAGGTTGTACTATGGCTTTTTTTTGGGGGGGGGGGGCTTGGCTTCCCCAGTGATTTCATCCACGTACCGCTACTACAGACACACACACACACACACACACACACACACACACACACACACACACACACACACACACACACACACACACACACACACACACACACACACACTAAACGAGAGTATTGAAAACCAATTAGGCTGCATAGCTGCCTGCTGCTGTCCACTCATCCATTTTCTGCTGTTGCTCAGTCATTTAAGCTTTTTTAATGGCTCAATTCTCCATGCAATTGATTCTCCCTCTGGACTCAAAAAGCTGATACATTTTTCCTCATTACCCGGCTATTAGGCTACTATTTTCCAAAGTTTTCCTAGTGTTTTGAAATGTTTCCCTTGTAAATGTGGGTTCTATTTCTCTGATACAGAAAGACTAACGGACATGGGCGTATCACTTGTTGAGAAACTTTAAAAGACGGCGGATACTGCAAACGTTCTGAGCGTGTAGATATACGTGCTTTTGTTTCTCCCAAGGGTTGCTTTCTCATTAACATCTATGTACACACACACTTTAATGAAGCAACTCACAATAATGTCAGTGGTTTTTGCAGCAGCCCGTTATTGCTACGCTGAAATGTTTGCCTCTTCTTCTAACGTGCATAAAACGAGCATGGCTGTGCGCCACTCCCCATCTGTTGACGTTCATTTCTCCACTCTTTCAATCTCACTCATGAGAACTTGAGAGCACTCTGCCTCTGTGAGTGTGTGTGTCCGCAGGTGTGTGTTTGTGTGCCCATCCCATTCCCCCCTTCTCTCTCACATCAGTTTATGTGATCTGTGACTGGCCTATTATTACAGAAGCTCATCGATGATTCTTACCTGTCTGTAATTTACACAAAAATATGTGGGAGGGCATCCTCCTCATTTACATAGAAAATGCTCTATTACCTCCTGTCAATTTCACAGGCTGCACCTGCTAGCTTTGTCTGCACTGTCAAGGTCTTGGCTTCTTTCTACCCCTCCTTTCATTTGTCACAAACGTCACCCCCTCGTTAATGGCTCTGGATTTGGACCCAACTCATCTCTTCCCAATCATCATCACATCTTGTATATAGCCTGGGCACCAGCCTGAGCTATCATTACACTCCTTGTCATGCCAATTGCCAAACATTACATGTTTGTCATGACACCGAGTACAAAGGAGTGGAATGTTAGGAAAACAGAGTCTGGATTTTAGGTCATGTCTTATAAGCCCTAAGTTGCATCCAATAAAGGGACCATTCTGGATCCTTTAGTAAAGGTCAATCACAGTCTTTACTTCACAATAATGTTGAAGTAAAGACTTCTGTCAACTAATAGCAACACATATTTAGTTTTGGGTAAAAACATTCTGCCTTCTGTAAGCAGTATGGGGGAAGCTACTCTGAAAACATAGTTTACCGAGTATGAATGAGTCCTTACGCAGCTGTACTTTGTGATGGGGGGACAATAAAAGGCCACTCTTAAATGTGCCGTTTTGTCACAACACAATGCCACAGATGTCTCAAGTTTTGTGGGAGCATGCAATTGGCATGCTGACTGCAGGAATGTCCACCAGAGCTGTTGCCAGAGCATTTACTGTTCATTTCTCTACCATGAGCCGCCTCCAACATCATTTTAGAGAATTTGGCAGTACATCCAACCAGCCTGACAACCGCAGAACACGTGTATGGTGTTGTGTGGGTGAGCGGTTTGCTGATGTCAATGTTATGAACAGAGTGCCCCATGGTGGCGGTGGGGTTATGATATGGGCAGACATAAGACTCACAGATCACTGCACCTGTACATAGCCCATCTGTAAACAGCCCATCTATCTACCTCATCCCCATACTGTATTTATTTATTTATCTTGCTCCTTTGCACCCCAGTATCTCTACTTGCACATTCATCTTCTGCACATCTACCATTCCAGTGTTTAATTGCTATATTGTAATTACTTTGCCACCATGGCCTATTTATTGCCTTAACTCATTTGCACTCACTGTATATAGACTTTTTTTTCTTTTTTTTCTACTGTATTATTGACTGTATGTTTTGTTTATTCCATGTGTAACTCTGTGTTGTTGTATGTGTCGAATTGCTATGCTTTATCTTGGCCAGGTTGCAGTTGCAAATGAGAACTTGTTCTCAACTAGCCTACCTGGTTAAATAAAGGTGAAATAAAAATAAAAATAAATAAAAATAAGCTATGGACAACGACCACATTACATTTTATTGATGGCAATTTGAATACACAGAGATACCGTGACGAGTTCTTGAGTCCATTGTCATGTCATTCATCCGCCACCATCACCTCATGTTTCAACATGATAACGCACGGCCCCATATCACAAGGATCTGTACACAATTCCTGGAAGCTGAAAATGTCCCAGTTCTTCCCTGGCCTGCATACTCACCAAACATGTCATCCATTAAGCATGTTTGGGATGCTCTGGATTGACATGTACGAAAGCGTGTTCAAGTTCAGGCCAATATCCAGAAACTTCGCACAGCCATTGAAGAGGAGTGGGACAACATTCCACAGGCCACAATCAACAGCCTGATCAACTCTATGCGAAGGAGATGTGTCGCTCTGCATGAAGCAAATGGTGGTCACACCAGATACTGACTGGTTTTCTGATCCACGCCCCTACTTTTTTTAACAGTATCTATGACCAACAGATGCATATCTGTATTCCCAGTCATGTGAAATCCATAGATTAGGCCCTAATGTCTTTATTTGATTGATTTCCTAATATGAACTGTAAATCTTTAGAATTGTTGCATGTTGCATTTATATTTTTGTTCAGTATACATAGAGCTATTACTATATGTAACTCTATTACACATTAAGTAACCCATGCAAGCGGTAAAATCAGATTGGAAAAAAAAAGATAAAACTACACCTTATGGAACAGCGGGGACTGTGAAGAGACACACACACACACACACACACACACACATACACACAGACATGATAAGATGCACATTGTGTTGTAGATATGTGGTAGTAGAGTAGGGGCCTGAGTGCACACACTTAAAGAGTTGTGAAATGTAATGTTTTTAATTGTATATAACTGAATTAATTTTGCTGGACCCCAGGAAGAGTACTAGTGGGCATCCATAACACATACAAAACAAGACTGCTAAATAGCTAATCAAATGTATTGACCCATTTTTGCACTAACTCTCTGGCACACTCTAACACATACAGTGAGCGACAAAATAATTTGATCCCCTGCTGATTTTGTACGTTTGCCCGCTGACAAAGAAATGATCAGTCTATAATTTTAATGGTAGATTTATTTGAACAGTGAGAGACAGATTAACAACAAAAAAATCCAGAAAAACGCATGTCAAAAATGTTATAAAATGATTTACATTTTATATTTACAACTCATAAACGTTGACAAAATTTATAACAATTATTTAAAGAATTAGAGATAATCTACTCCTTTATGCAACCACTTTGTCAGATTTCAAAATAACTTTACGGAAAAAGCACATTGTTCAATATTCTGAGTACAGAACTTAGCCTTCAATGCTAAGCTATACAGTTAGCCTACATCCACGGCGTCGACAAATCTCTAAAAATATGTTCAAAATATTTTCTTGGCTTTGCTGATCTTCGGCGGAATGCACTCGGAAGGGCACCCACTTCCACAAGAAATGTTCATTTGTTCTGCAAAGTCCATCATTTATGTCCAAATACGTCCGTTTTGTTGACCCATCCAGAACACTTTACAATGCCATGTAGCGTGGACGCAAATCCATAGACGAAATGGTCAAAGTTCCATTACCGTTTGTAGAAACATGTCAAACGATGTTTACAATCAATCCTTTAGGGTATTTTTTAACGTAAAATTGCGATAATTTTACAACCGGGCAATAGGTATTCATCCCAGAAGAAAAATAAAAAACAACAAAGTCACGTGCACGCGCGTCATAAGACACCTCTCCTCAGACTGGCCAGTGATTGACTGAGCCACAATTTTCTGCCCGGTAACAGGTGACGGATGAAACCAGTTCCTTAAGATTGTTGACAGCCAATGGAAGAGTTAGGAGGTGCAATGTGAATCCTATGTCACTGCAGTTTTTCAAGGGATTCAAAAGAAAAACTACATTTCTAATTTCTCCCACTTCCTGATTCAATTTTTCTCGTTTTTTTTGCCTGCCATATGAGTTCTGTTATACTCACAGACACCATTCAAACAGTTTTAGAAACTTCAGAGTGTTTTCTATCCACATCTACTAATAATATGCATATTCTATTTTCTGGGCCAGAGTAGTAACTTGTTTAAATTGGGTACGTTTTTCATCCGGCCGTGAAAATACTGCCCCCTGGCCCCAACAGGTTAACCTCTAGAGGATAACATCCCGTTAACGGGATTGGTTGGACAACAACCAGTGAGATAGCGCGGTGCGAAATTCAAAAAAAAAATCTCAAAATTAAAATTCAAGTATTATACGGCATTTTAAAGATACTCTACTCATTAATCCAATCACATTGTCCGATTTCAAAAAGGCTTTACGGTGAAAGCAAAACATTAGATTATTTTAGCATAGCACCTTAGCAAAAAAAAAAGCCATTTTCCAAGCACGGATAGCCGTCACAAAACCAGATATACAGCTAAAATTAAGCACTAACCTTTAACAATCTTCTTCAGATGTCACTCACTAGGACATCATGTTAGACAATACATGCATTTTTTTGTTCAATCAAGTTCATATTTATATCCAAAAACCCAATTTTTACATTAGCGCGTGACGTTCAGAAAATGTTTTCTCCCCATAACTTCCGATTAATAGGCACATACATTTACAGGCACACATGTGCCGGGGTCATCGACTGCAACCACTGAGCCACACAGGCCACACAAAACCCACATATCATTAAGACATTTTTTAATTTCTCTCCCTCATGAAGAGGGGTATAATGAAAGTTCACAGTAGTAAAAAGTAAAGATCGGCCTATCAATTAGGTATATTTTTACTTCTATCAATTTGGTTTATGAATTATTAAGCGAAATTTGGACCGGCCTTGTGTTTTTTGCAGCTCGTTGCAGTCGCTAGCTGCAGCAAACTGAAAATAGGAGCGACCCAGGGATGTGTGTGCTTTGGGGACCTTTAACAGAATGTGACTGGCAGAATGATACTCTACTGTTCTGTGCTGTACTGGACTCTACCGAGCTCTACTACGCTGTACTTTGATGTCCAAACTTGTGAAACATAGACATCTATGATTGGTTCAGATTTTGTCCGGGTCTGGACCAACCAAATGTAAGCGGAGCTCTTTTAAAATAAAAGCCAGTGTGTAGAATATTACCCAAATATGCAAATGAGGATATTGCATATTACCTTTGTGTACCTATTTTGGATATATCATCACGAAGAGAATGAAATTCATATCAGTGTAGTTCAGATCAGGGACCCATGATAATTCTGTTAGCGTGTGTAAATCCACTTCACTTACTGTAGTTCAATAACCAAAATAGATTTTGTTCTAACTGATGGCGTCATGTCATAGCTGATACCCATTTCTTTCTATAGAATCTTAATTTGGAGCAGTGGACACCTCTTCAAATTAGTGGATTTGCCCATTTCAGCCACACCCGTTGGTGACCGGTGCATAAGATCGAGCACACAGCCATGAAATCTCCCAACTCCATATTAATGCCCATGATTTTGGTATGAGATGTTTGACGTGGTCACACAAATCAGATGGAGATTTTACTGAAATACTCTCAACAAACTTTGCATTTGATTTGATTTCCAGTAAAAAAAAAAAATTCAAATGTTTAGTGTAAGCAAGTAGTCCTTGTGCATAGAGTTGTATGGTTTGTTAAACTTTGAAATCAATGTTGTTTTTTGGCATACATTTTAAGTAAAAATTTATGAAATGATATGGTCAATTCCAGTTACAATGGAATTTCCCACTAGCTCCTTGTCTCCTCCATGACATCAACATTTCTCACCCTATAGACACTGAGGAAAGCTAATACAATAGCACAATACCTCTGGATAGTGCACAGGATAATAACCATGTAGCAGTCTACAGGTCTCAACCTTTCAGAGACTAACACAATAAAACCTTAGCACTACTCTAGTGCTAATTCAACCTTCAGCTACAGCCAGCCCCCCCCAGAGAGCAGTCTCTGCCCTGCACTTCATTTAACTCTCCATTATAATCCAGTGTGTGAGAGAGAGATGCTTTCCCTCCTCTTTGTGTGGTTATGATCAGCCAGGGGGTGTGTCTCTTTCGCTTCTCCTCATCCCTTCTTCCACCAGTCTCTCTCTTATCTCTCCTCCTCTACCGTCATCTCTCTTTTTCCTCCTCCCTCTTTCAACTAACCCCCCCCTCCCCCTCCTGTCTCTGTCTGTGTGACTCGTATCTCCTGAGAAAAGGGTGCTCTTTAATGTTGGCTGGAAATCAGCGGTGTGGTCCCCTCCTCGGCTGCGGTGGATTGGAGATATAATACCAGGCAAGGCCAGGTGGAATAGGACTGGCGTTATAGCTGCTTACAAATGTTATTTGTCTCTCTTGAGAAAGCCTCTGTCTTTGGACACAACAGCTGGTTTGCATTGTTCCATATCAAAGATAGTACAGTAGCAAGATACTGGTCTCGGGGACCTGCCCATTGAGAAAAGTGACCGGTCTGCCTAAGCTGGCATGTATTCTCGTGTCTGATTATGCTCTTATCCAGAGTTATCAAGAGCACACCCAAGTCTGGGATGGGCAACTCAAGAGCTGTGTGGTTGAACCTTGACTTGGCAATGTGTTGAATCCACTTCACTAGCACTGAAATAGCAGCCATTTTTATACACCCTCCCCTTCCCCCTTCCCCCTTCCCCACTCCGTGCTTCAATCCCCCCACCCCAGTCATTGCCATCTCCCTAGAAGTGGTCTGTGTTGCACAAGCCTTTGGCTCAGAATACAGAGAGTGAGATGTATGCTGGGCCTTCTGTTGGTACTGCCATCTGTGCTGCCTTGTCTCCCAGTATGTCATGTTACCCCCTCAACCCCTCACCCTCTTCTTGTCCACCTCATCCCAACCTCCCCATTCCTCCTCACAACACCCCCTCTTCATAATTCCCAACACACACACACACATCCCAAAATACAATTGTAGTGGAATTGTAGCATTGAGTTTGATCTATTTTATTTACTTGTGAAATAGATAACAAAACCCCTAGAGAGAATAAACAGTTGAACATGGAAATGGGTCTGTGAAGTGAAAAGGCTCCTTTACTTTTAGGAAGAAAACTACACCGATCACATAGTCATCCTCTGTTTCCTTCTCTCCCTTCTCCCTCTCGATGTTCCTAAAATACAAGATAAACTTAAAAGATAAACTTCTTGTTAATCCAGCCACAGTGTCTGATTTCAAAAAGGCTTTACAGCGAAAGCATACCATACAATTATGTTAGGTCAGCGCCGAGTCACAAAAAAACATACAGCCATTTTCCAGCCAAAGAGAGGAGTCACAAAAAGCAGAAATAGAGGTAAAATTAATCACTAACCTTTGATGATCTTCATCAGATGGCACTCATAGGACTTCATGTTACACAAAACATGTATGTTTTGTTCGATAAAGTTCATATTTATATCCAAAAATCTCAGTTTCCATTGGCGCGTTATGTTCAGTAATATTTGCCTACAAAACATCCGGTGATTTTGCAGAGAGCCACATCAATTTACAGAAATGCTCATCATAAACTTTCATGAAAGATACAAGTGTTATGCATAGGATTATAGATAAACTTCTCCTTAATGCAACCGCTGTGTCAGATTTCAAAAAAGCTTTATGGTAAAAGCACACCATGCGATAATCTGAGTACAGCGCTCAGCCACCAAAACAAGCCATACAGATACCCGTCATGTTGTGGAGTCAACAAAAGTCAGAAATAGTGTTATAAATTCACTTACCTTTGATGATCTTCATCGGAATGCACTCCCGGGAATCCCAGTTCCACAATAAATGTTTGTTTTGTTCGATAAAGTTCATCTTTATGTCCAAATATCTCCTTTTTGTTCGCGCGTTTAGTTCACTAATCCAAATGCACAAGGCACGGGCACTAAGTCCAGACGAAAAGTCAAAAAAAGTTCCATTACAGTTCGTAGAAACATGTCAAACGATGTATATAATCAATCTTTAGGATGTTTTTATCATAAATCTTCAATAATATTCCAACCGGACAATTCCGTTGTCATTAGAAAGGAAAGGGAACGGAGCTCGCTCTCACGGCTGCGTGCGATCAACAACTCAGCTGTGCCACTGCTTAGAGTGGTCTTATTCGCTCCCCTTTCACAATAGAAGCCTGAAACAATGTTCTAAAGACTGTTGACATCTAGTGGAAGCCTTAGGAAGTGCAATCTGACCAAATTTACACTGTATATTGGATAGGCAATCACTTGAAAAACTACAAACCTCCGATTTCCCACTTCCTGGTTGGATTTTTCTCAGGTTTTTGCCTGTCATATGAATTCTGTTATACTCACAGACATCATTCAAACAGTTTTAGAAACTTCAGAGTGTTTTCTACCCAACTCCACTAATAATATGCATATCCTAGCTTCTGGGCCTGAGTAGTAGGCAGTTTACTCTGGGCCCGCTTTTCATCTGGACGTGAAAATACTGCCCCCTATCCCAAAGAAGTTAATCCTAATAGCTTCTGTAAGTCGCTCTGGACCTGTTCTCTTTACTATTTGTGACTCAACACCTGGATTCTGTCTTAACCTCTCTAGGGCAGGTGGCACCAAATCGTCCCACCTACGTAACAGCCAGTTGAATCCTGTGGCGCGATTTTCAAATACCTTAGAAATGCTATTACTTCAATTTCTCAAACATATGACTATTTTACAGCTATTTAAAGACAAGACTCTCATTAATCTAACCACACTGTCCGATTTCAAAAAGGCTTTACAACGAAAGCAAAACATTAGATTATGTCAGCAGAGTACCCAGACAGAAATAATCAGACACCCATTTTTCAAGCTAGCATATAATGTCACAAAAACCCAGAAGACAGCTAAATGCAGCACTAACCTTTGATGATCTTCATCAGATGACACACCTAGGACATTATGTTATACAATACATGCATGTTTTGTTCAATCAAGTTCATATTTATATCAAAAAACAGCTTTTTACATTAGCATGTGACGTTCAGAACTAGCATACCCCCCGCAAACTTCCGATGAATTTACTAACAATTTACTAAATTACTCACGATAAACGTTCACAAAAAGCATAACAATTATTTTAAGAATTATAGATACAGAACTCCTCTATGCACTCGATATGTCCGATTTTAAAATAGCTTTTCGGTGAAAGCACATTTTGCAATATTCTAAGTAGATAGCCCGGCATCACAGGGCTAGCTATTTTGACACCCAGCAAGTTTAGCCTTCACCAAACTCCGATTTACTATTAGAAAAGTTGGATTACCTTTCCTGTTCTTCGTCAGAATGCAGTCCCAGGACTTCTACTTCAATAACAAATGTTGGTTTGGTCCAAAATAATCCATAGTTATGTTCCAACAGCGGCGTTTTGTTCGTGCGTTCAAGACACTATCCCAATGGTAAATAAGGGTCTCGCGCACGGCGCATTTCGTGACAAAAGATTTCTAAATATTTTATTACCGTACTTCGAAGCATGTCAACCGCTGTTTAAAATCAATTTTTACGCCATTTTTCTCATAAAAAAGCGATAATATTCCGACCGGGAATCTGCAATTAGGTAAACAGCCAAAAGAAAATACAGCACGGGGTCGACTCGGGCACGCGCCTAATTCCTTTGTCCTCTTATCGGCCACTTGGCAAAGGCGATAATGTGTTTCAGCCTGGGGCTGCCTCGATATCGTTCAGCTTTTTCCCGGGCTCTGAGAGCCTATTGGAGCCGTAGGAAGTGTCACGTTACAGCTAAGATCCTCACTCTTCAATAAACAGAGACAAGAAGAACGACTCCTTGTCAGACAGGCCACTTCCTGCATGAAATCTTCTCAGGTTTTTGCCTGCCATATTAGTTCTGTTATACTCACAGACACCATTCAAACAGTTTTAGAAACTTTAGGGTGTTTTCTATCCAAAGCCAATAATTATATGCATATTCTAGTTACTGGGCAGGAGTAGTAACCAGATTAAATCGGGTACGTTTTTTATCCGGCCGTGTAAATACTGCCCCCTAGCCCTAACAGGTTAAATTAGTTTTTTTTACATTGGTAAAAAGTAGAGACATTTTTGAGGAACAATGGGAAAGTAATTCTGATTTGATAAAAGGCTCTTTGAATGTTTTGGTACCTACTGGAGAGCTCTTTTTTGTCTACACCCATTCAGCATTGTTCACACCCTCTTAAATCAGCCCCACCCATCTCTTTAAGGATTCACATGAGGTCATGTGCTAAACAGTGAATAGTATAGTAAAGATTAAGACTAAAAGTGCTAGTAGCCTACAATAATGGAAAAGTTTCAGGTAAACAGAAAGTGTCCAGATGTAAAAATACTGTAATAGAAAATGACTAAAGTAAGTCACCCAGTAAAAGTCTAAAAGTATTTGTTTTTAAAAATACTTAAGTATCAAAAGTAAAAGTATGAATAAAAAAAATTGTATCAGCAACGTGTGTGTTCGGAGAGAGTCATTTGAATAGAGGCACTGCAGATAGTGCTGATGACTGGTCCGAGCCGTTTTCTGTCCTGCCCTTGACTTTGGTGCAGGGCATGTGATGCCCATAGCCTCTTTGTCGCAAAACTCCCTGATCTTCTCAAAGATCAGGTAGTGCTTGTACAGTCCAGGTGGTGCTTGTACAGGCAGACCATCTATGGGAGGAAGGATGTCAGCGTTGTGCATCAGTTGAAACCTGGTCCCGACTGAGTCCAAATGCTTCTTGGCGACAACAACACCAGGCTACAGAGCATCGAAGCCGTAAAACAGAAAATAACAATAACAAAATTGTAGACATTACAACCTTGCACAACATCAATTCACCGCTCAAGTTTAAATAAGAAGAATAACCTCATACAATGCAATTAAAATTATATTCACCTGAAATGCTGGTACTGCTTGATCTGTGGCAGCGGCCTGACTTACGGGGTCAGGTGTTGTTGCCAGTCATAGCTTTCCACCAGCACCATACCATCCACCAGTCCAACCAGCTGTGGGATGTTGACCCCTGTCACAGTGCTGTCCTTCACAACACCACCAATCTCAGGCAGTGTTCACTCTGGTCTTTCTGAAGCGCTGCTTGATGAGGCCGAAAGCACCAGTCGGGGGCAAACTTGGTGTGGCCTGTGGTCAGGAAGTGCTTGTGCATGGTCCGGGGCACAATACCAGAGCACAAACTTGTTCTTAGTTTGGCCACTGAGGAGTCACAAAAAGCAGAAATAGAGGTAAAATGAATCACTAACCTTTGACAATCTTCATCAGATGACACTCCTAGGACATCATGTTACAAAATACATGCATTTTTTGTTTGATAAAGTTCATATTTATGTATAAAAACAGCATTTTACATCAGCACGTGACGTTCAGAAAATATTTTTCCTCAAATGCTTCCGGTGAATCAGCGCTACAATTTACAAAATTACTATTCGAAAACATTGTTAAAATGTAATATTGTCATTCAAAGAATTATAGATTAACATCTCGTGAATGCAACCGCATTGCCAGATTTAAAAATAACTTTACTGGGAAATCACACTTTGCAATAAACGACGAGGTATGCTCAGAAAAATAGGCTAGGCGATACATGTTAGCGCCATCTTGGAACCATCTAAAATCAAAAATACTATTGTAAATATTCCCTTACCTTTGATTATCTTCATCAGAAGGCACTTCCAGGAATCGCAGGTCCACAACAAATGTAGTTTTGTTCGAAAAAGTTAATAATAGTTCCTTCTTGTTAGCGCGTTCCGAAGGCTACTCATAATGTACTGAAGCGCGCAGGACTTGTTGTCACGAATGTGCAATTTTTTTTTATTTACGTTCGTTCAAACATGTCAAACGTTGTATAACATAAATCTTTAGGGCCTTTTTCAACCAGAGCTTCAATAATATTCAAGGCGGACGATTGCATTGTCTTACTAAACGTTTCGGAACAAAAGGTTTCCCATGCGTGCCCGCGTCATAGTAGTAATAGCCCTCCCCCTGTGACCAACTTCCCAAGCCTCTCTTTGGGTCAGTTTCTACCATAGAAGACTCAAACCACTTTGTAAAGACTGTCGACATCTAGTGGAAGCCTTAGGAAGTGCTAAATGATTAATAAGTCCCTGTGTGTTTCAATGGCAAAGGTTTGAAGTGATTCCACACATCAGATTTCCATTTCCTGTTAGGATTTGTCTCAGGGTTTTGACTGCCATATGAGTTCTGTTATACTCACAGACACCATTCAAACAGTTTTAGAAACTTTAGAGTGTTTTCTATCCAGATCTACTAATTATATGCATATTCTAGTTACTGGGCAGGAGTAGTAACCAGATTAAATCGGGTACGTTTTTTATCCGGCCGTGCAAATACTGCCCCCTATCCCCAACAGGCTAAGGCAGCAATGTTTGAGAAGGTATTTCTCCCCCCAAAAAACGCATTTATGTTCAAACGGCTCTCCTGTGAAGTCATGACTTGCAACATATGCCTAGTTTCCTGAATCGGGTCACATTTATATAAATAATATTGGTCTATCTGTTAAAACTTGTAATATTCATTTGTATGCAGGTGACATTGTTATGTATGCCATTCCCCCAACTGTTGACCAGGCTATGTTAGAGCTGCAATCTGCAAATCTTTTTTTATTTTATTAACCCATCCACCACTCCCCCTCTTCGGAGGACTCATATCTTTTTTGTTTTCTACAGCTTTTCTGCTACATGTGCATACATTTACATAGACATTTCACATACACATTTTACGTAATGGTACTTTTATATAAAGCAATCACATAACAATAATACATTACCAAACATAAGCTCTTTAATCCCACCCCTAAACCACTCTCAGTCCATCCCACCTATAACCATAGACTACCCTCGTTTGGTTTCCATGTACCATCTTTTTTTCTTAGTCTCGAGCCTAACAACACCCATGCCAATATATCCTCCAAACACCAGCTTCACGGGCATGATCACTTTTATACAATGGGTTACCAATATATTCTAATAATGATTGACATATGTGATCAGATTCAGGAAACTAGGCATATGTCGCAAGTCAAGACTTCACAGGAGAGCAGTTTGAACGTACATTAATGGCAGAAATGCCTTCTTGAAAATGTGAACTTTCATGTGCCTTAATAATAAACGTGTATCCCATCTGTAAATACGAATCAAATTTGTTAAATTACGAGCCTTGTTGGTTAAGCCACATAAAAAGAAAGCAACATGATTGGCTAAGATAATGAGTGGGCTGGACCTGCCGAGAAAAGAGTTTGGATTGGTCTGCCATTTAGCACGCGTCTGTCTATTGGAGCTGGTCAGTATGTCTAGGTAATCATGTTGAACGCAGCTTTTTTATGTATCGGGTAGTAAAACTGCATAAACCTAATGTCAAGTTAGTGTACTGTTAGATAGTTGGCTCGCTAGCTAACGTTACGTGTATGCTATCCACTTTCAGGAGGACTGAGTTTTGAAATCAGTGGAATTCGAGTATGATAGCTAAGGAGATGGAGAAAACACCTGTCTGGATTACATCTTCAAACTAAGGGCAACCATGCATGGCATCAGACAGGAGATGCGTTCAACCATGATGAATACGGGTTAGATAGTCTAGCTAGCTACATTTTCAGATATTACACGTTTCTAATTTTGACAAAGTGGATTAATTTCTAGTGTACTGTTAGCTAGCTAACATTAGCTGGCTGGGTCGCTAGCTAATGTTATGTGTATGATCTTATTCTTCGTATCTCAGACACATTTGCTTGACTAGTAGTAACACAGTAGTAACATCATGAGTTGTGATTATGGTCCATTGTTTAGCTAGCTAGCTACATGTCTGATCAAAAGACACCACTATGCAAGTATCCATTTCAAGAGAATGTCACTGCAACTGTTAATAGACATACTAGCTGGGAAATTTGCTCTGGCTATCTACTCCGATTTCAGACCACGGGTAAGATAGTCTAGCTAGCTACATTTTCAGATATTACACATTTCTAATTTTGACAAAGTATTTTCATTTCAAGAGTAAAGTGTACTTTTATCTAGATAGCTAACGTTAGCTGGCTCGCTAGGTAACGTTACGTCATGCGTTGTGATTCATTGTTTAACTAGCTAGCCATCTAGCTAAATTTCTTAACAAAAGACTCATCTTAGTGTGCCAGAGCACAGAATAACTGATGAATTTTTGATAGCTCAACACCCGTTGAGTGTGTCAGTAAACGTCGGCAACAAAACGTAATTCAATTGTTGCCAGCAGCACAGTTATACATTCACCAACGCTCTGGATAACATGAAAACAGCCTAACCAGCTCTGCTAGGGTGAGTAAAATGGTCAGAGTGGGGTGTTCTCTCATTATGTGTCTGGAAGTAGCTAGACAATGTTAGCTAGTTAGCTTGGGTGCTTGACTGTCATTGTGAGGTCAGAGCTTATCAACCCTACTTATTGGCCAGAGCGTCCATTGTGCGCTTTGAACGCGAAACGCTCTGAATTTATGAACGGACAATCTGACAGCACAGTTGCAGTCACCAACGCTCTGGATAACATGACAGCCTAACCAGCTCAGCTAGGGCATGTTCAGTGAGCTGTTCTCTCTCTCTTAGATGTCTGGAAGTAGCTGGCAAGTTAGTACAGAATTCTCAGATATACCCTTAAAGAGATGGGTGGGGCTAAGACTTAAGACTGTGTGAACAATGCTGAATGGGTGTAGACAAAGGGCTCTCCAATAGTAGTACCAAGACATTGAAAGACGGTTTTCTCAAACGTGAGTTTACAAGATGATCAACTTTCAAAGCAGAATTCTTTCCCATTGTTTCCTCAAATGCAGTGTATGATATACCATTTTGTAGCTCTGAGTCGCTACTGTTATCCAATGTAAAAAAGAGAATCGTATCTATCGTTTCTAATCGTATTGTATCCACAGATTGTGAGCTAAAGATGAAATCCTTTCCTACGAGTATTATATTATTTATTGACTGGCTATGGCTTTCCAAATCGCCCAACACTGCTATTTGTAAGGTTAATTTGAAGTGAATCTGTAATGGCCGTCGGAAGAGAGAGTAGACCAAGGTGCAGCGGAGTTAGTGTTCATCTTCAGGAATTTATTAAACAACGTGAACACTATACAAAAACAAGAAAACCGACAGCCAAACAGTACTGTCAGGTGCAAACACGAAACAGAAACAATCCCCCACAAAACCCAAAGGAAAAACAGGCTCCTTATGTGTGACTCCCAATCAGCAACAACAAACTACAGCTGTGCCTGATTGGGAGCCACACACGGCCCAAAACAAAGAAATACAAAAACATAGAAAAATGAATATAGAACGCCCACCCAATGTAACACCCTGGCCTAACCAAAATAAAGAACAAAAACCCCTCTCTATGGCCAGGGCGTTACAGAATCTTGTGATTTTCTTTTTAACCATTCCTGAACCTGTGACCAGAAACAGGCTACATAGGGGCAATACCAGAATAAATGATCTAGTAGTTCTGTCTCTTCGCAGCAAAATCTACAGAGCTGAGATTGTTGTATGCCCCATATATATATAGCATTCTGTTGGTGGCAAGAGTTTTGTATAGTCATTTTAATTGAAAGACTCAATGTGTTGAATCAAGTGTTGTTTTTTTGTACCAGTTCATAAACCATGTGCCATGGAATCGGTAAATCGAAAATCTCTTCCCATTTATTTTGCAACTTGTATGACGCAGCTGTTAACATTTTTGCCCTCAGATGAAACTGGTATATATTTTCATTTATGCCAATTCCTTTCAGCCTATTTGTATCTTTAATATATGGCAGGCAAACAAGTTCCCTACCTTCTCTCTTTTCTACTTGCCTCCTCCATTTTTGTGGTAATGCTGCAATCAGTTGTTTGTAAGTTTGGATTGAGCAGACATTCCCATATATATTTGATAGCTGCATATGCAACACAACTCCGTTGTTTCTATTCATAATATCATTAATAAATATAATACAATAAAAAAATCCATGAAGAATGTTTTTTTATTCATCAGTATATTTGAGTTTAACATTTTCTGGAGGATAAAACTGAAGTTATAACCAGCTTTGTATTGCTTGTTTAAGAAAGGGCGATACTTCAAACAGTTGTAATCAGTATAAAGACAAAAAAGGAAATTTTTAAACAAAAGATGAGCTTTGTTTAAAAATTCCCATATAGCTTAATAATCTACTGGAGAACCATTTTGAGTTTAAGTATAACTTATGTATGAGTGCAGCTTTTAGTGAGAGGTTTAAAGCTTTAATACTTAATAATTTTTGCCCCCCCAAACTCATATTCATTATATAAATAGGCACGTTTAATTTTCTCTGGCTTAGCATTACAAATAAAATGAAATATATTTTGCTCATATGATTTAAAAAATGAGTCATCTGGAGTAGGCACCGCCATTAGTAAGTAAGTAAACTGTGATAGGACCAAAGAGTAATTCATGTAATTTTTTCCATAAATAGACAAGTATTTACCTTTCCGTGGCTGCAGAATTGTATCTATTTTTGCAAACTTCTATTGAAATTGATTGTGGTAAGTTCATTTATATTTTTTGAGATGTGAATACCAAGTATGTCTACTTCACCATCCGCCCATTCTATTGGTAAACTACAAGGTAGTGTAAACACTGTCTTTTTAACAATCCAATACGTAATATGGTACACTTGCCAATTAGGTTTAATTCCAGAGAGGCTAGAAAAGTGATCAAGATCTTCAATGAGACTGTGCAGGGATCCAAATTGCAGACTCAAGAAAAAACTTTGACACTTGTTTTTATCCCATGGATTTCTGACCCATCGATGTTCTTGTTGGATGTAATTTTAATAGCTAGCATTTCAATGGCCATGATAAATAGATATGGAGACAACAGACAGCCATATTTTACTCCTCTTAAAAGCTCAATACTTTCTGAGAAGCAATCATTATTTACTATTTTACATCTTGGGTTGCTGTACATAACTTTATAATAACTTTAACCCATTGTATAATAGATTCACCGTAATTAAAGTAATCCAGGCATTTATATATAAATTCTAGTCGTTCTTTATCAAACGCCATTTCAAAATCTGCTATGAAGACCAGGCCTGGTGTCTTTGTTTCATAAAGTTCAATTGTTTCAAGTAATTGACGTATATTATCTCCAATATATCGTCCATGTAAAAAACCTGTCTGATCAGGATGAACAATATCTGGTAAAACCTTTTTTATTGGCCCCCCGAATGGCGCAGTGCTAGAGGTTTTACTACAGACCCGGGTTCATTCCCGGGCTGTGCCACAACGGGCTGTGGCCGGGAGTCCCATTAAACGGGGCACAATTGGCCCAGCGTAGTCCGGGTTAGGGGAGGGTTTGGCCGGTGGGGCTTTACTTGGCTCATCGCGCTCTAGCGAATCCTTGTGGTGGGCTGGGTACCTGCTGGCTGACCCCGGTCGCCAGTTGAACGGTGTTTCCACATTAGGGGTTAAGCTGACGGGCTTACGGGAGCACGGTTAAGCGGGTCATGTTTCGGAGGACGCATAACTCCACCTTCGCCTCTCCCAAGCCAATTAGCGAGTTGCAGCGATGAGACGATCGAAAATTGGTGGTAAAATAAACATGTTTTCTATGTGTTAAGCATTTCGCCAGGATTTTTGCATCACAACATTGAAGTGTAATAGGCCTCCAGTTTTTTTAAATGGACTGGATCTTTATACTTACCACCTGGGTCCTGTTTTAGTAGTAATGAATCATACCTTCTTGTTGAGTACCGGAAAGTCTACCATTTTTAGAGGAGTAATTTAAACATGCTAATAATGGATCTTTGAGTACATCAAAAAAGTATGATATACATCTACTAGTATACCATCAAGCCCTGGTGTTTTTCCTGGCGGAAAAGATTGAATTGCCTCAAAGTTCCTCTTCTGTAAATTGGCCTTCACACATGTCTATCTGTAAATGTGTTAATTTTACATTTTTTATTATTATTATTATTATTAGGAAAGAAATCCTTACAGTTAACATCATTCAGTGGAAATGGATGAGACTGAAAATAAAACATATGCCTATAATATTTTTCTTCCTCTTTCAAATTATGATTTACTGAATCATGGATGACTGCATCATCTAATGAGTTTCTGTAAATTATTTTTGGTACCATTTCTATGTTGAAGATTCAATCAAATTTTTGTGCATTTTTCAATTCGTAATCTGACAGTGTTACCTTACAGAAAGCTCTGGTTGGTCTAAAACTTGTTTGAATTTTATATTTGTATTTGTACCTTTTTTTATTTTGACAGAGAGTCAATGCTGAGACCAAGGTATCTTTTGCAGATGAGCCCTGTATAGTGCCACAATACACATCAACATGCAATAAACGCATTAAACTACCTTCTTAATACACGTTATTATATACATCAATAACAGTTTTGCTGCCTTGTTCTGGGCCAATTGTAATCTTTGTGGAACCTGAACAAACGACTGAACAGTGTCCAGGTGCAGCAAAACTGGCCTGTAGGACCTGCCTTGTTGATAGCATTGTTAAGAAGGCAGAGCAGCGCTTTATTATGGACAGACCTCTCCCCATCTTAGCTACTGTTGCATCAATATGTTTTACCATTACAGTTTACAATCCAGGGTTACTCCAAGCAGTTTAGTCTCCTCAACTTGCTCAATTTCAACATTATTCATTACGAGATTTAGATGAGTTTTAGTGAATGATTTGTCCCAAATACAATTTCGTTTTTGAAATATTTAGGACTAACTTATTTCTTGCCACCCATTCTGAAACTGACTACAGCTCTTGTTTACTGTTGCAGTGATTTCAATTGCTGTGGTAGCTGATGTGTATAGTGTTGAGTCATCAGCATACATAGACACGCAGACTTTACTCAACAACAGTGCCAGGTCATTAGTAAAGATTTTAAAAAGTAACGGGCCTAGACAGCTGCCCTGGGGAATGCCTGACTCTACCTGGATTATGTTGGAGAGGCTTCCATAAAAGAACACCATGTGTCTTCTGTTAGACAAGTAACTCTCAATCCACCATATAGCAGGGGATGTAACACATTCGTTTTTCCGGCAGCATATTATGAGCAATAATGTCAAAATGGAGAGATTTGGAGAGGCTTCCGACACAATAACCAGTTCTAGTGCCCATTGAAACAAAACTCTGACTAAGAATGGATGAGGAATCAGATAATAAATTAGTTGAATGTCAATCTTGGGGGAACATGGCTTGAACTATGCTGTAATTGGATTTGATTGGGTTAGCTGGTGGCAGACGGGGCAATCTCTTTACTGAAGCCTAGTGCTCCATGGTTCTTTGACCACCACCAAGGGAGGATCAGAGTGCCTTACTCAAGGCCAATGATCTCGCCAATGATTGCAAAGTTAAAAAACAATACAACTCCATGCACAAGGACTACTTTTAATAATTTCCGCAGAAAAATATAAAATACACATTTGCTCGAAGAACAGTGCAGATGCAAAGTTTGTTAACAAAATGACGGCACAAACAGCGCAAACCGTCATTCTGTTACCAAACTTTGAATCTGCACTGTTCTTCAAGTAAATGTGTTTCTGTACGATTATTTGTGGAAACTGTTAAAGACCTTGTGCATAGAGTTGTATGGTTTGTTTAACTTTGCATCATAGGGTTTTGCTTATATTTTCAAGTGAAGAATCTGTGTTAGTCTCTTACTGTGGAATTTCCCACACACATGGTATTTTCTATCAACTCTACTTTCTTCATGTTTTCTTTACTCTGGTGGTCCTAGAGAACCACCATACACTACTATAGTAGGTTACCATACTACACGACCTATATACGTTTTGACTGTTGGCAGGAAACAACATACTACACTTTAATGCACATTGACCCATTTTCCTGTTTTTTTCTGTGAGTGGATTCATAATTCATATATCCTCTTGTCTCGCTGGAGTATTGATATGGGTGTGTGTGTGCGCGTGTATGTGTTCCACATACTGTAATATAAGCAGTGGCAATTTCACCACAGGCACAGAGGAATGGGGAAAGCTTTGTGTCCAACCCAGAGACCTGGGAGCATAAATCTAGGGTTGCCATGATGTGAAATAAGATGGTGTGTGAGCGGGGAAAATGACAGAAATTCCTCCAGACCCCCGAAAGCAGCCATTATAATGTCAGAGGGCCTTTAAGAAGCCAATTATTCCAAATGAGCTACTGTTTCTACTCACCCTGGGGAGAAGCCAAAACAATGCTACACACACACAAACACACACACACACACACACACACACACACACACACACACACACACACACACACACACAACCACTTCTCTCAATCACACACAATCTAACACA
Source organism: Salmo trutta (assembly GCF_901001165.1). Classification (NCBI taxonomy): domain Eukaryota; kingdom Metazoa; phylum Chordata; class Actinopteri; order Salmoniformes; family Salmonidae; genus Salmo; species Salmo trutta. Next base: position 6,205,697 of record NC_042968.1, on the reverse strand, counting down.
CACTCATATGCTTGCAGGGTTGCATGCCCCAGTGAGTCCTTCCAATTTCCTGTTAGTAGGAGATGGTTGCTGGGTCCATGGTGACCAAGGCGACAGATATCAATCCAAAGACGATTGATGTTTGATCTCGGTAGTCTAGTTCGTTTCAGTGGAACAGGATGAGGGTGAAACGGGTGAGGTGGAGGAAGGGGGGAAGTCTCACCTCTCACACTGCTGTCTCCCCTTCTGTGGGTGGGTGGATAAGAGAATCCAAGTATCCTTAGATGACTGTCCTCTTTGTCTTTACTTTGTCTGTTGGCATCCTAAGACACTCGACTGTCAGCGCATTCTGGAAATAAGGTACAAGTTGTTTCCCCTAATCGTAGTTTGACTATTTTCCAGGGCTGGGAATTGCCAGGAACCTCAGAATATGATATTATCACGATACTTAGGTGCCGATACGATATGTATTGCGGTTGTCAAGATTCTATATCTATTGCGATTTTGAGGTTCCGAACATATTGCTCACCATATGTCTGGCTGCAGAGAGATGAGAGCATGAGAAAACAAGCTTTGATCAGTCATGGAAATAAGTGGTGAAAACATGTTGGCATCAAGAGATATGCTGTTGCCTCCCGGGTGGCGCAGTGGTCTAAGGCACTGCATCGCAGTGTTAGCTGTGCCACCAGAGACTCTGGGATCAAGCCCAGGCTCTGTTGCAGCCGGCCGCAACCGGGAGACCCATGGAGTGGTGCACAATTGGCCTAGTGCTGTCTGGGTTAGGGAGGGTTTGGCCGGCAGGGATATCCTTGCCTCATCGCACACTAGCGACTCCTGTGGTGGGCTGGGTGCAGTGCACGCTGACCAGGTTGCTAGGTGTATGGTGTTTCCTTTGACACATTGGTGCAGCCTGCTTCCGGGTTGGATGTGCGCTGTGTTAAGAAGCAGTGCGGCTTGGTTGGGTTGGGTTGTGTTTTGGAGGACGCATGGCTCTCAACCTTCGCCTCTCCCAAGTCTGTGTGGGAGTTGTAGTGATGAGACAAGACAGTAACTACTAACAATTGGATACCATGAAATTGGGGGGGGGATAAATAAAAAAAGACCCTATGTCAGAGAGGTGTTTCTGGGATGTAGTAAAATAAAGGTTAAATAAAAATAAATAAATAAAATGCCTACAGTATATCTAAAAATGTTTTTTTTTTAATCTCTGCATGTAGGTATCCTGATTTTAAACCCAATCAAACTGTTTGACATCAACTGAAAACATTCATCCGTATCTCTGCCAAGCCTGCAAGTGGTGAAAATCGCAAAGATGAACTGTTCAAGGCCATCAAGACGTTTTGGCTAGAGAAATTGACGATACTACAATGCAACAAATACATTGATCTCAGCAAGGTTTTACCCATGGTCGTGGAGCTGGGTGGAAGTGCAACTAAAATGTAGTTTAAATAACCATCTGCATTTTGAATGTCTTTTCTAGTTATTTTATTAACGAAGCATAAAGATGTTGAAGAAATAATATACTGCTGTTTTGAGTTAGAAATGTAACACTTCAGAGAACATAAGCATCGAATACATTGCAGGTATGGGGATGTTCACACCTACAGTAGCTGGGCTATAAAGAGTCTATTGTCCTGCTAATGGTGCTACAAGTGTTTGAAAACCTGTTTTCAAAATGCCACCAGCTGTCCATCAATACTGTAAATAAAAACACAGCATCTTGCTTACATTCTTTATTGTAACCACAATGTCACAAATAATTTGTATCTACCTTTCCCAAATACTTTTAGAGTTTGGGATTAATTTGATTAATATTATGGTGTTGCTATTCCAAGAAAATGAAAAACCCTCTGGGTTTCCGTTAGGATGGAATGGAAAATATGGTGCTCTACAATGTGACGGTCGGGAGTAGGATACAGTACTGGGCTACTTAGCTAAAGAATCCCTGTGTCGTGCGGGCACGTGGGAGACCGGGGTTCAATTCCCTGATGGGGAGGAAGGTGTAGGCTGTCCTTGTAAAATAAGAACTTGTTCTTAACTGACTTGCCTAGTTGAATAAAGGTTACATTAAGAGCATAACATTTCTACACCCTAATTTCTACACCAATACCCAAATGGAGATTCAGACAAAATAAAAATTGCATTGATTTATCAAGACCAGTCCCCATGCTTGTCTCAGAGCAGTGCTAAAATAGTTGTAGGCTATTGCTTTAAATCTTGTTTCTTCTAACTTCAATATGCTCTTCAAATAAATAAGACCTACAGCACTTTTAACCTCTCTTGGGTAGGGGGCAGTATTTTGATGTCCGGATGAAAAGCATGCCCAAAGTAAACAGCCTGTTACTCAGGCCCAGAAGCTAGGATATGCATAGATTTGGATAGAAAACACTCTAAAGTTTCTAAAACTGTTAAAATTATGTTTGTGAGTATAACAGAACTGATATGGCAGGTGAAACCCCGAGGACAAACCATCCCCCCCAAAAAAACATTCAGCCTACCACTATTTTCAATGGCTATCACTTTTATTATAAGGTCAAGTCCACCCAGAGTGCAGTTCCTAGGGCTTCCACTAGATGTCAACAGTCCTTAGAAAGCGTTTCAGGCTGGTTTTTGGAAAAATTTGCCAGAAATTTTAGTTTTTCTAGGTGGCTCCCATTTTGGCTGTAGTGTTTCCAAGTGCGTGGAAGAGAGTGGTATTTTTCTCCGCTAAAGACAATAACGATTCTCCGTCTTAAATTGAATCATTTATTTACATATTAGGGTACCTAAGGTTTGATTATTAATGTTGTTTGACTTGTTTGGAAAAGTTTATTAGTAACGTTTGGGATTCATTTTGGGAAACTGGGTGGATTATTGACTGAAGCGCGCCAGCTAAACTGAGTTTTTATGGATATAAAGAAGGACATTATCAAACAAAAGGACAATTTGTGATGTAACTGGGACCTTTTGGAGTGCCAAAAGAAGATCATCAAAGGTAAGGCATTTTTTATATCGCTATTTCTGACTTTCGTGTCGCACCTGCCTGGTTGAAATATGTTTTTTTTGTGTTTGTATGCGGGGCGCTGTCCTCAGATAATCGCATGGTTTGCTTTCGCCGTAAAGCCTTTTTTAAATCTGACACAGCGGCTGGATTAACAAGAAGTTACGCTTTATGTATGTATTACACTTGTGATTTTATGAAAGTTAAATATTTATAATACTGTAGTTTCAATTTCGCGCTCTGCAATTTCACCGGATGTTGGCCAGGTGGGACGCTACCGTCCAACCTGTCCATAAGAAGTTAACAGCACATTACTCAACACTAGTGAGACTCATGTCGGCTACGGTAGGCCTACATTATATCGAAATATATGACATGACTCTCCTCGAATAATTACATATAGAGGATTGGAGGATATTTCTGTAATTCAGTGATATAGTAATTTGTTATGGATACATAACTAAATAAACATCAGCATTTTGAAAGAGTATTTTTGTAATTATTTTACTAACGAAAGCATAAAGATGCCATTATTAGTTACATTGTTTTAGTTTGAACGTGCAGACTGGCACAAAGAACAGCGGGAACGTTTCCCTAGTCAGCGCCATTATTAGTGCAATGCCCCTTAAAGTGTTGCTCTGTGCTAACCAGTGTGGCGCACTTTCAATGGATACAGCTGGAAATCTGCAAGGCAATTCCACTGTGTGCCACCCGGGAGCCATGACCAATATGACCAATATATATATTGTCCTGCTAATAACAGGGTTAAAAATATATCTGTGAGAATATCCAAGGGGCTTTTATATAATTCTAAATTATTAATAATAATCGCATTGTTTAAAAAATATTTTGGAGATTTTATTTTCAAATAACGTAAAATGAGGGAGGAAAAAGTCCATTCTAGGACATGGGGTGAGACATTGTTACTAATTTGTAAATAAAGCCGGTTTGTTATTTAGAATTATTTATTTCTGTTTTTAGAGGGAGAGAAACCAAAATCCTACGGTCATCTCATGGGTTTCCCAGTCGAGGCCGGCACGGGTACTGAACCAGAATTTGTAGCAACACAGCTTGCACTGCTATTGTCACGCCCTGACCAGCAGAGGGAGGTATTGTATTAGTTTTGGTCAGGACGTGGCAGGTTTTTTGTGTGTTAAGTGTTGTGTTGGTGATTGGACTCCCAATTGAAGGCAGGTGTGTTGAGTTGCCTTTGATTGGGAGTCCTATATAGTAGTGTGTGTTTTTCTTTGGGGTTGTGGGTAGTTGTTTTTGCACTGCGTTTGATAGCCTGCAAAACTGTTGCTGTCTTGTTTATTGTTTTTTCCTGTGGATGCCTTACTTGAGTTGATTAAAACTATGAGTATCCACATTCCCGCTGCGCCTTGGTCCATTCTTGAAGACAGTTGTTACAGCTATACAGTGTTTTAGACCATTGCACCACTCGGGCGCTGTACAACATAACCGGTCCAGAGTGGGCTACACTACTACAGTAAGAGCAAAATAATCCTAACAAAATAAAATAATAAAAACCTTAGTGTAACAACAGTTTTAGTAAGTAATACTGAAGTCGTGCACAATTATCAGTTTCTATTTAGGTTTATGTCACCCATTCATTGTCAGTTAGAGACACAGTAGGACCCAAAAGCATAATCAGTGCTCTAACACCCCCTTGTGCTGGTCTGGAGCAATGAACTGGTGACACAGGGTACCGTACTAAACCACAAATTAGCTCTAAGTACTGCAGCATAATTGCAAAACTTTTAGTGGAGCAACACTGTAGCGTCATATCCAAGAAGGCTCGAGGCTGTAGTTGCTGCCAAAGGTGCTTCAACAAAGTACTGAGTAAATGGTCTGAATACTTATGTAAATGTTATGTTATTTTTTTAATACATTTGCAGAAATGTAAAAAAAAAACGGTGTTTGCTTTGTCATTATGGAGTATTGTGTGTAGATTGATGAGGGGGAAAAAAACGACTTAATCCATTTTAGAATAAGGCTTTAACGTAACAAAATGAGGGAAAAGAGAAGGGGTTTGAATGCGCAAACACACACACACACTCACTCACTACTGGTCAAAAGTTTTAGAACACCTACTCATTCAAGGGTTTTTCTTTATTTTTTCCTATTTTCTACATTGTAGAATAATAGTGAAGACATCAAAACTATGAAATAACACATGGAATAATGTAGTAACCAAAAAAAGTGTTAAACAAATCAAAATATATTGTCACGTCCTGATCAGTAAAGGGGTATTTTGTTATTGTAGTTTGGTCAGGACGTGGCAGGGGGTGTTTGTTTTATGTGGTTCGGGGTTTGTTGGGCTATGTTATTATGTAAGAGGGGTATTTGTTTAGAGTGTTCTGAGGTTTTTGGTCTATGTTCTAGGTTAGTGTTTTTCTATGTTCAGCCTAGTTTTCTACTTCTATGTTTAGGGTTTGTTGATTGACCTTCAATTGGAGGCAGCTGTTCCTCGTTGCCTCTGATTGAAGGTCCTATGTATAGTGGTGTTTTTGTAATGGGATTTGTGGATAGTTGTCTCCTGTTTTGTGTCTGTGCACCTGACAGGACTGTTTAGTGGCGTTCGTTGTTTTGTATACGTGTTTCTTTTGTTTTTCCTTCTTTTGATTTAATAAAGAAGATGAGTATACACGTTCCCGCTGCACCTTGGTCTAATCCTTACGACGCCTGTTACATATGTTATATTTGAGATTCTTCAAGTAGCCAACCTTTGCCTTGATGGCAGCTTAGCACACGTTTGGCATTCTCTCAACCAACTTCATACGGTAGTTACCTGGAATGCATTTAAACTAATAGGTGTGCCTTAAGTTAATTTGTGGAAATGTTTTCCTTCTTAATGCGTTTCAGCCAGTCAGTGTGTTGTGACAAGGTAGGGGGGTATACAGAAGATAGCCCTATTTGGTAAAAGACCCAGTCCATATTATGGCAAGAACAGCTCAAATAAGCAAAGAGAAACAACAGTCCATCATTATTTTAAGGGCAGTCAATACGGAACATTTCAACAAATTTTAAAGTTTCTTAGTGAGACAATCATTTGTTATTCAACAGGACAATGACCCAACACACCTCCAGGCTGTGTAAGGGCTATTTTACCAAGAAGGAGAGCGATGGAGTGCTGCATCGGATGACCTGGCCTCCACAATCCCCCGACCTCAACCAACACTATAGCCTAAAGGAACTCAAACCCAACTACAGGGGCCAGAACAGTGGTGTTTTTGTAGGGTTTTTGGATAAAGGCCGAAAATCAGCTCTGTGGTAAACACAGGCTTAGAAGATCTTATGTTTTGTTCTATGAGATCATCTTCATCAGCTAATGTAATTATTTGTGTATTTTGAAGCATTTATATAATAAAAAATATCACAAAGCACATTTAGGCTTCACAATTCATAAAGATCATGGTAACTGACTTATCTCATAGAACAAAATGTATAATATCTCCTAAGCCTGTGTTAACCTCAGACCTTATTTTCAGTGTTGATCACGAACCCTATTCTTTCCCAATTAATTTTGGAATGGCTAAATGGCCCAGAGGTAACTAGTTTCTGTTATTTTAGAACTACAAGCTGGCGAGCTCTATATCGTCCAAAAATAATATTGCAATATGTAACTATAAAAAACATTTTCCCCTATCACTAGTATTTTCTTATCCTCCAAATGGTAAAGATAATGCCAGGCTGACACTACAAGTTCAGGAATCCCCACACTGTGTGACAAGCTTTCCAAATCTCTCTGTCATGAAGAAGGGAACTTTGCACCGTTTCACTCTGCAACTGTTCCTCTGTCAAAGATAGGATGGTTAAATTATTTAATATTTATTATTCATTTAATATTCCTTAAGATTTCAATTTCAAAGTATGTTGACAGGGATTGTTTACTAATAACTTTCTGCATCATTCATTAGCAATTTACTAATTGAGTCGCTCAGCTAATTATAGCAAAACCGCGTATGTAGAATAGCTTGAGGTGTGACTGCAATCAGAAGACGCCTTCCTCATTAACGAATGGTATATTTTTTATTTGACACACATCCGACATCCCCCTCACTTGGTAATTATTGCTTGAGGCCTCATATTAATACAATGACAACAAATTATCTCTGTTTTCTTATTACCACTCTGACAATGGATTGTGTTCATTGAGGATATTTACATTTTTCAATATCCCTGAGGTAATATGTGTTGAATGCCCCTGCTCTCCATGACTTAATAGATCTCCAGGGGAAATTATACACAACAAAACAGCCATTTTGGAGATAAGGGGTGATGATTATACTCATTTGAGAAGCTCTCACCCCTTTGCTCTTCATCACATCCCGCAGAATGAGAGCTCAGTGGGGAAACCATTCAGAGGCTGTGGTGTGTATCAACACTCAGAAATCTACCAGTGCTCTTTTCCCCTAAAATACACAATAGGCAGGTTTGACGTCCTTTGTTACTTCTGAGGCAAACCGAGAAATGTATGGTTTGCTCGCTGTGAAGATGTTTCCCAGAAGACTTTGCAGGTGGCAAGAACGGGAGACGAGGCGTGACATTTTGTTTATCAGTGACCTCTTGGCTTTTGTCGCGGCTCGATTGTTAGAGCAGGCGGGTGGCCGTTCAGATACTGGCTTTTCTATCTTATCGGTGGTGAGATACAGAGTACGTGCAGGGGGGGGGGTGTGGGGAGATAAATGTGTCTACCTACCTACTGTTAGGTTGACAATGATGGCAGCCATGGAAGAGGTACATTTGTATTGTTCTTTTTATCGTTTTCTCTACATCCGACAAAAGAGAGGACTGAAAGTGTCTGGCGGCGGTCATTGTCCAGATGGCATCATAAGCCCTCGGGGGGAGGGGGGAGAAAATGAGAAAGGAGTGAGAGAATGATGAATCAAGTGCCTTGGCTTCAGGAGTAGGCAGTAGTGCAGTCAGCTTGATCGGCACAGATGCTGTTGGTATGGCTGGTTTGGTACGGCGGGTCTTGTTGGCATTGACCGATCACTGCCACCGCTAGAACCAGACTGCCAGGCATGTTTTGACTATTCTCTTTCATGTATAGTTTTGACACACACACACACACCATCGTGCACACGCATGCACGGTGTCTGATTATTTTAATTTAGAGACTATGTGTTTGTGGAACATCATTGAGTGGCAAGGGACAGGGAGTGTGGTGTGTACCAGTACTGCGTTCGTCTTGCTACAATGGAGGAGAGAACAGTGGAGAGACCAGCTCTCAAACTCTCAAAATCAAATCATAAGTTATTTTTCACATGCACCAAATGCTTACATTCGAACCCTTGCCCAAAAACAGAGTTAAAAAGTAATAAATCAAAATATAAAAATAGTAACATAATTACACTAACAGCAGGTAGCCTAGCAGTTATGAGTGTTGAACCAGTAACCAAAAGGTTGCTGGTTCGAATCCCAGAGCCGAGTAGTTAAAAATGTTGTCGATGTGCCCTTGAACAAGGCACTTAACCCTAGTTGCTCTGGATAAAAGTGTCTGCTAAGTGATTAAAATGTAATGTAAATATATATACAGGGAGTACCAGTACCTAGTCAATGTACAAGGTAGTTGAGGTAGATGTGTACATGTAGGTAGAGGTAAAGTGACTGGTCAATCAGGATAGATAGATAAACAGATGTGTGTGTGTACACTATACATACAATAGTATGAGGACAAATTAGTGGATTTGGCAATTTCAGCCAGACCTGTTGCTGAGAGGTGTATAACACAGAGCAATGCAATCTCCATAGACAAACATTGGCAGTATAATGGCTCACTCAAAAGCTCAGTGACTTTCAACGTGGCACCATCATAGCTTCATGAAACGGCCGAGCAGCTGCACACAAGCCTAAGATCACCACGCTAAATGTCGGCTGGAGTGGTGTAAAGCTCGCCACCATTGGACTCTGGAGTAGTGGAAACATGTTCTCTGGAGTGATGAATCAAGCTGATGGACGAATCTGGGTTTGGCAGATGCCAGGAGAATGCTACCTGCCAAGTTTGGTGGAGGAGGAATAATGGTCTGAGGCTGTTCTTCATGGTTCGGGCTTGGCCCCTTAGTTCCAGTGAAGGGAAATCATAACGCTACACCATTCTAGACGATTTTGTGCCTCCAACTTCATGGTAACACTTTGGGGAAGGCCCTTTCCAGATTCAGCATGACAATGTCCGTGTGCAGAAAGTGAGGTCCATACAGAAATTGTTTGTTGAGATCGGTGTGGAAGAACTTGACTGGCCTGCAAATAGTCCTGACCTCAACCCCATCGAACACCTTTGGGATGAATTGGAAAGCTGACTGCAAGCCAGGCCTAATTGCCCAACATCAGTGCCCGACCTCATGCTCTTGTAGCTGAATGGAAGCAAGTCCGTGTAGCAATGTTCAAACATCTAGTGGAAAGCCTTCCCAGAAGAGTGGAGGCTGTTACAGCAGCAAAGGGGAGACCAATGCCATATTAATTACCATGATTTTGGAATGAGCTGTTCGACGAGCAGGTGTCGACACACTTTTGGTAATGTACTGCATGTCTGTGTTGGAGTGTGAGTGTGTGGGTAGAGTCCAGTGAGTGTGCATAGAGTCAGTGCAAAAAAGGATTAATGCAAATAGTCCGGGTAGCCATTTGATTAACTATTTAGCAGTCTTATGGCTTCAGAGTAGAAGCTTTTCAGGACCCTCTTGGTCCCAGACTTGGCACTCCGGTACCGCTTCCCATGCGGTAGCAGAGAGAACTATGGCTTGGGTGGCTGGAGTCTGCCAATTTTTCGGGCCTTCTGACCACCTCCCTGTAGGCTGTCTCATCATTGTCTGTGATCAGGCGACACCAGCGTTGTGTCGTCAGCAAGCTTGATGATGGTGTTGGAGTTGTGCGTGGCCACGCTGTCATGGGTTAACAGGGAGTACAGGAGGGGACTAAGCACACACCCTTGAGGGTTCCCCGTATTTAGGGTCAGTGTGGCGGGTGTGCTGTTGCCTACCCTCACCTCCTAGGGATGGCACGTCAGGTATTCCAGGATTCAGTTGCAGAGGGAGGTGTTCAGTCCCAGTGTCCCGAGCTTGGAGGGGACTAGGGTGTTGAATGCTGAGCTATAGTCAATGAACATCATTCTCACATAGGTATTCCTCTTTTCCAAATGGGAAACAGCAGTGTGGCGTGCAATAGATATTGTGTCATCTGTGGATCTGTTGAGCGGTATACACATTTCAGTGGGTCTATGGTGTCTGGGGTGATGGTGTTGATGTATGCTCTGACCAGCCTTTCAAGCATTTCATGGTTACAGATGTGAGTGCTACCGTACAATAGTAATTTAGGCAGGTTACCTCCTTGGGAACAGGGACAATGGTGGCCTGCTTGAAACATGTTGGAATCACAGACTGGGATAAGGAGAGGTTGAAAATGTTTGTGAAGACACTTACCAGCTGGTCTGCACGTGCTCTGAGAACGCGCCCTGGTATTCCGTCTGTCCCAGCGGCCTTACAAGTGTTAATCTGTTTAAAAGTCTTACTCACATCGGCCACGGAGAGCGAGATCACACAGTCGTCTGGGACAGCAGGGGCTCTCATACATGGCTCAGTGTTTGCCTTGAAGCAACCATTTAGCTCGTCTGGGAGGTCTGCGTCACTGGGCAACTCACTGCTCGGTTTCCCTTTGTAGTCCGTAATGGTTTGCTAGCCCTGCCACATCCGACAAGCATCTGAGCTGGTGTAGTAGGATTCAATCCTAATCCTATATTGTCCTTTTTCTTGTTTGATGGCTCATCAGAGGTCATCGGTGCCCTCATCCTTGAGATGCAAGCCATCCCTATTGTATCCTTACGGCATGGCCATCCCTACAGTATAGCGAAGAGACACACAGCTTAATTTAAGGGGGACGGATTGTACTTTTACTTTTATTGCTGTGGTACGCTATATGTGGTATAAAAATGTTGTTTAATCACCTTTCGGTGTAAAAAACATGGAATTTAAAAACGGAAAACGATGTTTTAAGTGAGAAGCACCACAATGCCTTCTTCACCCATGCTTTAACAAGCTTTTCCAGCACATAACTTTGACCACTACAGTAGCTATGTTGGTCTATTGTACTTCCAACAATGTGTAGTCAGGTTGCTTAGGATTCAAACCTTCTCAAACAGCCTAATATACAGCTCTGGAAAAAAATTAAGAGACCACTGCAAAATTATCAGTTTCTCTGGATTTACTATTTCTAGGTGTTTGGGTAAAATGAACATTTTGTTATTCGCGTCAACCAAAGATGATAAGAGGAGACAAGATGAGTTTGGTCTCTTTGCAGTATGCATGTTGAAGGGGGTGTGTCATCTATGATCATTCACTTCCGGAAGTTTACCCGAAAGATGAGTGAACCATTCCTTAACCTCATTATAACGTCTTTGGTCTGACAGACGTTTACGTGACATCCAGAATGCATTGTATAATGTCAACAAATAGCTTAGCTTTGGCTCATTATAATAAGTATTTTACACACATCACAGGTGTCCATTACAATCTATGCAATAATCAGAATACATTATTCGTCACCAGTACTTGAAAACATGTGAATAAAACTCTAAATACATTATGCTCCATGCATGCATGCATACATACATACATACATACATACATACATACATACTGTATGCTACGGTAGAAACGACAACATGATATATATAAAATAAGGCACATACTTTGATAGGAACGCACTGTTGTGGAAATTCTTACACAGGGACACTCAAAGTCAATCTTAAATTAACCATTGTTTGTCAGTGCGCTAAAGAGGTTCCAGCAAACTTAATGCACCATAGTGAATGTCTGTCAGAAGCTCTGCCTGGGCAAACCTAGCAGGTGTCTTTATATACGGCTTGCGAAAGCAAAATTGCAAGATTATGTGCTAATACTGTAATTGCATCAAATGGTTGTTTTATGCAGCAGAATAGGGGGTTCTTAGAACGCTCTCATCTGTGTGTGTTCTACTGAGAATGGGCCTCTGGGGGCTTAATGCTGACAGAAGATTTACGATGCCTTGGGTGATAAACCTAACAAGACCGCATTCCATAGCATGAGTTGGTATTTCTGTACTGAGGTACCAGGGTGGAGAAGGCTCCAGTATGGATAATTATGAGAGGAACCTTGTTTTGGGGGCCAGTCCCTGGTTTCTACACAATGAGAACAGTCTTTACAGCAGATACTGTCTGCTGTGAATTATTAGTATCTTTCATACGAATCCTAACCTTGTGACCCATTCCATACATCTGTTGTTTGTCATGAACATTAAGGGGGTGTATCTTAGCTATAAAAAGGTGTTGTATTCTTTGTGTCGGGGTTCTCAACGAATCATCTAAGAGTGATTTGTTGACCAGCCATCGTTATTGTAGAGCACTCACATCATTCACTTGTGGGTGTGGTGTGGCATGCTTTCCTTATAAGTGAATAAAGATTTAGTTTAAATATAACTCTGACTTGTGTGATAAGTTTCTCTCCTCATTTGATAATACAGCAATTAACTTGTTGGGGATAGGGGGCAGTATTTGCACAGCCGGATAAAAAACGTACCCAATTTAATCTGGTTACTACTCCTGCCCAGTAACTAGAATATGCATATAATTGTTTGATTCGGATAGAAAACACCCTAAAGTTTCTAAAACTGTTTCAATGGTGTCTGAGTATAACAGAACTCATTTGGCAGGCAAAAACCTGAGAAGGTTTCATGCAGGAAGTGGCCTGTCTGACAAGGTGTTGTTGTTCTTGCTTCTGTTTATTGAAGAGTCAGGATCTTAGCTGTAACGTGACACTTCCTACGGCTCCAATAGGCTCTCAGAGCCCAGGAAAAACCTGAACGATGACGAGGCAGCCTCTGGCTGAAACACATTATCGCCTTTGCCAAGTGGCCGATAAGAGGACAAAGGGCTTAGGCTCGTGCCCGAGTTGACCCAGTGATATATTTTCTTTCGGCTGTTTACCTAATTGCAGATTCCCGGTCGGAATATTATCGCTTTTTTACGAGAAAAATGGCATAAAAATTGATTTTAAACAGCGGTTGACATGCTTCGAAGTACGGTAATGAAATATTTAGAAATCTTTTGTCACGAAATGCGCCGTGCGCGAGACCCTTATTTACCATTGGGATAGTGTCTGGAACGCACGAACAAAACGTCGCTGTTGGAACATAACTATGGATTATTTTGGACCAAACCTACATTTGTTATTGAAGTAGAAGTCCTGGGAGTGCATTCTGACGAAGAACAGGAAAGGTAATCAAACTTTTCTAATAGTAAATCTGACTTTGGTGAAGGCTAAACTTGGTGGGTGTCTAAATAGCTAGCCCTGTGATGCCGGGCTATCTACTTAGAATATTGCAAAATGTGCTTTCACCGAAAAGCTATTTTAAAATCGGACATATCGAGTGCATAGAGGAGTAATGTATCTATAATTCTTAAAATAATTGTTATGCTTTTTGTGAACGTTTATCGTGAGTAATTTAGTAAATTGTTAGTAAATTCCCCGGAAGTTTGCGGGGGGTATGCTAGTTCTGAACGTCACATGCTAATGTAAAAAGCTGTTTTTTGATATAAATATGAACTTGATTGAACAAAACATGCATGTATTGTATAACATAATGTCCTAGGTGTGTCATCTGATGAAGATCATCAAAGGTTAGTGCTGCATTTAGCTGTCTTCTGGGTTTTTGTGACATTATATGCTAGCTTGAAAAATGGGTGTCTGATTATTTCTGTCTGGGTACTCTGCTGACATAATCTAATGTTTTGCTTTCGTTGTAAAGCCTTTTTGAAATCGGACAGTGTGGTTAGATTAACAAGAGTCTTGTCTTTAAATAGCTGTAAAATAGTCATATGTTTGAGAAATTGAAGTAATAGCATTTCAAAGGTATTTGAAAATCGCGCCACAGGATTCAACTGGCTGTTACGTAGGTGGGACGAATTCGTCCCGCCGGTCCTAGAGAGGTTAACCACCACAGGCTATACACAGACAAATTATATTTGCATGATTTAGAATACGTTTGTTCTGTTTGCACACATATACAACGTTATTATTTGTAAGGAAAACAACAAGGAAGGTAATGCGAGCGCTAGCCAGAAAATGTGCCAATTTGTGCAAGACTGCGCAAATGTCTGCATACTTGATCTGAGGAAACATTGGTGAAGTGCGTGGGCTGTCCTTGAAGATAAAAGTTTGTCCAGCTCAATAAAGCCTCAAACATAAATTGTCCGCAATGCTGAAATGGGCTACTTCTATGTGAATTAATGATGAGGCGGAAAACACCTCAATTCAAACTGTTGTTAGAAAATACAACTTGTTAGAAAATAATTTTGAAATTTACAAGTTGAAACATAGCCTATAGATAATGTTGGGTTCTGAGAATATGAAAATATATGTATTCATTCCACTGATGGAGTGCTAAGGTTAAGAGGGTCTAGACAAGAAGTTAAGGGTTATAGGACGAAGGTATATAGTGTGTCCAACTAAGCTTGGAATGTGTTGAGTGCAGGAAAGCGATTACATCTGGCAGGCATTGATAAGGGGAGACGGGTGGAGATCTTAGAAACTAACAATGTCACTGAGGGAGAGAGGGTAATGTATAAATGTACATTATGCCAGGATATGTTATTGTTAGCCATCAGGGAAACTCTGGGAGGAGAAGAGACACAGTCTGGTATCAATAACTATGACAGCCTTGAGTTGGGGAGGAGTTAGCACTTTGGGGTAGAGGTCAGGTTAGATGAAGTGCGGAAGAACAGATATCACTATGGTTCTGTTTAGCAACAGAGATGCATTGGCTGTTCAGTTGTGGAGGAGGAGGAGACTCAGCCTAGGAGAAAAGGTTAAATATCAGTGCTTGTGTGAAATGTCGGTTGTCTGAATTACAGTTGTATTGACCCTTTAGGAAGAATTAAACTTGGTTAAGCTTCTCTACTCAAAATTAGAACCTAACAATAATAACTGTCCTATTGCGTAACAATCACATTTTGGAACAGTGAGTGCATTCTGACATCACGTGCACAAAACAACTTACGCAGGGGCGACCGTTAGAGATATTCGGAACTCACGTATTAAAAGTATAAGGATTAAAATGATGTATATACAGTATATCATTAGGCTGTATGTATTTGTTAGATATAGGCCAATTGTAAATGTGTATTATTGTAGTATCATCTTTATTGCAAAATAAATACAAATGCACACAACTGTAGAGCTACATAGTCATTTGACAGAGGAATTGCAATTGATAAAACAGGACCATGTTTGCCAAACAAGTGGTTCTGAGCTTATGTAAATATTACCCAGGTAAGCTAATGGTTACAGAAATCAGGAATGCATACGTCTATATCTATATGAGTGACTGTCTCCAACACACCACCACCTGTTCTTATGTTGGGCACCTATTGACCAAAAAATGTGTTTTGAATATTTATTTCTCAATTACATGTATTGTTAAAATAAAGGTTTAAGGAAATACAGGCAGGCAGCACATTACTACAAGACAAAACAGCTCACTCAATCAAGCCTGACAGTCTTGTAAGTATAAAAGCAAAGCTTGCTTTCATGTAGTTAAGAAAAAGCTTAACAAGTTTGTGGAATGGGATAGTGTCTTAGTGTGGGTTGGGAAGAATGCAATACAGGACCTTGTATGCAGTATAAATCACATTATTGTGGGAGCAACTCCTCTCAGAGTATGAATTAGGCTGTTTGAGAATGTTTGAATAGTAACAAACCTGCCTACACATTGTTGTAAGTGCATAGACCAACATAGCTACTGTAGTAGGTCAAAGGTGTGTTCTGGAAAACCTTGGTAGAGCATAGGTGAAGTAGGCATTGTGGGGCTCATGAATTTCCTTTCTTTTTTCGGCTTCAGACCAATGCCTACTTCTCACTTAACTTTTTAGTTTTTAATTGAACAGCCCATTATAACAGCCTATACATGCATTCATAAACCATCACACATGCGTGGCGCATAGAAAGTGTTACCCTTGTATGATGGCATCACCCACCTTGAGTCACTGTGGTATCACTCACATTCCTTGAGTGTTGGTATGCCTATCAGTCACATTCCTTGAGTATTGCTTTGCGTACAGTGCACGCTCAAGGGTGGACTCATCACTTCCAATAACTTTAAAGTATAAGTGGATATCATCGTTGATGAAAGGTACAAGAGCAGGAGGAGAGGGAGCATTTCAAGAGAAAGGCAGAGATGTTGTTTTAAGGCTAAAGCAATACATCTTAATACAACGGTACTAGAAGCTCCTTTCTCTTCCTTCCTTCCTTCCTTCCTTTTTATTTATTTATTAAAAGTGCTGGCTTGCCTTGAACGACTAACGAGTAATGCCTTAGCTCTGTCAGTAATACTGTAGTAGGCCACCAGCTGTCTTCTGGGCCATACTGCAATGTCCATGTCCACACCTTCACTAGCTACCTCATTGGAATTTGTTAGTGAGCCAAATATGTGGAAATAGCTTATTTAGGCCATAACCCACCCACTACAGAGATAAACCCTACATAACCATGTTTTTTTTGTCCTGTCAGAGTAGTGAGCTCACACACTTAGGCTGACTGATGAGACTTACTGAACCATGGATTAATTAAGTTATCATACATCTGTTATTTGGCCTCCATACCTCACCATTTCATCTCTAGTTGACCGAGAGGATGGAGGAAGGGAGGGAGGGAAGAACAGAGGGTGGAGGAGAGAAGAAAGCATGTCCAATCCCAAATATGACCCTTAACCCTGTGCACTTGTGCATATCTACAGTGAGAGGATTGGATTGGTATATGGTGAAACTTCAACCTAGCCTATCAGAGATTGCACCTGTCAAATCCTCTCAGATCTCCACAAGTACATGGGGTGTAGGGTTTAGGGGTTCATATGGGATTGGGCTGCTTAGTTTTTTGGCTGGAACTCTCAGACCCTCATGGCCCTGGCCTCAAGTCATTGGCTGTTGGGAAGACAAAAGGCCTTCAGCACCACTTTCACTGCTCTGTTTGAGGAGATGCAAGTCTGACACATCCCTTTCTCAAGGTGATAAGCCAAGTAGCTAGCTAGCTAGTTATCATAGCAGACACAGGACTGACATTTTGTGTCTGTGAGGGTGTTCCAATTTGTATTTCGGTCTTCTGCATGAGGGCAGCCTTTTTACGAGGGCTAATACACTCCATTTAGACACCTCTCAATTTGGAGAAAGTGCTCCACTGTGTGCTGGCCTATTTGCGTTCACATGTTGCATTGAGAGAAATTGGGAGGTTGTGAAGAGAGGCTGAGAGACAGAGGGAAAGGTAAAAAGAGAGCAAGGCATGATACTGAGAGATTAGGAGAGAGAATGAGCGTTTGATGATGAGTCTGCGAGAGAAAGAATAAAAAGAGAATAAAGGGAGCAATAACAAGTGAAAGTAAAATGGAAGAGTGAAGATGAGAAGATAAAGAGAGGAAGGGACCTGGTTTGAAGACAGCTCATTCCACTAATCTACTGATTAATCAACTAATCTTTTTCAGTCGACTGACAGCTTTACAACAGTACTTACTTACTCAGTCACCTCTGATCTGTGAGCACCAAATGGGTAGGGGGCTAGCTGAAAAGTGCTTGTTTCAGACTGGCCAAGAGAGAATGAGAGGGGGGTGAGGAGAGGTTATGGCCAGTCCAGAGAGCCGAGCCGCTTTCGCTCTGCCAAATCACTCTCACTGCCCCTGTGGGATCATGGTTAAGTTCATGGCTAAGTTCGTTTCGGTCTCGGCTCTGCAATCTGTTGGCTCTGTCTGGATACTCTCCTTGATCATCATTCCTATAGATTTAGGTTAAAAAAAAGCATACTAAATAGTTGAACTTCTATTGATAAGGATTCTATAAATGATTTACTAAACAGGTACTACCTCTGTTACTGAAATGACCTACTTGAAGCTGCTGTAATAAAGTACATGTAGACCTCTGAAAGTGCAAATGCTTAGTACACCTGTCACTGAGGCACTAGGCGACACACATACTGCATAGCACTACCTATATAATGTTAAAGAAATTATAGTGTAGGATAAAAACATAGGGATGACCAGGGATGTTATCTTGATAAGTGTGTGAATTTGACCATTTTCCTGACCTGCTAAGCATTCAAAATGTAACGAGTACTTTTGGGTGTTAAGGAAAATGTATGGAGTAAAAAGTACATCATTTTCTTTAGGAATGTGAAAATACAAATGGTAAAGTACAGATACCCCCCAAAACTACTTAAGTTTTACTTTCAAGTATTTTTACTTAAGTACTTTACACCTGTGTGTGTGTGTGTGTGTGTGTGTGTGTGTGTGTGTGTGTGTGTGTGTGTGTGTGTGTGTGTGTGTGTGTGTGTGTGTGTGTGTGTTAGCGTTCTATCAGTGTAATCGCACTAACGTCAATACGCTGGTGTATTGAGCTAATTCTTCTTCTTTTATGGATTGTGTCAAGTCCCATTGCATCCCTGAATTTGACTATCAGCAGGGAAATGCTGCCGAATTTCATCCATGATTAGATTTTTTCATATTTGAGCCGAATTGGTAGAATGCTTGTGCGCTTCTATTAGTGCCTCTATAGCTTAATGGAAAAAGGATTTATTCAATAAATATAGCAACTCATCTCTTACTGCGAATAACACATTTTCAGGCCTTAGGGTCAGTTTTCTCTAAATGTATTATACTGACGGAAAAAATCCCATAAGGTTTTAGACAGTCATATTCCCTCCTCAGGAGCCGTCAGCAGATGGAGTTTGGGGTCCCATCTGGGTCGCCAAGTATTGTGGTGGAATATTCTAATCAAGCGGAAGAGACTGTCATTTCTTCAAACAATAATTTTTATTCAATATCGATTAATTATTGCATAATGAAACCAGTCAACTCAACAGTCTTGACTGTTGGGCTGAGCAGCCAAACTGATAATGAAAAAACAGATCTTATATAGGACCTAAAAATGCTTAGTCAGCCTGGTTCCAACCCCTTCCATAAGCCACCTTGGTCCATCTCCTGGTTATCTGCACGGGATGTTGTTTTACTTCCAACCTGGCTTAGTTTCCCAGATGCCAGGATGATGAGACAATGAGGCGTTGTTCTAAACTCTTCCAGGCAATCTCTATCTCGGGTCACACTACCCACATCTTGTCTATGGAATGCCAGCTTTAGGTTTTATCACCAAGTCATTGGCAGCTCAAGCTATCTCTAGCAAAACCCATTTCCTTGACCATTTGCCCAGACTAACTTCAGGAAGCTAGAGTGGAATCCATCTCTTTACAGAAACACAGTATTAAACAGAACAGACATATCTTCCTATTTGTTAAGTATTAATTGCTAACTATTAATATCAAACAAATCAGGTAACTACTCTGTTTTCTATCACACCTGTCATTTACTTAATCTGTAGACACACAGATGGGGGAGGACGATTATTTATGAGCATGACCTTATTTCTATTACAGCATATAGGATGACTGTCATTCATATTCCATTCACCCAGCTCAATGTATTATCGATAGGTTTAGGTTACTTACTACATGAGACTTAAATTATCCCTATACCTATCATGAGGTTGCTGCAACCTAGCCTATGAATGAAAGTTTACATCGTAGGTGCACAGGTCGAGAGAAGTTAGACAAATCAAGGCGTCTGTGACCAGGTGACAAAACCTTGCCAACCAAAACCTTCCTATCATAACCACTACATACAGCCTACATCATTGTCACCCTATTAGCTAATGTTAAGTCAACAACATACTGTAGCTACTATAACTAACGTGTTAGTAAACCCGCTACAATCATTCAGTACATTTAGCAAGCATATAGCAGTTACACCGGCGGCCACAGTGGCAATAAATTATACTGAATAAAAATATAAACGCATCATGTAAAGTGTTGGTCCATGTTTCATGAGCTGAAATAAAAGATCCCAGAAATGTTCCACATGCACAAAAACCTTATTTCTTTAAAATATTGTGCCCAAATGTATTTACATCCGTGTTAGTGCACATTTCTCCTTTGCCAAAAAAATCCATCCTGGTGCCCTTTCCCGTCATGTGAAATCCATAGATTAGGGCCTATTGAATGCATTTCAAATGACTGCTTTCCTTATAACTGTAACTCAGTGAAATTATTAAAATTGTTGCATGTTGCGTTTATATTTTTATTTAGATGATAAAACCAAAACCAAAAGCTTACCTTAACTCGGAAGAGTTCCCGTGTTGGATAGCCATAGCCAGCTTGGTAACATAGCATCCCTCTGTTTGAGCCGGGTGTTAAAGTAGGCTTACTAGCTGCATTCGCTTAGTAAGTGAAAGTGAAAGTTAAAAACAAAATATAGCTAGCTCTCTCTCTCTCTCGCTTCCTCTTCTTTTTTAAGAAATTAATTTGTTCAAAACTATTCAACTATTGTCTTCCTCTTTGAGTCAACCACTCACCACATGTTATGCACTGCACTGCACTCCAGTGCTAGCTAGCTCTAGCTTATGCTTTCAGTACTCTCTGATCCTTCGATTGGGTGGACAACGTGTCAGTTCATGCTGCAAGAGCTCTGATAGTTTGGGGGATGTCCTCTGGAAGTTGTCATAATTACTGTGTAAGTCTATGGAAGGGGGTGAGAACCACGAGCCTCCTAGGTTTTGTATTGAAGTCAATATACTAAATATATTCACGCCATCAAATAATTGATGCCAACAAACTGTTTTGCAATGCAGGTCTACAATAGCCTCAACAGCACTGTAGGTAGCACCATGGTGTGGCCAGAGGACAGCTAATATATAAAAAGGATAACTTTGTTTCACCTTTTTTATTTTCACTGAGGAGGGTCCTCCCCTTCCTGCCCTGAGGAGCCTCCACTGGTGTGTGTATGTGTGTGCGTGCAAGTGTGTGCATTATTATATTTGCAGGCGTGTTTCCTTTCATTTTCTCTGTAAAGGTCACACAGACTTAATCTATGACCCCTGCAGTCTTCCCATCACCTAGCAACAGAGGGTTGAGGAGAGGGATGTAAACTGTCTAAGGACTTAATTGACAAAGTCACTTGATGCTATATACTGTATACACAATGATAAAGCACTTTTTGTTGTTTCTGGAGTACGCTTTGTTATGTTTGTAACTGGATCCTATTATGCGTTATGATGCTTTTATCACGTTTCAGGAGAAGACCCAGATGCAGACAGTGTAGAAGTAACAAAAGTTTATTACTAGAACAGGGGGCAGACAAAAAGACAGGTCAAGGGCTTGCAGAGGTCAGTAATCCAGACCAGAGTCCATAAGGTAGAG
Source organism: Salmo trutta (assembly GCF_901001165.1). Taxonomy (NCBI): domain Eukaryota; kingdom Metazoa; phylum Chordata; class Actinopteri; order Salmoniformes; family Salmonidae; genus Salmo; species Salmo trutta. The sequence goes on along the minus strand of NC_042968.1, from coordinate 6,184,484 downwards.
GACGACAGGTAGTCTCGGGGTCAGGGCAGGCAGAGGTCAATAATCCAGGGTGCTGTGACAAGGTACCGAATGGCAGACAGGCTCAGGGTAGAATGGTCAAATCCTGGAAAACTACAAAACAGGAACTAGAAAAAGAAAGGAGCAAGGGGAAAACGCTGGTAGGCTTGACAAACAAAACTAACTGGCAACAGACAAACACAGGTATAAATCCACTGGGGATAATGGGGAAGATGGGCGACACTGGAGGGGTGTGGAGACAAGCACAAAGACAGGTGAAACAGATCAGGGTGTGACAGGTTTAAACATAGTGTTACTTTGCACAACATCAAGCATGACTGTGTTGCAAGTTTTCCCCTTTTTTCTACAGAAAATGACATCTCCGGTATCTACATTAGCAACATTATTATCATTTTTAGTTAATGACTGGACATTACTTTGAAAGGTTTAATGTGTAAAACAATTTCAGGGATTTATTTAAACACTTCAGAGTCTAAGCCTTGTCTAAACTGGGGTAGGGGCTCTACTAAACTATATGGGAATGTTTTGAGAAGGTCATACCAAGGATCACTTAGCTATTTGATTTAGAATTTTAAGACCCCATAAAGTATCCCCAAAAATATATAAAATAATTATTTGATTACATTATTTTTTACCCTTACAAACGCATTCAATAACATATTCACTACATGGAACAGCAGATATAAAAAAGATCAGGAAACATTTATATATATATATATATATATATATATATATATATATATACACACACACTACAGGTCAAACTTTTTAGAACATCTACTCATTCAAGGGTTTTTCTTTATTTTTACGATTTTCTACATTGTAGAATGAGTGAAGACATCAAAATTATGAAATAACACATATGGAATCGTGTAGTAACCCCAAAAATGTTAAACAATTAAAAATGTATTTTATATTTTGAGATTCTTCAAATAGTTTTGCCTTGATGACAGCTTTGCACACTCTTGGCATTCTCTCAACCAGCTCCATGAGGTAGTCACCAGGAATTAATTTCAATTAACAGGTGTGCCTTCTTAAAGTTAATTTGTTGAATTTCTTTCCTTTTTAATGTGTTTGAGTCAATCAGTTGTGTTGTGACAAGGTAAGGGAGGTATACAGAAGGTAGCCCTATTTGGTAAAATACCAAGTCCATATTATGGTAAGAACAGCTCAAATAAGGAAAGAAAAATGACAGTCTATCACTACTTTAAGACATGAAGGTCAGTCAATACGGAAAATTGCAGTCGCAATAAGCATCAAGCGCTATGATGAAACTGGCTCTCATGAGGACCGCCACAGGAATGGAAGCCCCAGAGTTACCTCTGCTACAGAGTTACCAGCTTCAGATTGCAGCCCAAATAAATGCTTCACAAAGTTCAAGTAACAGACACATCTCAACATCAACTGTTCAGAGGAGACTGTTTTAATCAGGCCTTCATGGTCGAATTGCTGCAAAGAAACCACTACTAAAGGACACCAATACAAAGAAGAAACTTGCTTGGGCCAAGAAACACGAGCAATGGACATTAGACTGGTGGAAATTTGTCCTTTGGTCTGGAGTCCAAATTGGAGATTTTTGGTTTCAACCGCTGTGTCTTTGTTAGACGTGGTTTGGGTGAATGGATGATCTCCGTTGGAGGAGGAGGTGGTGTTAAAGCTTGGAGGAGGAGGTGTTATGGTGAGGGGGTGCTTTTCTGATGACACTGTCTGTGATTTATTTAGAATTCAAGGCACACTTAACCAGCATGGCTACCAAAGGATTCTGCAGCGATACGCCATCCAATCTGGTTTGGGCTTAGTGGAACTATAATTTGTTTTTCAACAGGACAATAACCCAACACATCTCCAGGCCGTGTAAAGGTTATTTTAACAAGAAGGAGAGTGATGGACTGCTGCATCAGATGACCTGGCCTCCTCAATACCCCGACCTCAACCAAATTGAGATGGTTTTTGCAATGAGTCGGACCACAGAGTATAGGAAAAGCAGCCAACAAATGCTCAGCATATGTGGGAACTCCTTCACGACGGTTGGAAAAGCATTCTAGATGAAGCGAATTGCAAAAATCATTGAACGAATTGCAAAAATCACTGAAGCTGGAGACATATCTTCCTCACTAACTTTAAGCATCAGCTGTCAGAGCAGCTTACCGATCACTGCACCTGTACACAGCTCATCTGTAAATAGCACACCCAACTGCCTCATTCCCCAAATTGTTATTTATTTTTGCTCTTTTGCACACCAGTGTCTCTACTTGCACGTCATCATTTGTACATCTATCACTCCAGTGTTAGTGCTAAATTGTAATTATTTCGCCACTATGGCCTATTTATTGCCATAGTCTAATCTTACTACATTTGCACACACTGTAAATAGATTTTTCTATTGTTTTTTTTCTTCTTTCTATTGTATTATTGACTGTATGTTTGTTTATCCCATGTGTAACTCTGTGTTGTTGTTTTTGTCGCACTGCTTTGCTTTATCTTGGCCAGGTCGCAGTTGTAAAGGAGAACTTGTTCTCAACTGGCCTACCTGGTTATATAAAGTTGAAATAAAATAAATACAAAATAAATAAAGAAGCTGGTTGAGAGAATGCCAAGAGTGTGCAAAGCTATGATCAAGGCAAAGGGTTGCTATTTCAAGAATCTCAAATATAAAATATATTTTGATTTGTTTAACACTTTTTTACTTACTCCATGTGTTATTTCATAGTTTTGATGTAATCACTATTATTCTACAATGTAGAAAATAGTAAAAATAAAATCCCTTGAATGAGTAGGCGTTCAACATTTTTTGACTGGAAGTGTATATATTTTTTACATGAATTGAAGACTTGATTGTAGATAAAATATGTTCATTTTTAGAGTGGGAGTGTGACTCTTGCCCAGTCCAGATTCTTACAGCGTGCTTTTCCCCAGCCCTCCCTCTCCAAACCTTTGTTTTGAAGCTGTTTACAATCTGACGTTAAAAGGAAACAATGTTTCCCAGTCTCTGACATCCATTTGTGTCCAGTCAGTATCAATGACTGGACCCACACACACACACACACTTGCTCGTGCACACACAAGCACACGACATTACCCACCTCATCATCTTATCCAACAACTCATAACACAACCTAACCACTCTCGAATGCATAGTGATTAGTGAGATGTGAGATGATTCCTCATATCTTAATTAATGTACTTCTCTGTTTATATTAGTCTTCCTTAAGGACAAAGACTGAGTGTGCTGGCTGAATTTCAATAAGCGGTAAGGAGGCATAGCAGCTGTTGAAATATAGATTTATAGATCTCCATTTAATGTTATTGATTCCGCTTCTAAAGTAGAGGAAATTATATGATTATTTAGTGTATTGAGTGCTGTTTTTCCCTCTTCACCTCTGAGAAAGGCAACAACCCAGCTTCATGTCTGAGTATCTTTCAGACCCGATTTCAGTACACTTCTTGCAGAATGAAGCTTTCAACATGGGATTTTGTGTTCTGGCTTGGTGGGAACTTTACAAGCCATACCCGCCATGAATGTGTCCTCCTCTACTCCTTGGGAGGATTTTACTGGACTCCCACATTGTATTACAGGGTTTCCCTATAAAGTTAGGGATGCAAGAAGTGTTGTTGGGTGAACACACACAGACAGACAGACACACACAAGCATGTGCACACACACATTGTCACGGTTGTCGTTGGTGAATGAGGACCAAAATGCAGCAGGTACGTGTATGCTCATATTTAGATTTATTAACTTACAAAAACAACTGAATACAAAATAACAAAACTACTAGAACTAACAAACGAACGAACAACAAAACAGTCTGGCAAAGCCTAGGGCTGAACACAGAACAATCACCCACAAAACACAAACACAAACACACCCTCATTTATGAGACTCTCAATCAAAGGCAGATAGAAAACACCTGCCTTCAACTGAGAGTCCCAACACCAATTCACCAGACATAGAAACAGACATACTAGACTCCACATAGAAATACCTAAACATAAACCAACACCCGGAATAACTAAAACAAACACCCTTAAACCAAACACACCACCCTGAACCACAAAACAAATACCCTCTGTCACGCCCTGACCAAACTACAAACAATTAACCTTATATACTGGCCAGGACGTGACAGTACCCCCCCCTTAAAGGTGCTACCCCAGAAGCACCTTAAAAACAAAAACAAAAAAAAAAAATACCCCCAAACAATACCTAAAAGAAAAATTCCCCCTTACTAAAGGGAGGGAAGGGAGGGTGGCTGCCGTCAACGACGGCACTGTGCTACACCCCCCCTCCCCAACCCACCTATATTGGAGGCGGCTCAGGTTCTGGCCGTTCCAGGCAGTCTGGCAGTTCGGGGCAGTCTGGTGGCTCGGGGCAGTCTGGGCAGTCTGTCAGCTCGGGGCAGTCTGGGCAATCTGTCAGCTCGGGGCAGTCTGGGCAGTCTGTCAGCTCGGGGCAGTCTGGGCAGTCTGTCAGCTCGGGGCAGTCAGGGCAGTCTGGCCACTCCGGCAGGTCAGGGCAGTCTGGCCACTCCGGCAGGTCAGGGCAGTCTGGCCACTCCGGCAGGTCAGGGCAGTCTGGCCACTCCGGCAGGTCAGGGCAGTCTGGCCACTCCGGCAGGTCAGGGCAGTCTGGCCACTCCGGCAGTTCAGCGCAGTCTGGCCACTCCGGCAGTTCAGCGCAGTCTGGCCACTCCGGCAGTTCAGCGCAGTCTGGCCACTCCGGCAGTTCAGCGCAGTCTGACCACTCCGGCGACTGTTGACTGACGGGCAGCTCCGACGACTGTTGACTGACGGGCAGCTCCGACGACTGTTGACTGACGGGCAGCTCCGACGACTGTTGACTGACGGGCAGCTCCGACGACTGTTGACTGACGGGCAGCTCCGACGACTGTTGACTGACGGGCAGCTCCGACGACTGTTGACTGACGGGCAGCTCCGACGACTGTTGACTGACGGGCAGCTCCGACGACTGTTGACTGACGGGCAGCTCCGACGACTGTTGACTGACGGGCAGCTCCGACGACTGTTGACTGGCGAGGCTGGGTTTACGCACTTGCCGTTTAGTGCGGGGAGCGGGAACAGGACGAGTCGGACTGGGTGGACGCACTTCCCGGTCCGCACGAGAGACAGGAGCTGGAAACCCAGGGCTATGGAGGCGCACAGCCGGTCTAGATCTTACCTCCTGCACAACCCGCCTTGGCTCGATGGAACTAGTAGCCCTGCACGAGCGGATTGCTCGTACAGGGCAGACTGGGCTGTGCAGGGGCTTGATGGTAGCCGTGCGTAGAGCGGGAGTTGGGTAGCCTGGTCCTCGGAGGCGTACCGGCGACCAGATGCGCTGCGCAGGCATCCTCCTACCAGGCTGGATGCCCGCTCTAGCACGGCACCTGCGAAGGGCTGGAATAACTCGCACCGGACTGTGCGTGCGTATGGGTGAGATATTGCGCTTCTCAGCGAAACATGGCGCTCCCCACCTCATACGCTCCTCCATATAACCACGGGTAGCTGGCTTCCGGCTCTTCCCTCGCCTAGCCAAACTACCCGTGTGCCCCCCCAAAAAATTTTATTGGGGGTGCCTCTCGTGCTTATCCCTCAGCGCGTCTCTGGCCTCGTACCACCGCCTCTCTGCCTTGGCTGTTTCTATTTCCCACTGCGGGCGGCGATACTCCCCAGCCTGATGCCAAGGTCCGGCCCCGTCCAGAACTTCCTCCCAAGTCCACTTCTCCCGCCAGTCCAGCTCGAACGCCGTCTGCTCCTTCCTCTGCTGCTTGGTCCTTTGGAGGTGGGTGATTCTGTCACGGTTGCCGTCGGTGAAAGAGGACCAAAACGCAGCAGGTACGTGAATGCTCATCTTGACTTTTATTTACTATAAGAATGAACATACAAAATAACAAAATACGAAGACGAACAAATAACAGTCTGGCAAAGCCTAGGGCTGAACACAGAACAATCACCCACAAAACACAAACACACCCTCATTTATGAGACTCTCAATCAAAGGCAGATAGAAAACACCTGCCTTCAACTGAGAGTCCCAACACCAATTCACCAGACATAGAAACAGACATACTAGACTCCACATAGAAATACCTAAACATAAACCAACACCCGGAATTACTAAAACAAACACCCTTAAACCAAACACACCACCCTGAACCACATAAAACAAATACCCTCTGTCACGCCCTGACCAAACTACAAACAATTAACCTTATATACTGGCCAGGACGTGACACACATACTCCGCTACTGTATCGCTGCATTCCAAGAGTTTTTTATGGGCAGAGGAGGTGGTCAAACAAAAGCAAAAAGTAGCCAGTTGATAAAAAGCTAGGGCAAGAATGTGAGGGAAGTTGCAGGAGGAGCTAGGATGTTCGGTTGTTGCAGAGAAGTAGGGTAGTATTTCTTTCAAATATACTTAAGTATCAAAGTATAAATAATTTCAAATTCCTTATATTTAGCAAACCAGAGGGCACTATATTCTTGTTTTTTATTGATTTAATGATTATCAAGGACACACTCCAACACGCTGACATAATTTACAAGCAAAGCGTTTGTGTTTAGTGAGTCCGCCAGATCAGATGCATAAGGGGATGTTGTAAGGTGTGCGTACTGGCGGCAGGGAAGTCAGGCGCAGGAGAGCAAAAACTGGGTTACAATGGAGCAGTTTAATACATAAAACCACTGGCAATCCAGAACAAACAATCAATGGGTACAAAACCCGTCGCACACCAGATAAACGTGCACATGCACTTAAAATAAACAATTCCGGACAAGGACATGGGGGGAACAGAGGGTTAAATACACAACATGTAATGAGGGGATTGAAACCAGGTGTGTGGGAAGACAAGGCAGAACAAATGGAAAATTAAAAGTGGATCGATGATGGCTAGAAGACCGGCGACGCCGACCGCCGAACGCTGCCCGAACAAGGAGAGGAATCGACTTCGGCGGAAGTCGTGACAGATGTTCTCTTGACAAGTGTGTGAATTGGACAATTTTCCATTCCTGCCAAGCATTGAAAATGTAATGAGAACTTTTGGGTGTCAAGGAAATTGTATGGAGTAAAAACGACATTATTTTATTCAGGAATATAGTGAAGTAAAAGTTGTCAAAATATAAATAGTAAAGTACAGATACCCCCAAAAACGACTTAAGTAGTACTTTGAAGTATTTTTACTTAAGTACTTTTCACCACTGATTTCTTTACTTTCATCCTATTTAAAAAGTTCTGAAAACTCCAGATCATGCTGCTCCTTATTACTTATTACTCAAGTGCACAGACCCCCTTATGCCTCATCATTACCTCCTTCTTTCCACTCATCCCATCCACTCAAGCCCTTAACCCCCCTCCCCCCTCTTCCTCACCCCTGTCCTTGTTGTGGTAGGGTGCTCACTCTGCTCAACACTAGCTCTCTATGCACTCTGATTATGCCAGGCAGGGGGGATGGTGAAGGGCATGATGTTCCTGCTTGATGATGTTTCAGAGAGGAGATAGGGCTGGGTAAGAGTCAGCATCACACTGCTGTGTGTGTGCCTGCATGCGTGAATGCGTGTGGATGTGTTAATTTTGTGTGTACGTTAATTTCGGGGTGATAGGAATTTACCTTTTAGAATAAAATGCATGAATACGTTGGTGATTTCATATATAGAAGTCAAAACAGGAGATGGGAGATGGGTTGCTGACTTCCTCTACAGATAGCAGTGCTGGCTTTGCAAACACAAACACACACACAATGTTTTCATCCATTGCAGAGGTTGTGTTTGAAGAAGCTCCCACAGTGGGTGAGGATGACAGTAATCAAAAATAAATTATTTGCCTTCACAGCAGAGATGAAAGACGGCAGATGTACACAGTGGTGACCCGTCATTCGGGGCAGGTGGGGCAGAGCCTGTTTTGCATGTTATTTTGGCATTAATACATGTCACATATCAGTTTGCAAACAATGTAAAAAATATATATATCATTGAGTAAATAAATCTGCATACAAATATGGTCTCTTGTTTTGTTTTCCTGAGTGAGGTAGCTCCAAAATGCAGGTGTTTCAGCCTAGCTCAGTGCTTTCTGTGGTGGAGCGAGCCAGCAGAAAATAGGATCATTGAGCCGTGATTGGCTCAGTGTTCTGTCACTCATGGGGACACTAAGTCATTGCTAAGTTTAAGTCCTTAGTAAGGGTAGACATCCAACATTTCTGCCCTTTGGGTCCTGCAATAGAAGGTTCAATGTCATTGGCCACAGATAAAATTACATCAAATCACATTATATGTACAGTAGCTTTGATTGGACTGATCATGTCAATATCTTACTTTCAAAGTCTTAGCTAGCAGTCATCATCATGAATCAAGTCGACAATCTAATGGCAAATCATTTTTAATTCTTGGCATATGAAGAGAAATAATGAAGAGAAATTATAGATAAAACGTATCGGTGCTCATCGGACAAAAAGATTACACAAGTTGGAAATTGCAAATTCAGCAATGAGTGGTTTGTAAGGAATCAGTGGCTAACTGCAAGCATTGCAAAGCAACCACTAACATTAGCCTGCTATTCAATGGAGTGGCTGTGTTTTTTCCCCCGAGTTCCCACCATAAATCCAGAAAATACCAGACTTTGATGATAAAGTTTGATGACAAATTTTGCCCACAAAGTCCCGCCGCGCCTCCTTCACAAGGTGAGTCCAAAAATGTCTTGTATGCTGCTGTTTAAATGATGTAATATGCAACGGAGATATGAATACTGTAGCTAAGAAAGTAATACTATGTGTATGTTGTGTAGTAAGCTGTTAGTAGCCCATCTGCCTCACCCTAATAATTTGGTCTATTTTCACAAACACGGTATTGTAAACACATCGTTCGTGGCCGGTGTGTGCTTGTTTGCAAACTTTTTTTGTACAGCTTTGAGAGTGCTACTGATAGTAGTGGTGGCACTTGGCTTGCACGTGCAAATTCAGCACACACAACATTCTATATTAGAATTATGTTATTTAACGTGTGAAATTAAAATCTTATTTAACGCGTCAAATAGTGATATATGACGTGTATCTTTTTTGACATGCAAAGACCCAAACGGAATTCCATGTGCCTCACCCTAATAATTTGGTGTATTTTCACCTTAATAATTTTGCCTACTTTTCTGACTTGGTGATGCACATGTAGCCTATAACCTGTTTTAGAGAAATGTAATCATCGAATATTGTAAGAGATTTCATTGTCTGTTTATATGCACCCTTTATTTATCCTACAGTTCTGACTTGTTGTACAGGGAGTACACTGTAAGAACGGCCCATGTTCTGAATTCTGTCACTGTACATGTCAAAAGTGTCGAACAAATAGTTATACTGACGACGTCTGTCGTCGCTCGCTCTTTAATGTCTTAATCAAAATTACAGATTGCCTCTTACCTGCTTGTCATCCCCTTATGCCATAGTTTGTACATCTCAATTGTCAGTAGAAACCACATTTGTTTAAGCCATATCAGCTATGTTTTTTTTATATCAGCCATATCAGTCATATCAGCCATATCAGCAATATCAGCTATGTTTTTTAAAAAGGCAGTAAATGAGGCTGAATGAACTGTTTCGCTGCCAGACAAGGCTCTGCTGAAAGCCAGGTGTAGCAGTGGTAAGGTGTTGGGACTCTGCTGTTGGGACAGCTTTATGTAGGCCCTAACAATTTGTGGGCACCGTTTGTCACCGTTATAGTGCAATTAATGTATTATTTAGTGTTGTGTTGTGTAGTGGATTTGCTGGCATTCATCCCACATATATATTTTTTTCACCCCACCAAGATTTACATGCTAAAATCGCCACTGGATGTTTATAAGAGGTCCCTTCTTCTCCTCCTTCTGTACATACTCAACTCTCCTGTATTTGTTTTAACATTGAGTCATAATAAACGATAGAGAATCCACACCGACATACTCCACACTCAGCAATACAAACCAGCAATTCCAATTACATTCATACACACAGTTATTATTACTGAGGACTTGTGTTTGCTTTCCATACTTACCTCATTATTACGCTAATTACAGAGAGTGAGAGAGCGAGAGATACTCCTTTTAAAACGGTAGTCTTGGAAACATACACTGAGTGTACAAAACATTAGGAGCACCTTTTGCCCTCAGAACAGCCTCAATTCGTCGGGACATGCACTCTACAAGGTGTCGAAAGCGTTCCACAGGGATGCTGGCCTATGTTGACTCCAATGCTTCCCACAGTGTCAAGTTGGCTGGATATCCTTTGGGTAGTGGACCATTCTTGATACACACGGGAAACTATTGAGCGTGGAAAACCCATCAGCATTGCAGTTCTTGAATTCAAACCGGTGCGCATGGCACCTATTACCATACCCCGTTCAAAGGTACTTAAATCTTTTGTCTTCACCCTCTGAATGGCACACATACACAATCCATGTCTCAATGCTTAAAGATCCTTCTTTATCCTGTCTCCTCCCCTACATCTACACTGATTTGAAGTGGATTTGACAGGTGACATCAATAAGGGATCATAGCTTTTACCTGGATTCACCTGGTCAGTCTATGTCATGGAAAGAGCAAGTGTTCCTAATGTTTTGTACAATGTGTATAGGGCATGGTGTGACACATATTGCATTGGACATTCCCTGAGTTGACTGACAGTCAAAAGCATGCACACACACACACACACACACACACATACACACACACACACACTCACGATAAGGTCGGAAAATATGTTAATACACATACACGCGTCAGTGGAGGCTGGTGACTTGAAACGTTTCGGACGATGGGACGGCAAAGCTTGTTTGAAAAATCGTTGAAGACAAATGATTTGCAACTAAAATATTTATTAAAGGCATTAATAGTCAAATATTATGGGGAATGGAACAAGGCCAGTTTGTTAAGGTAGTATCAGTGTGCAGGCCAGGTTCATCGTGGATGGATGGTGTTGGAGAAAAGCTCAACTCTTCCACTCAGGGCAGAACAGGGTTGCACTGTGAAGACGAACGCCACAAAGATGTGCAGTTAGACTAAGCATCCAACACATAAGTAATAATGTTATCGCCCCTTCCGCTCTTTATTACAGGAACGTGATCTGTGATTAATCAACATTGACATAGTTTAACAATAAAAACTCATTTAAACACTTCAAAGAATCAAAACTTCGTCACTTCAAATTGTCAAAATAAGCTAACTCATATGTAAAAATTTGACATTTTAGTCTAAACAGCAATAGATAATAATTGTTTTTTATTACTAAAGCATAATTTCAGGTGAACAACAACAAAAAGCAGTGGCCAACCGTGCTGCACTGATCCCTGATCTACTGGGTGAGCAGACTTCTATTCCTGCCCAGCAATAGCACACTTGATTATCAACTCATTGGGTTTGATAAGTTTAATCAGGTATTTGTATTTATAATGGATCCCCATTAGCTGCTGCCAAGGAAGCAGTGACTCTTCCTGGGGTCCGGCAAAATTAATGCAGTTATACAATTTTAAAAACATTACAATACATTCATTACATAATTCACAACACACTAAGTGTGTGCCCTCAGGCCCATACTCCACTACCACATATCTACAACACAAAATCCATGTGTACCTGTGTGTATAGTGCGTATGTTATTGTGTGTATTCATGTGTCTGGGCCTATGTTTGTGTTGCTTCACAGTCCCCGCTGTTCCATAAGGTGTATTTTTATATGTTTTTATCTGATTCTACTGCTTGCATCAGTTACCTGATGTGGAATAGAGTTCCATGTAATCATGGCTCTATGTAGTACTGTGCGCCTCCCATAGTCTGTTCTGGACTTGGGGACTCTGAAGAGACCTCTGGTGGCATGTCTTGTGGGGTATGCATGGGTGTCTGAGCTGTGTGCTAGTAGTTTAAACAGACACCTCGGTGCTTTCAACATGTTAAAACCTCTCACAAATACAAGTAGTGATGGAGTCAATCTCTCCTCTACTTTAAGCCAGGAAAGATTGACATGCATATTATTATCGCTGGGAACCCTACACACACATCAGCAGGGTTGGTCTGCTCCAGTTGAAATAGGTTTATACATTGTGTGTGATGTTTAACTGTATTGTTGTATACAACATTGCTAACATACAGTACCAGTCAAAAGTTTGGACACGCCTACTCATTCAAGGGTTTTTCTTTATTTTTACTATTTTCTACATTGTAGAATAATAGAGAAGACATCAAAACTATGAAATAACACATATGGAATCATGTAGTAACCAAGAAAGTATTAAACAAATTAAAATATATGTTATATTTGAGATTCTTCAAAGTAGACACCCTTTGCCTTGATGACAGCTTTGTACACTCTTGGCATTCTCAAATCAAATTGTATTAGTCACATGCGGCGAATACAACAGGTGTCGACCTTACAGTGAAATGCTTACTTACGAGCCCGTTAACCAACAATGCAGTTAAGGAAAAATACGGATAAGAATAAAAAATTAAAGTAACAAGTAATGAAAGAGCAGCTGTAAAATAACAATAGTGAGACTATATACAGGGGGGTACCAATACAGTCAATGTGCAAGGGCACCGGTTAGTTGAGGTAGTATGTACATGTAGGTAGAGTTATTAAAGTGACTATGTATAGATGACAACAGAGAGTACAGTGGTGTAAAGAGGGGGTGGGGGGGGGGGGGGTACTGCACATAGTTTGGGTAGCCATTTGACCAGATGTTCAGGAGTCTTAGAAGCCTCTTGGACCTAGACTTGGCTCTCCGATACCGCTTGCCGTGTGGTAGCAGAGAGAACAGTATGACTAGAGGGCTGGAGTCTTTGACAATTTTTAGGGCTTTTTTGACACCACTTGGTATAGAGGTCCTGGATGGCAGGAAGCTTGGCCGTTTTCACTACCCTCTGTAGTGCCTTGTGGTCGGAGGCCGAGCAGTTGCCATACCAGACAGTGATGCAACCCATCAGGATGGTCTTGATGGTGCAGCTATAGAAACTTTTGAGGATCTGAGGACCCATGACAAATCTTTTCCCGCTCCTGAGGAGGAATAGGTTTTGTCGTGCCCTCTTCACGACTGTCTTGGTGTGCTTGGATCATGTTAGTTTGTTGGTGATTTGGACACCAAGGAACTTGAAGCTCTCAACCTGCTCCACTGCAGCCCCATCGATGAGAATGGGGGCGTGCTCGGTCCTGTTTTTCCTGTAGTCCACAATCATCTCCTTTGTCTTGATCGCGATGAGGGAGAGGTTGTTGTCCTGGCACCACATGGCCAGGTCTCTGACCTCCTCCCTATAGGCTGTCTCGTCGTTGTCGGTGATCAGGCCTACCACTGTTGTGTAATCGGCAAATTTAATGATGGTGTTGGAGTCGTGCCTGGCTGTGCAGTCATGAGTGAACAGGGAGTACAGCAGGGGACTGAGCACACACCCCTGAGGTGCCCCTGTGTTGAGGATCAACGTGGCTGATGTGTTATTACCTACCCTCACCACCTGGGTGCGGCCCATCAGGAAGTCCAGGATCCAGTTGCAGAGGGAGGTGTTTAGTCCCAGGATCCTTAGCTTATAGATGATCTTTGAGGGCATTATGGTGTTGAACGCTAAGCTGTAGTCAATGAATAGCATTCTCACATAGGTGTTCCATTTGTCCAGGTGTGAAAGGGAAGTCTGGAGTGCAATAGAGATTGCATCATCTGTGGATCTGTTGGGGTGGTGTTCAAATTGGGTTTCTGGGATGTTGGTGTTGATGTGAGCCATGACCAGCCTTTCAAAGCACTTCATGGCTACAGATGTGTGTTACGGGTTGGTAGTCATTTAGGCAGGTTACCTTAGTGTTCTTGGGCACAGGGACTATGGTGGTCTGCTTAGAACTTGTTGGTATTACAGACACAGAGAGGGAGAGGTTGAAAATATCAGTGAAGACATTTGCCAGACCTTACAGTGAAATGCTTACTTACAAGCCCTTAACCAACGATGCAGTTTAAATGAAATTTCAAAAAAATAAAAATAAAGAAAAAAGTAAGAGATAAGAAGAAAAAAAATTAAAGAGCAGCAGTGAATAACATTAGTGGAGCTATATACAGGGGGTACTGGTACAGAGTCAATGTGCGGGGGCACTGGTGTCAAGCTAATTGAGATAATTATGTACATGCAGGTAGGGTTGTTAAAGTGGCTATACATAGATAATAACAGAGAGGTAGTAGCAGCGTGGGGGGTGCAAATAGTCTGGGTAGCCATTTGATTAACTGTTCAGGAGTCTTATGGCTTGGAGGTAGAAGCTGTTTAGAAGCCTCTTGGACCTAGACTTGGTGCTCCGGTACCGCTTGCCATGTGGTCGCAGAGAGAACAGTCTATGACTAGGGTGGCTGGAGTCTTTGGCGATTTTTATGGCCTTCCTCTGATACCGCCCGGTATAGAGGTCCTGGATGGTAGGAAGCTTGGCCCCGGTGATGTACTGGGCCGTACGCATTAGCCTCTGTAGTGCCTTGTGGTTGGAGACCGAGCAGTTGCCATACCAGGCAGTGATGCAACCCGTCAGGACGGATTACTATGATTACCAGTCAGCGCATGCTTTCAGTACACATCCTGGTAATCCTTCTGGCCCTGCGGCCTTGTGAATGTTGACCTGTGTAAAGGTCTTACTCACAATCGGCTGCGGAGAGCGTGATCACACAGTCTTCCGGAACAGCTGGTGCTCTCATGCATGTTTCAGTGTTATTTGTAGTCTGTAATGGTTTGCAAGCCCATCCGACGAGTGTCAGAGCCGGTGTAGTACGATTCGATCTTAGTCCTGTATTGACGCGTTGCCTGTTTGATGGTCTATCTGATGGCATAGCGGGATTTCTTATAAGCTTCCGGGTTCGAGTCCCGCTCCTTGAAATTGTCAGCTCTAGCCTTTAGCTCAGTGTGGATGCTGCCTGTAATCCATGGCTTCTGGTTGGGGTATGTACGTACTGTCACTATGGGGACGATGTCATCAATGCACTTATTGATGACGCCAATGACTGATGTTGTGTTCTCCTCAATGCCATTGGAGAAATACTGGAACATATTCCAGTCTGTTCTAGAAAAACAGTCCTGTAGCTTAGCATCTGCTTCCTCTGACCACTTTTTTATTGATCTAGTCACTGGTGCTTCCTGCCTTTAATTGTTGCTTGTAGGCAGGAATCAGGTGGATAGAATTATGGTCAGATTTGCCAAATGGAGGGTGAGGGAGAGCTTTGTTTGCGTCTCTGTGTGTGGAGTATAGGTGGTCCAGAGTTCTTTTTCCTCTGGTTGCACATTTACAGTGGGGGAAAAAGTATTTGATCCCCTGCTGATTTTGTACGTTTGCCCAGTTACAAAGAAATGATCAATCTATAATTTTAATAGTAGGTTTATTTGAACAGTGAGAGACAGAATAACAACAAAAAAATCCAGAAAAACGCATGTCAAAAATGTTATAAAATGATTTGCATTTTAATGCGTAACAGCCAGTGTAATCCTGTGGCGCGATTTTCAAAACGTTTGAAATGCTATTACTTCAATTTCTCAAACATATTACTATTTTACAGCTATTTAAAGACTAGACTCTCGTTAATCTAACCACACTGTCCGATTTCAAAAAGGCTTTACAACGAAAGCAAAACATTAGATTATGTCAGAAGAGTACCCAGCCAGAAATAATCAGACACCCATTTTTCAAGCTAGCATATAATGTCACAAAAACCCAGAAGACAGCTAAATGCAGCACTAACCTTTGATGATCTTCATCAGATGACACACCTAGAACATTGTTATACAATACATGCATGTCTGTTCAATCAAGTTCATATTTATATCAAAAACCAGCTTTTTACATTCGCATGTGACGTTCAGAAAAAGCATACCCCCCGCAAACTTCCGGCGAATTTACTAACAATTTACTAAATTACTCACGATAAACGTTCACAAAAAGCATAACAATTATTTTAAGAATTATAGATACATTACTCCTCTATGCACTCGATATGTCCGATTTTAAAATAGCTTTTCGGATGAAGCACATTTTGCAATATTCTGAGTAGATAGCCCGGCATCACGGGCTAGCAATTTAGACACCCACCCAGTTTAGCCTTCACCAAAATCACATTTCCTATAAGAAAAATTGTCTTACCTTTCCTGTTCTTCGTCAGAATGCACTCCCAGGACTTCTACTTCAATAACAAATGTAGGTTTGGTCCCAAATAATCCATAGTTATGTTCCATCAGCGACGTTTTGTTCGTGCGTTCTAGACACTATCAGAATGGTAAATCACGGTCGTGCGCATGGCGCATAACGTGACAAAAAAATTCTAAATATTCCATTACCGTACTTCGAAGCATGTCAACCGCTGTTTAAAATCAATTTAAAAAAAAATCAATTATGCCATTATTCTCGTAAAAAAGCGATAATATTCCGACCGGGAATCTGCAATTAGCTAAACAGCCGAAGGAAAATACTGCACGGAGTCGAATCGGGCACGCGCCTAATTCCATTGTCCTCTGATGGGCCACTTGGAAAAGGCGATAATGTGTTTCAGCCTGAGGCTGCCTCGTCATCGTTCATGTTTTTCCCGGGCTCTGTGAGCCTATTGGAGCCGTAGGAAATGTCACGTTACAGCTAAGATCCTGACTCTTCAATAAACAGAAGCCAGAACAACAACACCTTGTCAGACAGGCCACTTCCTGCATGAAATGTTCTCAGGTTTTTGCCTGCCATAGGAGTTCTGTTATACTCACAGACACCATTCAAACAGTTTTAGAAACTTTAGGGTGTTTTCTATCCATATATAATAAGTATATTCATATTCTAGTTACTGGGTAGGATTAGTAACCAGATTAAATCGGGTACGTTTTTTATCCGGCCGTGTAAATACTGCCCCCTAGCCCCAACAAGTTAACTGGCTGATTTAAATGTAATTCACTTAGCTAAACAGTGTGTAAAGTTAGATAGCAGCTCATTTCAGTTAGCCTACAAAGTGGCCTACTGTAGCTAGCTAGCTAATAATAGGCTGCATTGTTATTAACATTTTCAAAATGTATCTACTTACTTGAATAGGTTCTCCCACTGCCTCTGTTTTTTGCATCCTTACAAAAACAAAAAAATTGGCAATCTTCCTTGTTTTTTTGGTGGTAGCAAAGCGCAGTCGGCAGCCATA
Source organism: Salmo trutta (assembly GCF_901001165.1). Taxonomy (NCBI): domain Eukaryota; kingdom Metazoa; phylum Chordata; class Actinopteri; order Salmoniformes; family Salmonidae; genus Salmo; species Salmo trutta. The sequence goes on along the minus strand of NC_042968.1, from coordinate 6,167,349 downwards.
GGCAAAAAGTGTCTTTTTCACATTTGACATTACCACGCTTCTAAATCACACATGCGTAGCACTAGGTTAATTTTCTGCTCCTTTGATTGAATCAACAAGATGTTAGTACATGCTGTAACAGATCTGATAGTTTGACTTGGGTATGAGGACGTCCTCCCCAAGCCATCATAATTACTGTGTAAGTCTATGGAAGGGAGTGAGAACCACGAGCCTCCTTAGTATTGTATTGGAGGCATCGCAGCCAGAGTAGGATGTAAATAGCTGTCCTCTGGCTATACCATGGTGTTTTTCTAGGGTGCTGTTGAGACTACTGTAGACCTTCATTGCAAAGCATTGTGTTTTAATCATGTATTTGGTGACGTGAATATATTTAGTATAGATTTATCTGTAAAGGATAACTTTTTATGTTGCATTCTACATTTTTTTTCTTAATTTCACTGAGTAGGATGGTCTTCCCCTTCCTCCTCTGAGGTGCCTACAGACCCACCAGACTATTATTAGAGGCATTACAGTTCCATTTTTGGAACAATAAACTCTCAATAATACGGAATAAAATATGAAAGATTTCATACCCCTGAGTAACTAAACAAAACAGGGAAAAAAACTAAAACCCAATGAAACAAACAAAAACTACTTACATTTTTTAGAGGAAATAAAGAGGTTTGAGAGATGCTGCTAATAAGTCAGGTGTTTAAACGTTATTCTTCGATAATGAAGGGTTAATTCGTTGAAGTTACCAATGAATGGCTGGTCATACTATCAACAAACTATCTATTGATAAGCACATGCTTGCTAAGGTTAGGGTTAGGTTTAGAATAAGGGTTAGGGTAAGGACTAAGGTAAGGTTTGGGGCTAGGGTAAGGGCTAAGTTTAAGGTTAGGGTTAGTGGAAAGTACATTTTTATGTTGTTGACAGTTATTTAACATCTACTGAACATCTAAAAAACATCTACTTTCGACTATCCAAATTAAGTGTTACCTTATTTTATCTCTAATTTATTTTAATTCATGTTTGTTGGATTCTCAATCAAGTGTCAATACATGCACTGTATTTGTCTTCAACCAAATACACCCCTTCCCTTACACTACGAGACTTCAGTTGTCCGGACCTGTTGTCCGGACCTCTGGCAGTCTCTATGGGTGTGCCACAGGGTTCAATTCTCGGGCCGACTCTCTTCTCTGTATACATCAATGATGTTGCTCTTGCTGCTGGTGATTCTCTGATCCACCTCTATGCAGACGACACCATTCTGTATACTTCTGGCCCCTCTTTGGACACTGTGTTAACTAACCTCCAGACGAGCTTCAATGCCATACAACTCTCCTTCCGTGGCCTCCAACTGCTCTTAAACACAAGTAAAACTAAATGCATGCTATTCAATCGATCACTGCCCGCATCTGCTCACCCGTCCAGCATCACTACTCTGGACGGCTCTGACTTAGAATACGTGGACAACTACAAATACCTGGGTGTCTGGTTAGACTGTAAACTCTCCTCCCAGACTCACATTAAGCATCTCCAATCCAAAATTAAATCTAGAATCGGCTTCCTATTTCGCAACAAAGCATCCTTCTCTTATGCTGCCAAACATACCCTCGTAAAACTGACCATCCTACCGATCCTCGACTTCGGTGATGTCATCTAAAAAATAGCCTCCAACACTCTACTCAACAAACTGGATGCAGTCTATCAAAGTGCCATCCGTTTTGTCACCAAAGCCCCATACACTACCCACCATTGCGACCTGTACGCTCTCGTTGGTTGGCCCTCGCTTCATACTCGTCGCCAAACCCACTGGCTACAGGTTATCTACAAGTCTCTGCTAGGTAAAGCCCCGCCTTATCTCAGCTCACTGGTTACCATAGCAGCACCCACTCGTAGCACGCGCTCCAGCAGGTATATCTCACTGGTCACCCCCAAAGCCAATTCCTCCTTTGGTCGTCTTTCCTTCCAGTTCTCTGCTGCCAATGACTGGAAGGAAATGCAAAAATCTCTGAAGCTGGAGACTCATATCTCCCTCACTAGTTTTAAGCATCAGCTGTCAGAGCAGCTCACAGATCACTGCACCTGTACGTAGCCCATCTGTAAACAGCCCATCTACCTCCCTCATCCCCATACTGTATTTATTTATTTATCTTGCTCCTTTGCACCCCAGTATCTCTACTTGCACATTCATCTTCTGCACATCTACCATTCCAGTGTTTAATAGCTATATTGTAATTACTTCGCCTACCTGGTTAAATAAAGGTGAAATAAAAATAAATAAAAAACATCTGTACAGGGCATGTAAAAGCCATCAACACACAAAGACATTACCCACCAGGACCTTCTATATCTATGTAGGAATGCCATTACATTTTCATGCGATGTTTCAATAATGCACATACAACCCAGTTCTGCCTATCAACAACATCTGGAGGCTACATCCAGTGCTTGCTGAATATGCATGAGAAGCTATACAGAAGGCAGAGAAAACCACACTCCTAACAGTCTAAAGTGCTTTTGGAAATGAGGCGGTTGTGAGGCAGTCCTGACCGCACTGTGTGCGTGAAGTAATCGGCCAGGACTGCCGGTTACCAAGAGAGAGGTGACGAGAATCTCTCATCATTAGATCCTCTTTCACAAAGCCTCTGGCTGCTCCTGGCATGCTGGCAAGGACTGCAGTGTGCTTATTGTTTTTTATATTGCTTATCGTATTGCTTGCAATATTGTTTATACCTATTCAATTTGTTCATATAGACAACTGTGGGTGTATGTAGAGTTTGTAAAAAGTAAGGCGAAGAAGAACATATCCAAATTAGCATTCAGACAGGAAGTGTCTTCATGCTGATCTTACCACAACCTTCACTCTTCAGAGCACATCATTAGTCAGTACAATGCAATTCCAAACAATTATTCAAATCATGGTGGCAATTTGAATAACTGAGTACTTACATTATCTTTGTGCTGAGTAAGAGAAATTATGAAAATGCACTTTAAAGGCTGAAAAATTTGAAAATCTACTTTACGGACCATTCACAAGTTCAACCAAGTTAACACACTCTAACAGACTACTCCACTGAGCATAAGGACCACTTACCAGCAGAACGGATATGAGAGGAATACAAAGTGATGTTTCTGCTTTCTTGGTTTTGAAAAACATCTAGTCCACACACTATTTCCCCTGATGTCCAAATCCTATCCCTCTATTTTTTCTAACTTGTGGTTGCTCTTTGGATGCGTGGCAATCATTTGTGTGTAATAGATCAGTTGGAGCAAATGGATTGATTCATCCCCAGGTCTCGCCTAGTGGGACATGGGACACAGATGTAGTTGATTGGTCAGTCTGTGGTTACTCTTTGGTTGTGGCAAGGAAAAACTCTCTAGAGAGACCATTACATCATTATGTGTGCTCTTTTGGTGATTTTATGTGTGATTTTATGTGTGCTCTTTTGGTGATTTTAGGCTATGCTTCAGATCAACACTTTGTAATAAACTAAAATATGAGTTTATTACATAAAATATTACTTTAATAAATAATATTTCTAATAAACTAAACTTAACTTTGATGTATTTGTAAAGCAGTTTCACTCTTCTCCTCTGTTGATCCTACAGCTATTGTATGCCATAATCATGTGCCTATGAACCAAAATGATAATGTTAACAGTTAGGCAGTGTGCCCAAGTAGGAAGTCCACTGTGTGCAGCTCACCCTGCACTATCACCTCAAACATAAATAACATGAGCATGTCTACTTCTGATAAGCTTCCCAGTAAAGCAATAAAAACAACCAAGCATCCCAGAAAAGTGCTAAAAATAGCCAACATTAACATATGTAAGGAACAAGGTTCATGAATTCAATAATTTGCTAGTAACAGATGACATTCATATTCTATCTCTGAATCTCACTTAGATAATACCTTTGATGATACAGTGGTAGCAATACAGAATTATACCATCTTCAGAAAAGACAGAAATGCAAATGGGGGCGGTGTTGCAGTCTATATTCAGATACTGTTGAAGTAGTATGGCTACAGGTTAATCTGCCTCACCTAAAGCCCAGTCTTGTGGGAAACTGCTATAGACCACCAAGTACTAACAGTCAGTATCTGAATAATATTTGTTAAATGCTTGATAATGTATGTGATATCAACAGAAAGGTATAATTTCTCAGTGATTTCAATATTGGCTGGCTTTCATCACATTGCCCACTCAAGAAAAAGCTTCAAACTGTAACCAGTGCCTGCAACCTGGTTCATGTTATCAGTCAACCATCTTTACTAATGCTGCAGAAATGTACTTTAAAGCGGTATCCAAATCCATTGGATGTAGTGAACAAAATATAGTAGCAATATCTAGGAAAACCGAAGTTCTAAAGTCTGGGTCTAATATAGTGCATAAGAGGTCATAAAATACTTATTGTAGTGATTCCTATGTTGATGATGTAAAGAATATTTGCAGGTCTGTGTGTAATGAGGAGCAACCAGATGCTGCACTTGACACATTAATGATATTGCTACTAATAAGCATGCACCGATTTAAGAAAATTATGGTAAAAACTGTTTAATCCCCTTGGATTGATCAGGAATAAATAAATTGCAGGCAAAAGGAATGGCAAATGAGTCTGGCTGCACATCCGATTGGCAAGCGCACTGTAAATTGAGAAATCGTGACTAAACTGAATAAAAAGAAGAAACAAAGAGAAATTATATCAAGAATGATAGTAAAAAGCTTTGGAGCCCCTTAAATGAAATTTTGGGCAAAAAGGCAAACTGAGCTCCTTCATTCTTTGAATCAGATGGCTCATTCATCACAAAACTCACTGATATTGCCAACTACTTTAATGATGTTTTCATTGTTAAGATTAGCAAATTTAGGCATGACATGCCAGCAACAAACGTTGACACTACACATCCAAGTATAACTAACCAAATTATGAAAGACAAGCATTGCAATTTTGAATTCCATAAAGTGAGTGTGGAAGAGGTGAATTTTTTTTGGTCTATCAACAATGACAAGCCACCAGGGTCTGACAACTTGGATGGAAAATTACTGGGGATAATAGCGGCCGATATTGGGACTCCTGTTTGCCATATCTTCAATCTAAGCCAGGGGTGGGAAATTCCAGTCCCCGAGGGCCTGATTGGTGTCACAGTTTTGCCCCAGCCCCAGCTAACACACCGGACTCCAATAATCACCTAATCATGATCTTCAGTTTAGAATGCAATTTGATTAATCAGCTGTGTTTGCTAGTGATGGAGAAAAAGTGTGACACCAATCAGGCCCTCGAGGACTGGAGCTGCCCACCCCTGATCTAAGCCAACTAGAAAGTGTGTGCCATCAGGCCTGAAGGGAAGTAAAAGTATTTCCGTTACACAAGAATAGTAAAACCCCCATTACTGGCTCAAATAGCCAAACAATCAGCCTGTTTGACCAGATACAATGCTATTTTACGGTAAACAAAATGACAACAGACTTTCAGCACACTTATAGGGAAGGACATTCAACAATCACAGCACAAATGACTGATGATTGGCTGAGAGAAATTGATGATAACACATTTTGGGTGCTGTTTTGTTAGACTTCATTGTGGCTTTTGACATTGTCAGTCATAGTCTGCTGCTGGAAAAACTAATGTGTAATGGCTTTACACCCCCTGCTATGTTGTGGATAAAATACTTACCTGTCTATCAGAACACAGAGGGTGTTCTTTAATGGAAGCCTCTCCAACATAATCCAGGTTGAATCAGGAATTCCCCAGGTCAGCTGTCTAGGCCCCTTACTTTTTTCAATCTTTACTTTGATTAAAGCCAGGGTGTCTATGTATGCGGATGACTCAACGCTATACACATCAACTACTACAGCAACTGAAATGACTTCAACACTTAACAAAGAGCTGCAGTTATTTTCAGAATGGGTGGCGAGGAATAAGTTAGTCCTACATTTTTCTAAAACTAAAAACATTTTATTTGGGACAAATCATTCACTAAACCGTAAACCTTAACTAACTCTTGCAATGAATAATGTGGAAACTGAGCAAGTTGTGCTGACTAAACTGCTTGGAGTAATTCTGGATTGTAATCTGTCATGGTCGAAACATGTTTGTACAATAGTAGCTAAAATGGGGAGAAGTCTGTCCCTTAAATGTACACTGAGAGCTAACATTACTAATATGCATGTCAATCCCTAATGGCTCAAGGTACAGGAGAGATTGACTTACATTTGAGTCATTTAGCAGATGCTCTTATCCAGAACAATTATACTATTATACTGTTATACTGTAAGACATGCCCTTGTGTTCCTCAGTTTAGCCAGTGATAATCTCACATGATGTAACAACAACCCCAGTTCTAGTATGAGCGAGAGAAGAAAAAGTGAGGAGGGAGAGATGCCAAAAACCTAAAGTAACACTTAAAAGTTTTCCAGTACGTAAAAAAATGTATGAAATGTATGCATTCACTACTGTAAGTCGCTCTGGATAAGAGCGTCTGCTAAATGACTAAAATGTAAAATGTAAAATGTAAGCTAAGCTAAGCAGTTCCAAAATGAGTGAATTTGGGGGTTAGTGAGAAGTATATTGCTGTTAAATTAGTCAATGGAAAATAAAGACTTTAGTTTGGACTGGTGCTGCAGTGTCTTCATGTGGGGAATGGGGACTCTAGAGTCTTGAAAAAATGTTATAAAAATACACCTTATTGAACAGCGGGGACTGTGAAGAGACACACACAGGCACAGACACAGGCTTACACATACACATGATAAGACACGCACTCTACACACTCATGGCTTTTGTATTCTAGATACGTGGTAGTATAGTAATGGCCTGAGGGTACACACTTAATGTGTTATGAATTGTAATGTCATGTAATATTTTTAATTGTATATAAATGCCTTAATGTTGCTGGACCCCAGGAAGAGTAGCTGCTGTCTTGGCAGCAGCTAATAGAGATAGCAGCTAATAGAGATCCTTAATAAATACAAATACAAATATGGTGCTAACTCTGCTAAATTGACTCTTTGCCGGGGCTGTTTTGCCAGATTGGAAGAGATACAGCAGCTTCCCTAATGCTTGGTGTAATCCTTTCGGGGGGTTAGAGAAATCTCTGCGTTAAACAAATCTGTGTCTGTCTCCAGCAATTGTATAAGTGTGGTGGGGGTGGGTCCTGATGCGAGAATTGAGAGAGAGAATAATTTTGTCTTTTTTCTTTGAAAACTGTGTTTATTTAGTTTACACACATCACATCACACACCTTCCAAGATGGCGTAGCAGTTCAGACGTCCTTTACCCTCCTCTTGTCGTGTCCCGTGTATATATATATATATATTTACATATTTTTCTTCGCATATCTTTTTACATTTTTTTCTTCTAAAATCTCAACCTCAAAGCATTCTCCTGCAACCCGCCTCACCAATTTAAAAAAGAAAGTATTATTAATCTGAAATCCACAGTAGCAGCTAGCCAGAGGTTAGCCATTTTCACTGGCTAACGTTGGAGTTCAGCTAGCCACGGTTAGCGGTCATCAGATATCCATTAGCTCGAAAGCTATCGCCAGTCTTTGTACAGCGCGACTCAGACCAGAGCATACCGGACCTATTCTCTCTCCTTTCCCCGGATTTCGACCGCATGCTCTGGACATTTACACCTGGATCTTGCAGCTAATCTAGCTGCTACCTGAGTGACTATTGGCAACGTCGGTCCCGGAATTAACACACATTATTCCGGAGCTAGCCAGCTGAAGAGTTCCGTCAGCCACTCCTGGGCTATTCCTGAGCTAGCCAGCTGAAGTGTCTCCTGGGCTACAATCACCTATCCGGACCCGTTTTACTGCCGATGCGGAGCCCCATCGGGCCTTCACGACTGGACCACCGACGTTATCTGCCCGAGGGAGTTATCCAACTGGCCCCTCCGTCGCGACGTAACCTGATCGCCCATTCTGCGGCCCGCTAATCGTTAGCTGTCTTATCGGCTGCGACCTGAATAGGTCTATCGGACACTTTTCTTGGGCCACTATAACTAACTATTTTTGCCAACTTGGACTGGTCCCTCCTTCCACACGGAACCCCACTAACCCACAGACGGAAACACACGAGGTGGCTAAAAACAGACCTCCCTCCATCTTCCACCAGCTTGCTACCTATGGCCCGGCTAGCTGTCTGAATCTCACTGGACCCTTTGATCACTCGGCTAAGCATGCCTCTCTTTAATGTCAATATGCCTTGTCCATTGCTGTTCTGGTTAGTGTTTATTGGCTTATTTCACTGTAGAGCCTCTAGCCCTGCTCATTATACCTTATCCAAACTCTCAGTTCCTCCACCCACACATGCTATGACAATATCTCTCTCATCATCACTAAATGCCAAGGTTTACCTCCTCTGTATTCACATCCCACCATACCTTTGTCTGTACATTATACCTTGAAGCTATTTTATCGCCCCCAGAAACCTGCTCCTTTTTCTCTCTATTCTGGACGTCACAGACAACCAATTCTTATAGCTTTTAGCCGTACCCTCATACTCATTCTTCTCTACTCCTCTGGGGATGTAGAGGTGAATCCAGGCCCTGCAGTGCCTGGCTCCACTCCTACTCCCCAGGCACTCTCTTTTGATGACTTCTGTAACCGTAATAGCCTTGGTTTCATGCATGTTAACATTAGAAGCCTCCTCCCTAAATTTGCTTTATTCACTGCTTTAGCACACTGCTCCAAAAAAATAAAGGGAACACTTAAACAACACAATGTAACTCCAAGTCAATCACACTTCTGTGAAATCAAACTGTCCACTTAGGAAGCAACACTGATTGACAATAAATTTCACATGCTGTTGTGCAAATGGAATAGACAACAGGTGGAAATATTAGGCAATTAGCAAGACACCCCCAATAAAGGAGTGCTTCTGCAGGTGGTGACCACAGACCACTTCTCAGTTCCTATGCTTCCTGGCTGATGTTTTGGTCACTTTTGAATGCTGGCGGTGCTTTCACTCTAGTGGTAGCATGAGACGGAGTCTACAACCCACACATGTGGCTCAGGTAGTGCAGCTCATCCAGGATGGCACATCAATGCGAGCTGTGTCAAGAAGGTTTGCTGTGTCTGTCAGCGTAGTGTCCAGAGCATGGAGGCGCTACCAGGAGACAGGCCAGTACATCAGGAGACGTGGAGGAGGCCGTAGGAGGGCAACAACCCAGCAGCAGGACCGCTACCTCCGCCTTTGTGCAAGGAGGAGCAGGAGGAGCACTGCCAGAGCCCTGCAAAATGACCTCCAGCAGGCCACAAATGTGCATGTGTCTGCTCAAACGGTCAGAAACAGACTCCATGAGGGTGGTATGAGGGCCCGACGTCCACAGGTGGGGGTTGTGCTTACAGCCCAACACCGTGCAGGACGTTTGGCATTTGCCAGAGAACACCAAGATTGGCAAATTCGCCACTGGCACCCTGTGCTCTTCACAGATGAAAGCAGGTTCACACTGAGCAGGTGACAGACGTGACAGAGTCTGGAGACGCCGTGGAGAACGTTCTGCTGCCTGCAACATCCTCCAGCATGACCGGTTTGGCGGTGGGTCAGTCATGGTGTGGGGTGGCATTTCTTTGGGGGGCCACACAGCCCTCCATGTGCTCGCCAGAGGTAGCCTGACTGCCATTAGGTACCGAGATGAGATCCTCAGACCCCTTGTGAGACCATATGCTGGTGCGGTTGGCCCTGGGTTCCTCCTAATGCAAGACAATGCTAGACCTCATGTGGCTGGAGTGTGTCAGCAGTTCCTGCAAGAGGAAGGCATTGATGCTATGGACTGGCCCGCCTGTTCCCCAGACCTGAATCCAATTGAGCTCATCTGGGACATCATGTCTCGCTCCATCCACCAACGCCACATTGCACCACAGACTGTCCAGGAGTTGGCGGATGCTTTAGTCCAGGTCTGGGAGGAGATCCCTCAGGAGACCATCCGCCACCTCATCAGGAGCATGCCCAGGCATTGTAGGGAGGTCATACAGGCACGTGGAGGCCACACACACTACTGAGCCTCATTTTGACTTGTTTTAAGGACATTACATCAAAGTTGGATCAGCCTGTAGTGTGGTTTTCCACTTTAATTTTGAGTGTGACTCCAAATCCAGACCTCCATGGGTTGATAAATTGGATTTCCATTGATTATTTTTGTGTGATTTTGTTGTCAGCACATTCAACTATGTAAAGAAAAAAGTTTTTAATAAGATTATTTCATTCATTCAGATCTAGGATGTGTTATTTTAGTGTTCCCTTTATTTTTTTATATATATATATATATATATATATATATATACATATAAAAATCAGCCGATTAATCGGCATAGGCATTTTGTGCCCCCCCAATAATCGGTATCGGTATCGGCGTTGAAAAATCATAATCGGTCGACCTCTAGTTGCTACCATGCTGTTTTGTCATGTGTTGCTGCCATATTATGTTGTTGTCTTAAGTCTCTCTTTATGTAGTGTTGTGTTGTCTCTCTTGTCGTGTTTTGTCCTATATTTTTAATACATTTCTTTTTATTTTAATCCTAGCCCCCGTCCCCGCAGGAGACTTTTTGCCTTTTCGTAGACCGTCATTGTAAATAAGAATTTGTTCTTAATAACAGACTTGCCTAGTTAAATAAAGGTTCAATACAAATGAAAAGCCTTCGGTATGCATTTGGAGTAGTTCATGATTTTGGTACATTGTGGTCACAACGGGGCATGTTAACAGCGACAGGAACACCAATAAAAAATGGACTAGAGGTCGAGGCATTATTAGAAGCATGTCAGTTGCCCAGTAAATTAGCAGTAGTGAAATGTGAAGCTCATACTAGTCATATAGATAAAATCGCCATAGGTAATCGTAGAGCAGACGAAATGGCTAAGGCGGCTGCCTTGGTGAGAGAAAGTGTTAGAGAACCACATGTAAATATTGTGAATATGAAGGCTGGGATTGGGAGACTAAAAGATTTACAGCAGCAAACTAACAAGAAAGAAATGTGGGTGTGGTTAGAGCAGGGGTGCCAAGTAGACAGTGAAGGGTTATGGTATAACCCTACCACTGGAAGGCCCGTGGCGCCAAGTGGGATACATGTTACTCTTTCTGAAATGTATCATGGACCAACTCATCAATCGGCTGTGAACATGTACTCTCAGTTCAAGACGACGTGGTGGGGAAAGGGAGTGTTAGGAACATTTTGGGACTGGGTTAAAATATGTTTGATATGTGCCCAACATAATATTGCACCAACAATGCCTACTCCTGCGCGACAGCAACCCTTGCCGGAAGGACCATTCGCATCATTGCAGAATGATTTTATAGGGCCACTCCCTTGAAGCAGGGGGAAGACCCATGCATTGGTGGTGGTGGACAGATTTTCAAGATTGACGGAAGTATTTGCAACTTCCACAGCATCAGCGAACTATGTGGCACAAACTTGGATGAGGGAAGTGATACCGAGATGGGGCTTATTTCAGACATTAGATGCCGATCAAGGAACACATTTCACTTCTAAAGTGCTACAAGCGGCATGTAAGGCTTTGGGAATCTCCCATGCTTTTCATTGTCCGTATAGGCCGCAAGCGGCATGGATTACAGAGCGTCAGAATCGTTCGATTAAGAAGAAATTGGCCAAGACCTTAGGTACTGCAGGGAAAGACTGGGTTATGAATTTACCCGTGGTACTGATGTCAATGAGGGCGTCAACTAACGCTACTACTGGACTCACGCCACACGAAGTGGTGACTGGCAGACCGATGAGGGTTCCAGGGGCTGTTATTCACATGTCACAAATGAGTGATTTGGCAATAATGGGAGAATCTACGTTGTCATATTGTCAGAAAATGACCCATGCTTTGCAGTGTGTATATTCCCAGGTGAAAACTGCACACAAGGAACAGGTGCCAGGAGATAACCGAGAGCACGGGCTGACTCCTGGAGATTGAGTGTACATCAAGATTCACCAGGTGGGAGTGTTGGGACGGCGTTGGTCGGGACCACACACCGTACTACTTACTGCATTCCAAAACCTAAGCCTGATTTGCAAGAGACAACATTAGAATCGGGAAAAGTATTGTATACAGATGGCTGTAGTTACATGACCACAGAAGGGAAGAGAGTTACGGGTTACGCTGTGTGTGATGACAGAGGAGAAGTGAAGGCTGGCCCAATGTCAGCCTCGGTGTCAGCCCAGGGGGTGGAGTTACATGCACTGGCCATGGTTGTAGGTTGTCGGAAGGGGAGAATGTAACAATACAAGTCAGTTCGTCAAATAGAGAGGACAACTATAGGTGCTGTTATTGTGTAGTGCAAACGTCTAGGAGAAACAACTGCTCAGCCGCAAAGTGGTTGGCCACACAAGCCCACAGAACGGGACTGCCGAGTGATGAAGCACTTAGTAAGTAAAAATCACCTGTCCTCAGTTGTTGTGTTGCATCTGAAGACGAAGTTCCAGGTAATAATTTACCTAAAGGACATTGCTAACCCCACATTACCCTGTCTTGGCCCTATCTGTCTCTCAAACACAGAAATGACCAGGTTTGGATACCAATATCCATCATGCATCTGACCAATGGGAAGAAGCCCTTTCACATCCTTTTCAATTAACATTCAACAGCATGAATTAACATCTAAACGTCTTCAGATACTACACACACATCAATAACCTTGAGCACACATACCAATAATGGTGCAACCATGAATACAATCTGGGATATGAACATGTACGTCCACCCGGGATACGAAACTTCCACTATCCCGTACACTGAATAAATCATGCACTCTTGAACGCATCCCATTGCCCGTCAATTCCCTGACCACGAAATGAACAGATAACTCTCTACAATCAATGAGGAAATACCAGGTAATAATTTACCAAAAGGACATCGCTAACCCCAGGTTATACCATTAACGAATATGTGCTTTTCATAAACCATTAATGTTTGCGATGTCTGATTATTGATAAAAGGCATGTCTTTAGATTATGTAACGACGATCATCACAGCCCCTTTGCCGTTCCATGAAATGCACTTTGTGGCAAAATCCTGCACGCAGCCTTCACCGTGCGCTGCCACATTAGGAGCGCTTTAGCAGTAGGGAGGAGATAAAGATAGCTCTTCCGGCTTTCTGGAGGTAACTCTCGGTTGGCACGGCAGTTTGATAGTGTGTGCAATGCTGCAGAAGTCTTGTTAATTTTCAGCGCGATCATGTGTTACTGCTCTAGGTCGTGGTTGTTATCTTTTGGGACCGCACCGGTTATTAATCGCATGGATTAGTAGCAACATTGTTGCGAAGCTGTGACGTGCAAAGCAACAAAACATCAGACAGAGAGACAGTGCAACTGCAAGCTTGAAGTCAACGGCTAAGACCCCCTCTCTCTTCCCTCTATCGTTCCACTGCTTTACACTGCAGCAGATTTTTTTTTTATGCGCTTCCCATTGATGTTCAGTGTCGCTGGACTATTATATGCCCTGCCAGACGTATTTGGGTTGGCATTTTAGTTAACTTCTATGGGCTAGGTGGGACGTTTGCGTCCCACCCTAGTCAACAGCCAGTGGAATCGCGTGGCGCGAAATACAAATACCTCAAAAATGCTATAACTTCAATTTCTCAAACATATGACTATTTTACACCATTTTAAAAACTAGACTCTCGTTAATCTAACCACATTGTCCGATTTCAAAAAGGCTTTACAGCGAAAGCAAAACATTAGATTATGTCAGGAGAGTACCCTGCCAAAAATAATCACACAGCCATTTTCAAAGCAAGCATATATGTCACAAAAACCAAAACCACAGCTAAATGCAGCACTAACCTTTGATGATCTTCATCAGATGACACTCCTAGGACATTATGTTATACAATACATGCATGTTTTGTTCAATCAAGTTCATATTTATATCAAAAAACAGCTTTTTACATTAGCATGTGATGTTCAGAACTAGCATACCCACCGAAAACTTCCGGTGAATTTACTAAATTACTCATGATAAATGTTGAGAAAATACATAACAATTATTTTAAGAATTATAGATACAGAACTCCTTTATGCAAACGCTATGTCAGATTTTAAAATAGCTTTTCGGCAAAAGCACATTTTGCAATATTCTGAGTACATAGCTCGGCCATCACGGCTAGCTATTTTGACACCCACCAAGTTTGGGGCTCACTAAACTCAGAATTACTATTAGAAAAATTGGATTACCTTTGCTGTTCTTCATCAGAATGCACTCCCAGGACTTCTACTTCAACAACAAATGTTGTTTTGGTTCCAAATAATCCATAGTTATATCCAAATACCGCAAGCGCATTTCGAGACCAAAAAATTCAAAATATTAATTTACCGTACTTAGAAGCATGTCAAACGCTGTTTAAAATCAATTTTTATGCGATTGTTCTCGTAAAATAGCAATAATATTCCAACCGGCTAAAGTTGTATTCATTCAAAGGCTGAAAGAAAAAAATGGAGTAGTGCGTGACCGCGCATCTCAGTCTCACTGTCCCCAGGCTGACCACTTACAAACAGAGCTGCAGTTCTTTGCCCAGAGACAGCAGACACCCCATTCCACTTTCTGGCAGCTTTAGAGAGCCAATGGAAGCCTTAGAAAATGTGACGTTACAGCACAGATGCTGTATTTTCGATAGATATGCAACAGAAGGACAACAAATTGTCAGACAGGGCACTTCCTGTATGGAATCTTCTCAGGTTCTGGCCTGCCATATGAGTTCTGTTATACTCACAGACACCATTCAAACAGTTTTAGAAACTTTAGAGTGTTTTCTATCATAATCTACTAATTATATGCATATTCTCATTTCTGGGCAAGAGTACTAATCAGTTTAAATCGGGTATGTTTTTTATCCGGCTGTGCAAATACTGCCCCCTAGCCCCAACAGGTTTTAAAGGGAGGCTGCTTGCGAGTTTATTGTGTATTGTTATTTGAACTTGATGTGGTGTGGTACTATTAACATGTGGCCGAGAAGATTTTACATTTTAGGCCTTTGTTTTGTCTGTGAACCCCCCTCCCATTCATACCCTCTGCAATCCTCCACTGGCAGTTAATACACATTATTGCAAATCCTTTAATGTTGATGACTGGGTTCTATCTTGTAAATTGTAAACTGGAAACAGGAGACAAAGGGCTGTGAGACATGGGTTTAACTCAGGACACATGAAAGGTGGGGTGTATACAAAGGGTACGGGGCAACGGAAGACGAACAGCGGGACTAAGACGAACAGAGGGACTAATCATTTTTGAGATGGGAAACGGGCCAATAAAGAGTTTGCGCGATTCCACCCGGAGGGGCAGATCCCGGGTGGATTGCCATACCTTCTGCCCGAGATGATGCCGGGGTCCGATGGTGATTCGCTTGTCGTCGATACCTGGAGGTGGTCTTGAGGAGGGCCGACCGGGCTCTCCACCAGGTACGACGACAGCGGCTGACAAACATCTGGGCAGAAGGTACGCTGACTTTTTCCTCCTGCTTGGGGAAGAGTGGGGGCTGATACCCCAGGGAACATTCAATAGGCGATAGGCCCTTGGCAGAGCAGGGAAGGGTGTTGCGTGCGTATTCCACCCACACCAGCTGCTGGCTCCAGGTGGTGGGGTTGGCGGAGTCCAGGTAGCGTAGAGTTGTCTCAAGGTCCGACTGGCCATTGGACTGGGGGTGGAATCCAGAGGACAGGCTGGCCAATGACCCAACGAGGGTGCAGAATGCCTTCCAGAACCGGGACAAGAACTGAGGGCCTCGGTCGGAGACCTTGTCCATGGGCAGTCCATGGATCCGGAAGACATGCTGCGCCATGAGCTAGGCTGTCTCCTTGGCCGAGGGTAGTTTGGGGAGAGGAATGAAGTGGGCGGCCTTGGAAAACCGGTTGACCACCGTCAGGATGGCAGTGTTGCCCTCAGATGGGGGGAGACCCATGATGAAATCCAGGGATATGTGGGACCAGGGACGGTGAGTAACACGCAGAGGTTGCAGAAGGCCAGCCAGAGCTTGCCGAGAAGTCTTGTTCTGAGCACTCACTGTGCAAGCGGCGACAAATGCGGAGACGTCAGGAACCATGGTGGGCCACCAAAAGCGTCGTCACACAAACGCTGGCGCGAACCCAGGCAGCAGGCTAGTCTGGAGGAGTGGGCCCACTCCAGGACTGCAGAGCGGACTGCATCAGGCACAAATATCCGGTTATGAGGACCCCCCCGGGGTTCGGCTGGGAACGCTATGCCTTCTGGACCTGTTTCCCTATACACCTTCTGAGTGCCGTTGCCAGGCACGAGGTGGGAAGGATGGTCTCTGGCTCCAGGGTAATAGCCGTAGAGCTATAATGGCGAGACAGTGCATCCGACTTGACATTCTTGGATCCCGGCCGATATGAGAGGGAGAAGTTGAACCGTGTGAACAGCAGGGCCCATCTAGCTTGCCTGGAGTTGAGGTGTTTGGCGGTGCGTGAGATACTCCAGATTTTTGTGGTCGGTCCATACAATAAACAGTTGTTCCGCCCCTTGCAGCCAGTGCCTCCATTCCTCCAACGCCATCTTCACTGCGAGAAGCTCACAATTTCCCACATCGTAGTTTTTCTCCATGGCATTGAAGCGATGGGAGAAGAAGGCAAAGGGATGTAGTTTCAATACCAGGGACAATACCAATACCAATACCAATACGCTGGGACAGGACCGCCCCCACTCCTACATCTGACGCATCAGCCTCCACCACGAACTGACGGGAAGGGTCAGGATGAACCAGGATGGGAGCAGTGGTGAGGCGGTGTTTGAGGTCCCGGAACGCCCGGTCAGCAGCAGGCGACCACATGAACTGAACCTTGGGAGAAGTGAGTGCTGACAGGGGGGAAGCCAGGGTGCTGTAACCCCGGATGAAGCGGCGATAGAAGTTGGCGAACCCCAGGAAATGGGCAAAGGTACAGGACGTCAGGCAGGCAGGCTCAGGGCCAGGGGCAGGCAGAGTGGACAGGCGGGCGGGCTCAGGGTCAGGACAGGGAACGGTCAAAACCAGGGGGACGAGAAAAGAGAAACTGGGGAAAAGCAGAGCTGATACAAAAAACGCTGGTTGACTTGACAAACAAGACAAACTGGCAACAGACAAACAGAGAACACAGGTATAAATACACAGGGGATAATGGGGAAGATGGGTGACACCTGGAGGGAGGTGGAGACAATCACAAAGACAGGTGAAACAGATCAGGGTGTGACTGGCTATCTGGCAAACAGGCCATTTTAAAAACTAGACTCTCGTTAATCTAACCACACTGTCCGATTTCAAAAAGGCTTTACAGCGAAAGCAAAACATTAGATTATGTCAGCAGAGTACCCAGCCAGAAATAATCAGACACCCATTTTTCAAGCTAGCATATAATGTCACATAAACCCAAACCACAGCTAAATGCAGCACTAACCTTTGATTATCTTCATCAGATGACACACCTAGGACATTATGTTATACAATACATGCATGTCTGTTCAATCAAGTTCATATTTATATCAAAAACCAAATTTTTACATTAGCATGTGACGTTCAGAACTAGCATTCCCACCGAACACTTCCGGTGAATTTACTAAATTACTCACGATAAACGTTCACAAAAAGCATAACAATTATTTTAAGAATTATAGATACAGAACTCCTCTATGCACTCGATATGTCCGATTTTAAAATAGCTTTTCGGATGAAGCACATTTTGCAATATTCTAAGTACATAGCCCGGCATCACAGGGCTAGCTATTTAGACACCCAACCAGTTTAGCCTTCACCAAAATCACATTTCCTATAAGAAAAATGGTCTTACCTTTCCTGTTCTTCGTCAGAATGCACTCCCAGGACTTCTACTTCAATAACAAATGTTGGTTTGGTCCCAAATAATCCATCGTTATATCCAAACAGCGGCGTTTTGTTCGTGCGTTCTAGACACTATCCCAATGGTAAATCACGGTCGTGCGCATGGCGCAGAACGTGACAAAACATTTCTAAATATTCCATTACCGTACTTCGAAGCATGTCAACCGCTGTTTAAAACCAATTTTTATGCAATTTATCTCGTAGAAAAGCGATAATATTCCGACCAGGAATCTGCATGTCTGTAAACTGAGGGAAAAACCGAAAGACGGGGGCGGGGCAGGTCACGAGCGTAAGCATTTCTCCACTGATAGCCCACTTAGCTTTTGCTCTCGTGTGTTTCAGCCAGGGCTTTGAATTACGTCATTCCTGTTTTTCCCGGGCTCTGAGAGCCCATTGGAGACGTGGGAAGTGTCACGTAACAGCAGAGATCCCTTGTAATAGATAGAGAGAATCAACAAGGGCAAGAAATGTTCAGACAGGGTACTTCCTGAACAGAACCTTCTCAGGTTTTTGCCTGCCATAGGAGTTCTGTTATACTCACAGACACCATTCAAACAGTTTTAGAAACTTTGGAGTGTTTTCTATCCAAAGCTAATAATTATATGCATATTCTAGTTTCTGGGCAGGACTAATAATCAGATTAAATCGGGTACGTTTTTTATCCAGCCGTGAAAATACTGCCCCCTAGCCATAAGAGGTTAATACCTGGTGCCCAAACAATTTTTTTATCTTTACTCCTCTCTAACAATACCGCTACAACTTGATGGTATTATATCAGCCACCCTGAGCACCCCCGTTATACACCCCTGTCATTAGAGCACAGAGTGAAAAAGCAATGAATACCCAAAACCCCCAGGATAACTTGTGTAAGATAACTTGTGTAAGATTAATAATGTAAGATACTTGGGAAAAATATGGAAAAGAAACATGCCAACATTAGAACTAAATAATTCACTCTCCAGTAAAATTGCCAAAATCAAACTAGTTGGATGTTGTCTCAACGTACAGCCAAAATCAATTTCTGTGCAACTTTGAAAGTTTGCTGTGTATAAATAACGTTCAAAATGTACAACGTTGAAGTAAAGAACAAACAAAAAAACGTAGCCTCGGCACATTTAAAACGGTAATATACTATGCTTCTCGGCATTAAGGACATGGATTATATAAATCTAGCTAGTTTTTCTATATATCAGCAGGACAGAACAGCAGAGTCCGGTAAGATCAGGGGTGGTGGTTCGTGTCTCTTTTTTAACAACAGCTGGTGCGCAATCTCTAATATTAGAATACTTCATGATAAGCTGTAGACCATACAATTTACCAAGACAGTTTTTATCTGTATTTTCATGGCTGTCTATTTACCACCACAAACCGATGCTGTTACTAAGACCGCACTCAATGAGTTGTATAGGGACATAAGCAAACAATAAAAGGCAGCACTTCAGAGGCGAGCTCCTAGTAGACGGTGATTTTAATGCAGGAAAACTGCAATCCATTTTACCTATTTTCTACCAGCATGTCACCTATATAACTAAAGGATAAAAACTCAAGATCATCTTCACTCCATACACAGAGACACATACAAAGCTTTTCCCCGCCCTCCATTTGGAAAATCTGATTATAACTCTATCCTCTTGCTTACAAGCAAAAACACAAACAGGAAGTTCCAGTGACACACAATACAGAAGTGGTCCGATGAATCGGATGCTAAGCTACAGGACTGTTTTGCTAACAGAGACTGGAATATCTTCCGGGATTCATCCAATGGCATTGAGGGAACCAGTCACCAGCTTCATGAATAATGTCCATCGAAGACATTGTCCCCAGAGTGATCATATGTACAGTTGTGGCCAAAAGTTTTGAGAATGACACAAATATTAATTTTCACAAAGTTTGCTGCTTCAGTGTCTTTAGATATTTTTGTCAGATGTTACTATGGAATACTGAAGTATAATTACAAGCATTTCATAAATGTCAAAGGTTTTATTGACAATTACATGAAGTTGATGCAAAGAGTCAATATTTGCAGTGTTGACCCTTCTTTTTCAAGACCTCTGCAATCCGCCCTGGCATGCTGTCAATTAACTTCTGGGCCACATCCTGACTGATGGCAGCCCATTCTTCCATAATCAATGCTTGGAGTTTGTCAGAATTTGTGGGTTTTTGTTTGTCCACCCGCCTCTTGAGGATTGACCACAAATTCTCAATGGGATTAAGGTCTGGGGAGTTTCCTGGCCATGGACCCAAAATATCGATGTTTTGTTCCCCAAGCCACTTAGTTATCACATTTGCCTTATTGCAAGGTTCTCCATCATGCTGGAAAAGGCATTGTTCTTCACCAAACTGTTCCTGGATGGTTGGGAGAAGTTGCTCTCGGAGGATGTGTTGGTACCATTTTTTATTCATGGATGTGTTCTTAGGCAAACTTGTGAGTGAGCACACTCCCTTGGCTGAGAAGCAACCCCACAAATAAATGGTGTCAGGATGCTTTACTGTTGGCATGACTTGACTGATGGTAGCGCTTACCTTGTCTTCTCCGGACCAGCTTTTTTCTGGATGCCCCAAACAATTGGAAAGGGGATTCATCAGAGAAAATGACTTTACCCCAGTCCTCAGCAGTCCAATCCCTGTACCTTTTGCAGAGTATCAGTCTGTCCCTGATGTTTTTCCTGGAGAGAAGTGGCTTCTTTGCTGCCCTTCTTGACACGAGGCCATCCTCCAAAAGTCTTCGCCTCACTGTGCGTGCAGATGCACTCACACCTGCCTGCTGCCATTCCTGAGCAAGCTCTGTACTGGTTGTGCCCCGATCCTGCAGCTGAATCAACTTTAGGAGACGGTCCTGGCGCTTGCTGGACTTTCTTGGGCGCCCTGAAGCCTTCTTCACAACAATTGAACCGCTCTTCTTGAAGTTCTTGATGATCTGATAAATGGTTGATTTAGGTGCAATCTTACTGGCAGCAATATCCTTGCCTGTGAAGCCCTTTTTGTGCAAAGCAATGTTGACAGCACGTGTTTCCTTGCAGGTAACCATGGTTGACGGAGGAAGAACAATGATTCCAAGCACCACCCTCCTTTTGAAGCTTCCAGTCTGTTGTTCGAACTCAAACAGCATGGCAGAGTGATCTCCAGCCTTGTCCTCGTCAACACTCACAGCTGTCTTAACGAGAGAATCACTGACATGATGTCAGCTGGTCCTTTTGTGACAGGGCTGAAATGCAGTGGAAATGTTTTTGGGGGATTCAGTTCATTTGCATGGCAAAGAGGGACTTTGCAATTAATTGCAAGTCATCTGATCACTCTTCATAACATTCTGGAGTATATGCAAATTGCCATCATACAAACTGAGGCAGCAGACTTTGTGAAAATTTATATTTGTGTCATTCTCAAAACCTTTGGCCACGACTGTACGTATCCCAACCAGAAGCCATGGATTACAAGCAACAGCTTTCAAGGAGCAGGACACTAATCCGGATGCTTATAAGAAACCCGATATAAAAGCCAAAACACTGAACACCAGCTGCTCCAGACGACGGTATGATCACGCTCTCCGTAGCCAATGTGAGTAAGACCTTTAAACAGGTTAACATTCACAAGGCCGCAGATTGGATTACCAGGATGCATACTCAGATCATGCGCTGACCAGCAAGTGTCTTCACTGACATTTTCAAACCTCTCTCTGACACAGTCTGTAATATCTACATGTTTCAAGCAAACCACTATTGTCCCTGTGCCTACGAGCGCCAATAAACCTGTCTAAATGACTACCGCCCCGTAGCACTCACATGTGTAGCCATGACATACTTTGAAAGGCTGGTCATGGCTCACATCAACACCATCATCCCAGAAACCATGGACCCACTCCAATTCGCATACCGCCCCAACAGACCCAAAGATGACACAATCTATATTGCACTCAACACTGCCCTTTCCCACCTACAAAAAAGGAACACTTATGTGAGAATGCTGTTCATTAACTACAGCTCAGCATTCAACTCCATAGTGCCCTCCAAGCTCTTCACTAAGTTAACCCTTTCACACGTACCATCACACGGGGTGTGATCGTTCTACAGTGGTCCCTGAAGCGTACGATCACACCCCGTGTGATTAGAACACTAATTTAGAATGCTCATTTAGAACGGCCAGTTTCGAATGACGCAACAATCAACATTTGAGCTGGCCACACTTTTTTCAGAAACTATTTACACAAACACAGTCCTTACAAAGTTATGTCCAGAATGTGAGCAGTTTATTTTTGGATGCAATGTTCAGATATTCACAGAAGTATCTATAGCATAACACAATCATCCTAACCGGAAAAATGTAGGCTACATTTGTCCTTGCGCTGAGGAAAGATTGACGCAACACAAGCGGTCATATTTTCTAACTCTCGGCTGACATAAACTACACTATGAATTAGCTAATAGCAATTACTATGTACAATTAATCCCATCACGGGTTTGCTCACCGTTGATCAAAATAATTGAGTAAAAAACTTTCTCGAAATCGAAAGTAATCTGACGATTAGTTTCAGCGCGCAGCCATGCATTTTTTTCCTCACAGAAACCGAAGATAATAACAGACAAAATTAGTTTGGTCTGTTTATAGTATGCACGTTGAAGGGGTGTGTCTACCGTCGTTCACATCCCACCATTCATTTCCAGAAGTCCTCAAAAAATGAGTGAACTCTTACTCACCTCATTTTGTTATAACATCTTTGGTAAGACAATTACGTGAAACCCAGAATGCAACAAGCATGGCTCCATACACATAGCTGGAATTAGCTTAGCTCATCATAATCAGTATAACCTTCAAATAAGTATTTTACACACATAATATGTGCCCATTACAATCTATGCAAGAATCGGAATGCATGATTTGTCACCTAGAATTGAAAACATGTGAATAAAACAGTAAATACACAAATAATTACCACACAAAACATTTTCTGATGGTGATTTATTGATACAAGTGACGCATGCCGGCAGTCAATCACGTACCCTCTCACTCTGAGCCATTCAGTGTTGTTGTTTATGTATGTAGCTAGTGAGCTAAGCTATAGCATTAGCAATGTCTTTCAAAAGGAGACAACTCACAAATGTGGAAATTCTGGAGATTTTTTAAAATTCTGACAATGAGTCTGAGTATGAAAGTCAGGAATCAGATTCTGACAGTGACAGTGAGGAGCTGCCCCCCAACCTTGTAGCCATTGAGAACCCTGAATCTGAGGTTCCCTTGTCCACTGACGAAGTACCAGGTCCCTTTGAAGATGCTGGTGGTGATGGAGGCAGACCGACAGTGGATGAAGTACAAGAGTTCTGTGGTAGCTGGAAGGCCGCCAGTCATTTCACCCCTCCTGGCCCTGCTGTTTGCTTTGACGAGTCCCAGTCTGGAGTGCAACGCCCCTTGCCATTTCCAACTGAGGCAGAGTGCTTCAAGTTGTTTCTGACAGAGGAGCTCGTGGGAAACATAGTACAGGAGACCAATCGCTATGCCTTGGAGCTACAGGAGAAGAGAGAGCCAGGAGTGAGAGGGAAACTCGCTAAATGGGTGACAACCACAATTAGTGAAATGTATACCTTCCTGGTGACAGTCCTCCTCATGGGGATAGTAAAGAAGAACTCCCTAAGAGACTACTGGAGCACAGATGTTTGCAACTCCCTTCTTTGCCACCCTCTTTTCCCAAGACCGTTTCCTAATTCTGCTGCGATGCCTGCATTTCGTCAACAATGCTACTGCCATCCTAAGTGACCCGTTATACCAAATAAGAATTGTTCTTATCAGCCTGACATCAGCATTTGGTCGGGTCTTTGTGCCATACAAGGACCTATGCATTGATGAGTCCCTGATGTTATGGAAAGGTAGGCTGGCGTTCCGTCAATATATTCCCTCCAAAAGGCATAGGTTTGGGGTCAAGTTCTTTGTCATGTGCGACGTGAAGACAGGATTTGTCCAGGATATTATAGTTTACACAGGGTCCACCACTGACATCAAACATTATGAGGGGCTTGGGGTGTCCGGGTCCGTGGTGATGACCATGCTGGCTCCTCATCTCGGCAAGGGACACACTTTGTATGTGGACAATTGGTACAGCAGTCCCACACTCTTCCAGCATCTGCTCTCCAACAGCACAGGGGCCTGTGGCACAGTCAGGTCGAACAGGAAGGGGATGCCGGCATTCGGATGCAGGAAGATGCAGAGAGGGTAGGTGGAGTTCCAGGAGAACGGTCAACAGCTGGCAGTAAAGTGGCATGACAAACGAGACGTCCATGTCCTCTCCACTGTCCATACAGCAACCATGTCGGCCACAGGGAAGGTGGACCACCTGACGGGAGAGAGAAAGATCAAACCAGATTGTGTGCTAGACTATAACCTCAAAATGGGGGCCGTGGATAAGGCGGACATGATAAACAGCTTTGTGGAATGCACTCGGAAAACGACCAAGTGGTATAAGAAGACATTTTTCCAGCTGATCGACACTGCTGTCCTCAACGGCAGCATAGTTCACCGCCAACTAACAGGTGAGATGATTACTGAACAAGGTATTTTTGTAATTGGATGTACAGTTCACATACAAATCCATTATGCAATTACAGTGACAATATCTCACCGACCTACCCACTGCCTCATCATCCTCTAACTTTCCTCATCCTCCCCACTCCCTCATAGGTAAAGTAATTACCTACCAAAAATACAGAGAGAACCTCATGAGAGAGCTGTTGGAGGAGCACCACACCCCTCGGCGCCCCTCCACTGGGGGTCGCCCTGCTGTAGACAATCCCCTACGCCTCACTGCACGGCATTTTTCCTGCAAAGTCCCTCAAACTGCTGCTCAAGGTAGTCGCACACGGAGGCACTGCAAAGTCTGCCTGTCTGGCGCCAGGAGAAGTAAGCAGAGGAAGATGACAAAATACATGTGTTTAGCTTGTGATACACCTCTATGTATTTCACCATGCTTTGAGGAGTATCACATGCTCAAGCATTATTGAGCACATCTGCAGCAATAAGTGACTGACTGACCTGACAGGTGACCTGCCATGATACTATGCCTTTAGAGGTGGGGGTGGAAATGCAGTTGTTATTCAGTCACTGCATGAATATTAAATATGGGTTATGCATATTCCATTTTTTTGTCCTCTAGTAAAACAAATTGTTGTTGAACCAACTACCAATACTTCAATAAAATAGACGACTATTACATATTGGCCTATGTGTTTTCTTGCTGTGTTTTCATCCAGTAAAACTGTTAAGGAGTGTACGTTAGCATACAAAAGCTGTCCTCAATCTTCAGCTGGAAAGATGTCCAGTTCCAGTTATGATATTGGCAAATACTGTTTGTGGTTTCTGAAAGTACAGAATAAAGAGGAATTATTAATTAGAATACAATATAAGGATATAGCAATAAAACAATATTACAAATAACATAATAAACACTGCTATAAAAATAGTTTATTGCATTTACAAAATCACAGATTTGAGTTATAACAGTAAGAAACTAACTTTTGAGCTCCACAAGGGGGCAAGGCAGGGCAGAACAGAGCTATGCTGAATAGACCAAATAAACAAACCATGGTCATATGTTTTATTTTATTTAACTAGGCAAGTCATTTAACAACAAATTATTATTTACCTATGATGGCCTACACCGGCCAAACTCGGACAACGCTGGGCCAATTGTGCGCTGCCCTATGGGACTCCCAATCACAGCCAGTTGTGATACAGCCTGGATTTGAACCACGGTGTCTGTAGTGATGAGATGTAGCACTGAGATGCAGTGCCATTGACCGCCGCGCCACTAGGGAGTCATAAGGCCAGGGTAGCTTCAAAATACAACACAAGCTAATACTTCTCCGACGCAACTAGCATTGTTTTACAGAGCTAATAGAAGAATGTAGCTAGCTACCTAAGCACGATTGAATATAACATAAAGGTTATAAAATGAGTAACGTTACCTCACGTGTCCGCGGTTATAAAGAATATGCACAAATCTATTATGCTCCATACATACAGTACGCTACGATTACAACGTAATAAGGCACTTACTTTGATAGAAACGCACACATTTCCAAAGTTATTACTAGTAACGAAAACAATGAGGGCAACAGATGGAAAATGTGAACACGTGTGCAGATTCTGTTCTGACGGGAGATTAGCAAATGTCTGCAGACTTGAACTGCACAAACAATTGGAAAGTGCTTGGGGAATTTTGTCCGGGTCAGAAATGTCCCAAAAATTAAATTGTCCGCAAAAGAAAAAATGACTATTTTTATGGGAATGAATCCTCATTCATTCCCATATTGTTGCCTACCCTCCCAGGTGGTGAGGGTAGGCAACAACATATCCGCCACTCTGACCCTCAACACGGGGGCCCCTCAGGGGTGCGTGCTCAGTCCCCTCCTGTACTCTCTGTTCACACACGACTGCGTGGCCGCATATGACTCCAACACCATCATTACGTTTTACGACGACACAATGGTGGTAGGCCTGATCACTGATGACGATGAGACAGCAAGTTCTTCTGTGTCAACATCACTAAGGAACAATCATGGTCCAAACACACCAACACAGTCGTGAAGAGGGCACAACAACGCCTCTTCCATCTCAGTAGGCTGAAAAGATTAGGCATCAGCCATCAGATCCTCAAAAAGCTCTACAGCTGTACCATTGAAAGCATCTTGACTGGCTGCATCATTTACATTTACATTTTACATTTTAGTCATTTAGCAGACGCTCTTATGCAGAGCGACTTACAGAAGTGAATGCATACATTTCATACGTTTTTTTTTTCTGTGCTGGCCCCCCGTGGGAATCGAACCCACAACCCTGGCATTGCAAACACCATGCTCTACCAACTGAGCTACAGGGAAGGCATACAGCTTGGTATGGCAACTTCTAGGCATTCTACCACAAGACACTGCAGAGGGTAGTGCGTATGGCCCAGTACACCATAAATATGGTTTTACTGCAAAATGTACATACATTTAAAGAATAAAGCGAGAGCTAACGGAAAACATGTCAGTCGCACATTGCGCCTCTAGTGGCCCCTCGAGAGGAAAGATTTTTGAAGGTTAGCGAAACGTTGCTCTTTCTCCTTGGGCTTTCAAACATCTATACTCTAAGTGATATGTGAAGGGTATTTTCCCTCCCAAAGAAACAGAGTTTTATTTTACTTAATCTCAGAATGGCCATTGTTATATACTTAGAATAGATTAACATAAAGGAGTTTGCAAGACAGACAAACAGATCTGTGACTAGACTAATGTACTGGTAATCGGATGCTTACACTACTTGTATCCATCGTTGTGCTAGTCATCATTGAATAACACAGTCATAATTACCCTACATTGCCTTGTGTGCACTTGTTCATGTATGCTGTGTTATTGACAAGCATCTGGTCAATATAGTAACACCATCTGTAACAGGGACACACAGTGCAGGAAATAACTGGGTTTATTCTGACAACATCAGGCTCATAGGGGACTGGGCTTGTCTGGGCTTGGGCTCTGACCAAAGACACTTGTACAACAGTATGTGTCTGTTAGAAGTAAATTAATATTTTCTTCCCCTTTACCTCTGCACACAACCACATGGTTAAAGAGTGACTTACAGGAGCAATTTGGGTTAAATGCCTTGCTCGAGGGCACATTGACAGGTTTTTAACATAGTTGGCTTTGGGATTCTTACCAGCGACCTTTCAATTACTGGCCCAATGCTGTTAATCACCTGCCGCCCCATATTATATTATATTATATTATATTGAATCATGTCCTAAAAAGTAGATAGCTAACAATTACAGGCTACTGATCCAGAATCAGGTAAATTGAAAAGAGAAAAGCTAAAATTGATCGCAGTGAAACTGAAACTGATTTTAATTCAGTCAATACTACATTAGAACTCTCGTCAGTGCCAAAGTACTCGTCAGTACTCTGCAAGAAGAACTCAATGAAATGTATATTTTAGATCACCTCCAAAAGCTAGTTTCCACCACACAGTATTAACATTCACATGCTAATTGTATGATTTCATTATCTTCCTTTCTGCATCACAAGATTAAAGGGGACTTAAAGGAAGGGCTTTACGGTTTATTTGTTGTATTTTTTAGCCAGTGTTTAAAGTATGAGTGCTGATTACCATTGGAGATCAGGAATTATAAATGACAGTCACTCACTCACTCAAGACGTCAAATGCATTACAATAATCACCATTGTAATGCATTTGACGTCTTGAGTGAGTGAGTGAGTGAGTGAGTGAGTGAGTCATATGTTTTATTAAGGTTAATGAGATCATCTGTAATATAATGACCATAGGGTCAAGGGAGTGGTTATACTGAGTGGAGTATTAGGCCAGACTGGTTCATTTCCAGGATACCTAAAACTGTGTGCCTCTGTGTACAAGACAGTGTTTGTGCTAAACCATTGAGCAGGTCAAATTGTCCACTTATTTCCTGCCAATCTAAGTCATATGGGATCTGTGTCTTGGTTAGAGAAAAAGCAAAAGATCCCTCTTTTGTGGTTTTGGCTAGATGGAGTGCAGCTACGGACGGTGATTACTTACATACTGTAGCAGGTAAGGAGAACAAAAGTAGCAGGTTAGGATAATTAATGTAGCAGGATAGGATAATTAGGTTAAGCTTAGAAAAAGGGGTAGGGTAAAATAAAATGCTACAATTGTCCACGACGTGACTCGAACATGCAACTTGGTCCATAGCTCTACTCCATCTATCCACAACCCTCGTTGGTGAAGTGTAATACAAAGACTGAAAATGCCAGCTATCAAACTGGTGCCTAAAGCAATATTGTACCAATTTATTTGATAGCGTCTCATATCTGGACAATATCAACACAAATAAAAATATTTGAATTCATCATTATGATGGATGAACGTCTTAGATGTCAGATGTTGCCCATGGAAATATTATGTTTGCCTGTCTGATTCCATCCATTCCACCTTCAGACAATGTTACAGCAATGTTTTATTGGTTTTGAGAGTGAAGAGTGAAGAGATTCCTCAATCAGGGCTAAGCACTTGTCTCCTATTTCATTGAAATGAGAAACAGAATAGAAATGTGGAGGGTTGATGAGGGGTGTGTCACTAAGGCTGTGTTTAGATAAATAGCCCAATTGTGATCTTTTTTTCACTAATTGATCTTTTGACCAATCAGATCAGCTCTGATAAAGTTCTGATGTGAAAAGATCTGATGTGATTGGTCAAAATACCAATTAGTGGAAAAAAGATCACAATTGGGCTGCCTGTCTAAACACAGCCTAATGCCCTCATATCAATCCTTATTGAACACAGATAACAATTGTGCCCTGCAACTGTCAAAAAGTATTTATTGAGAGGATAGAGACATATTTTCTTAGTTCACATATCATTGCTTTTTTAACCTACAGTGCCATGTTGAATGAGATATCCCATGATGTCTTTGTCTTTCGCTTGCTTGTACTGTAACAGAAAATGTCATGTATTGTATAATCTTACTATGGTAATTTTCTGAAAGGTTGACTAGCCATTGTTTAGGTATGTCAAGTAATTTTTGTTATTAGGCCACTTTGACCTGAGAGAATTGTACAATCTGCCCAGTAGCCTAATATTGAGAGAACTGCCCTGAATCTGAATCTTGACTGTCTGAATCACATTTGTACTAAACCACATTAAAGTGAGAGAAAAGTACAATCAGCCCAGTCTACAGTATTATCTCTATTCTCTGAATATTAACTATATACATGCATTGCACATTTATAAGCACATCATGAACATGACTATATACAGTTGAAGTGAAAACTCAGTTTTCACAAATCCTGACATTTAATCCTAGTAGAAATTCCCTGTCTTAGGTCAGTTAGGATCACCCCTTTATTTTAAGAATGTGAACTGTCAGAATAATAGTAGAGAGAATGATTTATTTCAGCTTTTATTTCTTTCATCACATTCCCAGTGGGTCAGAAGTTTACATATACTCAATTAGTATTTGGTAGCATTGCCTTTAAATTGTTTAACTTGGGTCAAACGTTTCAGGTAGCATTCCACAAGCTTCCCACAATAAGTTGGGTGAATTTTGGCCCATTCCTCCTGACAGAGCTGGTGTAACTGAGTCAGGTTTGTAGGCCTCCTTGCTCGCACACACTTTTTCAGTTCTGCCCACAAATTTTCTATAGGATTGAGGTCAGGGCTTTGTGATGGCCACTCAATACCTTGACTTTGTTGTCCTTAAGCCATTTTGCCACAACTTTGGAAGTATGCTTGGGGTCATTGTCCATTTGGAAGACCCATTTGCAACCAAGCTTTAACTTCCTGACTGATGTCTTGAGATGTTGTTTCAATATATCCACATAATTTTTGTGCCTCATGATGCCATCTATTTTGTGAAGTGCACCAGTCCCTCCTGCAGCAAAGCACCCCCACAACATGATGCTGCCACCCCTGTGCTTCACAGTTGGGATGGGTTTCTTCGGCTTGCAAGCCTCCCCCTTTTTCCTCCAAACATAATGATGGTCATTATGGCCAAACAGTTCTATTTTTGTTTTATCAGACCAGAGGACGTTTCTCCAAAAAGTACGATCATTGTCCCCATGTGCAGTTGCAAACCGTAATCTGACTTTTTTTATGGCGGTTTTGGAACAGTGGCTTCTTCCTTGCTGAGCGGCCTTTCAGGTTATGTCGATATAGGACTCATTTTACTGTGGATATAGATACTTTTGTACCTGTTTCCTCCAGCATCTTCACAAGGTCCTTTGCTGTTGTTCTGGGATTGATTTGCATTTTTCGCACGAAAGTATGTTCATCTCTCCTTCCTGAGCGGTATGACGGCTGCATGGTCCCATGGTGTTTATACTTGCGTACTATTGTTTGTACAGATGAACGTGGTACCTTCAGGCGTTTGGAAATTGAATCAGACTTGTGGAGGTCTACAATTGTTTTCTGAGGTCTTGGCTGATTCCTTTTGATTTTCCCATGATGTCAAGCAAAGAGGCACTGAGTTTGAAGGTAGGCCTTGAAATACATCCAAAGGTACACCTCCAATTGACTCAAATGATGTCAATTAGGCTATCAGAAGCTTCTAAAGCCATGACATCATTTTCTGGAATTTTCCAAGCTGTTTAAAGGCACAGTCAACTTAGTGTATGTAAACTTCTGACCCACTGGAATTGTGATACAGTGAAATAATCTGTCTGTAAACAATTGTTGGAAAAATGACTTGTGTCATGAACAAAATAGATGTCCTAACCGACATGCCATACTCTAGTTTGTTAACAAGAAATATGTGGAGTGGTTGAAAAAATGACTTTTAATGATTCCAACCTAAGTGTATGTAAACTTCCGACTTCAACTGTTGCTACATAGAGCATTATTAGAGCTTATCTTCTACAAGGGGTGAATTTTAACGTCGGATTTTCACTTCGTCATGCATTCATATCAATTCATATCAAAGACTAAGTGAAAATTTGACAAGTGGAATTTAGGATTCGTCTCAAAATAGTTTTTTCTACGTTTTTTACTCATAGTTTTCTACTCCTCCATAGCTGAATTTGTCCGGCCTACTGACTATGCCCCGGAGTCCCATGTGAGGATGAGATGGCCCAGAGTTGTTCTGACTACTCAGAGGACTCCGCCTCTGACAGCTCCCGTGAGGAGACCACCTACGAGACCATAAGCGCCACCGCCGAGCCGGCCCCCAGACACATGGACGACATACACACTCACTCCCTGGTCGTCCGCATCGTCATCCCCGACCTGCAGCAGACAGTGAGTGTGTGTGTGTGTGTGTGTGTGTGTGTGTGTGTGTGTGTGTGTGTGTGTGTGTGTGTGTGTGTGTGTGTGTGTGTGTGTGTGTGTGTGTGTGTGTGTGTGTGTGTGTGTGTGTGTGTGTGTGTGTGTGTGTGTGTGTGTGTGCGCTTGCCTATATTTACTCAGGAACGTGTGTGAAGGAGTTGTATGTTTGTATGAGCCAGAAAGACCCTATTGTTTGATGTACCAACTTATGGGTTACCTTTGGAGTGTTTTTTTACACCCATTTTTCTTTATAGAACTGTTTACTCCTAGACTTATAGACCGACTCATAGGTTTTGAATGCCTGGCTTGCAAAAGAAGTTCAAATGATGAAGTCTTAGATTACACTTACTAACATCCTCTCTTTCTCTCATTTCCCTTTGGTATAATGCCTTTGATTTAAGCCAGCTCTGGCCATCCATTATCCTGGCTGTGTTGCACCATTTCGCCTGTCGGAGAACACACGCTGTGTGAACAATCTGTGGGCGTTGTATGGACGTTGATGTGTGTATCTCGCAAATATATGGGGACATGCATGTCGCTCTGCATTCCTCTCTTATTACCAGACCTGGCTTCAAATACTATTTTGAATATTTTCAAATTATTGAGCTGGGATTGATTGACCGTGCCTGGTGCAGCATCCCGGCATCGCCTCTTCACTGTTGATGTTGAGACTGGTGTTTTGAGGGACTTGTGAGGCGTCTGTCCAGTGTCTGTGTTCTTTTGCCCATCTTAATCTTTCCTTTTTATTGGCCAGTCTGAGATATGGCTTTTTCTTTGCAACTCTGCCTAGAAGGCCAGCATCCCGGGGTCGCCTCTTCACTGTTGATGTTGAGACTGGTGTTTTGCGGGTACTATTTAATGAAGCTGCCAGTTGAGGACTTGTGAGGCTTCTGTTTCTCAAACTAGACACTCTAATGTACTTGTCCTCTTGCTCAGTTGTGCACCGGGGCCTCCCACTCCTCTTTCTATTCTGGTTAGAACCAGTTCCACGAGACTGTGGACGCTCTATGAGACAAGGAAAGAAGGGCCTTCTACGCCATCAAAAGAAACATAAAACTCAAAATCCCAATTAGGATCTGGCTAAAAATATTTCAGTCAGCTATAGAGCCCAATGCCCTCTATGGTTGTGAGGTCTGGAGTCCACTCACCAACCAAGAATTCACAAAATGAGACTGCATGCAGAATCCTACAAAAATATTATTTGTGTACAATGCAAAACCCAAAATAATGCATGCAGAGTATAATTGGGACTATACCTGCTAGTTATCCAGAAAAGAGCTGTTAAATTCTACAACCACCTAAAAGGAAGCGATGCCCACACGTTCCACCACAAAGCCCTCACCTACAGAGAGATGATCCTAGAGAACAGTCCCCTCAGCCCTCATCAATCTACACACAATATCCCATAATGACGAACAAAAACAGGTTTTACATTTTTTTTGCAAATGTATTAAAAATAACTATCACATTTACACAAGTATTCAGAACCTTCACTGAGTACTTTGTTGAAGCACCTTTGGCAGCAATTACAGTCTCGAGTCTTCTTGGGTATGACGCTACAAGCTTGGCACACCTGTATTTGTGGAGTTTTTCCCATTCTTCTCTGCAGATCCTCTTAAGCTCTGTCAGGTTGGATGGGGAGTGTCACTGCACAGCTAATTTCAGGTCTCTCCAGAGATGTTCGATCGGGTTCAAGTCCGGGCTCTGGCTGGGCCACTCAAGGACATTCAGAGACTTGTCGCGAAGCCACTCCAATGTTGTCTTGGCAAGGTGCTTAGGGTTGTTGTCCTGCTGGAAGGTGAACCTTTGCCCCAGTCTGAGGTCCTGGGTGCTCTGGAGCAATGTTTCATCAAGGATCTCTCTGCAATTTGCTCCATTCATCTTTCCCTCGATCCTGACTGGTCTCCCAGTTCCAGCCTCTGAAAAACATCCCCACAGCATGATGCTACCACTACCATGCTTCACCGTAGGTATGGTGCATGGTTTCCTCTAGACCTGACGCTTGGCATTCAGGCCAAAGAGTTCAATCTTGCTTTCATCAGACCAGAGACTCTTGTGCCTTTTGGCAAACTCTAAACGGTCTGTCATGTGCCTTTTACTGAGGAGTGGCTTCCGTCTGGCCACTCTACCATAAAGGCCTGATTGGTGGAGTGCTGCAGAGATAGTTGTCCTTCTGGAAGTTTCTCCCATCTCCACAGAGGAACTCTGGAGCTCAGTCAGAGTGACCATCATGTTCTTGGTCACCTTCCTACCAAGGCCCTTCAACCCCGATTGCTCAGTTTGGCTGGGCGGCCAGCTCTAGGAAGAGTTTTAGTCGTTCCAAACTTCTTCGATTTAAGAATGATGGAGGACACTGTGTTCCTCGGGACTGCTGCAGAAATGGTTTGTCACCCTTCCCCAGATCTGGTCTTCTCACTTTTGTTTATTGTTCATTTCACTTGCTTTGGCAATGTAAACACATGTTTCCCATGCCAATAAAGTCCTTTTGAATTGGAGGGAGGGAGAACACCTACAATGAACAACTGTTTTTCTGTTGTCACGCCCTGACCCTAGAGCCCTTGGTTCTCTATGGTGTTTAGGTCAGAGCGTGACTAAGGGGGTGTTCTAGTCCATTTCTATGTTGGTGCTCTTAGTGTGGTTCCCAATTAGAGGCAGCTGATGTTCGTTGTCTCTAATTGGGGATCATACTTAAGGGTTCCCTGTTCCCACCTGCTTTGTGGGATATTGTTTGTTTGTGGTGGTGATTGTTACACCACGTAGTCACGTTGTGTTGCTTGTTTATTGTTTTGGTTGAAGAAGTTTCACTTTAAATAAATATGTGGAACTCAACAAACACTGCGCCTTGCTCCGTCTCTTATCAGCACCGTGACAGAATATCCCACCACACAAGGATCAAGCAGCGTGTTCATGAGGTAAAGGAGTTTTGGACATGGAAGGAGATCATGGGAGGACACGAGACCCTTCCTTGGCAGGAGTCGCAGAGGACACAGGAAGGACAGCAACAACGCTGGGGACCGCAGCCACAGAAACCCCAATATTTTTTTTTGGGGGGGGCACATGGGGCGGACGGCTGAGCAGCGGAGAGTGCCAGAGCCTGAATGGGAGTCTCTGGAGGAGTTCAATGAGGGATACCGGGGAGAGGTTTTGGCTAGGAGTATGCTGCAGCGCAGGCGTGCTGAAGAGCGTGACACCTGTCCGGTGCCATCTGTGCCAGCTCCTCGCACTCGCCCTGAAGAGCCAGAGACCGTCAGGGAGGCGATGGAGAAGTTGGGAGAGAGAGAGGAGAGAAATTTTATGTAGGTGTGTTCTGCACGGCACTCGACCTGAAGAGCCTGTCAGCAGTCTGATGAGGCCTGTGCTAGCTCCCCGCACCCTGCCTGAAGTGCGTGTCACCAGCCCGGTACGTCCTGTGCCGGCTCCACCCACCAGGCCTCCAGTGCGCCTCCTCAGCCCGGTACGTCCTGTGCCTGCTCCCTGCACTCGCCTTGAAGTGCGTGTCACCAGTCCGGTGCCACCTGTGCCGGATCTACGCAACAAGCCTCCTGTGCGCCTCCCCAGCCCGGTATGTCCTGTACCGGCTCCATGCACCAGGCCTCCAGTGTGCCTCCCCAGCCCGGTACGTCCTGTGCCTGCTCCCCGCACTAGGCCTCCAGTGCGCTTCTACAGCCCGGAACCTCCAGCGACGGTTTACAGTCCAGAGCTTCCAATGATGGTTCACAGTCCAGAGTCTCCAGTGACGGTCAACGGCCCGGAGCTTCCAGTGACGGTCAACGGCCCAGAGCTTCCAGTGACTGTCAATGGCCCGGAGCTTCCAGTGACGGTCAACGGCCCGGAGCTTCTAGTGACGGTCAACGGTCCGGAGCCTCCAGTGACGGTCCACGGCCCGGAGCTTCCTGCGCCGGTGCCATGGTCGGAGCCTTCCTCTGCGCCGGTGCCCAGTCCAGGCACAGCGTTCCAGTACCTCTCCAAGGCCGGAGCCTTCCTCTGCGCCGGTGCCCAGTCCAGGCACGGCATTCAGCCCGGTGCCATGGCCGGGTCTGGGCGGGGGCTACGACCCGCACTGGAGCCGCCACCGACACTAGTCACCCCCCTACCCTTCCCATTTGGTTTCAGGTTTTGCGGCCGGAGTCCTCACCTTTTGGGGGGGGGGGGTACTATCACGCCCTGACCATAGAGAGCCCTTGGTTCTCTATGGTGTTTAGGTCAGAGCGTGACTAGGGGGGTGTTCTAGTCTTTCAATTTCTACGTTGGTGCTCTTAGTGTGGTTCCCAATTAAAGGCAGCTGATGTTCGTTGTCTCTAATTGTGGATCATACTTAAGGGTTCCCTGCTCCCACCTGCTTTGTGGGATATTGTTTGTTTGTGGTGGTGCTTGTTACACCATGTTGTCACGTTGTGTTGCTTGTTTATTGTTTTGGTTGAAGAAGTTTCACTTTAAATAAATATGTGGAA
The DNA here is from genome assembly GCF_901001165.1 of Salmo trutta. Classification (NCBI taxonomy): domain Eukaryota; kingdom Metazoa; phylum Chordata; class Actinopteri; order Salmoniformes; family Salmonidae; genus Salmo; species Salmo trutta. The sequence continues at coordinate 6,131,317 of NC_042968.1, read as the reverse complement.
CTCAACAAACGCTGCGCCTTGGTCCGTCTCTTATCAGCACCGTGACATCTGTCCCTCCACTACTCAACACTCTTGCTTTCACAGTATGTCCATCTCCCACTTTTCCTTTGTCAGTCTTTGTTTCTCTTTGTAATCTTAACTGTTTCCATTTCTGCCTTTCTGCATCTGTCTCTCCCCTTTATCTTTCTCTCTATCTCTCTGCTCACTCCTATGAATGGGAAACATGTTGTTGAAATATGGAACAGTTATGACTCTCTGTGGTTTGGGATAGTTGTAGACCCCATTATTTACCAAGAGAATTCTCTTCCATTATAATCACTGTCGTATACATCGCCCCCAAGCAGACACCTCGACGGCACTGAAAGAACTTCATTGGACTCTATGTAAACTGGAAACCACATATCCTGAGGCTGAGGATTTTAACAAGGCTAATCTGAAAACAAGGCTCCCTAAATTTTATCAGCATATCGAATGCGCGACCCGCGCTGGAAAAATTCTGGATCATTGTTACCCTAACTTCCGCGACGCATACAAAGCCCTCCCTCGCCCTCCTTTCGGCAAATCTGACCACGACTCCATTTTGTTGCTCCCAGCCTATAGACAGAAACTAAAACAGGAAACGCCCGTGCTCAGGTCTGTTCAACGCTGGGCCGATCAATCTTATTCCACGCTTCAAGATTGCTTCGATCACGTGGACTGGGATATGTTCCGGATAGCGTCGAACAACAACATTGATATATACGCTGATTCGGTGAGCGAGTTTAATAGCAAGTCCATCGGTGATGTTGTACCCACGGCGACAATTAAATCCTTCCCCAACCAGAAACCGTGGATTGATGGCAGCATTCGCGCAAAACTAAAAGCGCAAACCACTGCTTTTAATCAGGGCAAGGCGACCAGAAACATGACTGAATACAAACAGTGTAGCTATTCCCTCCTCAAGGCAATTAAACATGCTAAGCGACAATATAGATATCAATCACGGACTACAAAAAGAAAACCAGCCCCGTCGCGGACCCCGATGTCTTGCTCCCAGACAAACTTAACAACCTCTTTGCTCGCTTTGAGGACAATAGAGTGCCACCGACACGGCCCGCTACCAAAACCTGTGGCCTCTCCTTCACTGCAGCCAACGTGAATAAAACATTTAAACGTGTTAACCTCGCAAGGCTGCCGGCCCAGACGGCATCCCTAGCCGCATCCTCAGAGTATGCGCAGACCAGCTGGCTGGTGTGTTTACAGACATATTCAATCAATCCCTATCCCAGTCTGCTGTTCCCACATGCTTCAAGAAGGCCACCATTGTTCCTGTTCCCAAGAAAGCTAAGGTAACTGAGCTAAACGACTATCGCCCCGTAGCACTCTCTTCCGTCATCATGAAATGCTTTGAGAGACTAGTCAAGGATCATATCACCTCCACTCTACCTGATACACTAGACCCACTCCAATTTGCTTACCGCCCCAATAGGTCCACAGACGACGCAATCACACTGCACACTGCCCTAACCCATCTGGACAACAGGAATACCTATGTAAGAATGCTGTTCATCGTCAACAGCTCAGCATTTAACACCATAGTACCCTCCAAACTCATCATTAAGCTCGAGACCCTGGGTCTGAACCCCACCCTGTGCAACTGGGTCCTGGACTTTGATGGGCCGCCCCCAGGTGGTGAGGGTAGGAAACATCTCCACCTCGCTGATCCTCAACACTGGGGCCCTATAAAGGTGCGTTCTCATCCCTCTCCTGTACTCCCTGTTCACCCATGACTGCGTGGCCATGCACACCTCCAACTCAATCATCAAGTTTGCAGACAACACTACAGTGGTAGGCTTGATTACCAACAATGACGAGACGGCCTACATGGAGGAGGTGAGGGCCCTCGGAGTGTGGTGTCAGGAAAATAACCTCACATTCAACATCAATAAAAACAAAGGAGATGATCATGGACTTCAGGAAACAGCAGAGGGAGCACCCCCCTATCCACATCGATGGGACAGTAGTGGAGAAGGTGGAAAGTTTTAAGTTCCTCGGCGTACACATCATGGACAAACTGAAATGGTCCACCCACACAGACAGAGTGGTGAAGAAGGCGCAACAGCGCCTCTTCAACCTCAGGAGGCTGAAGAAATTTGGCTTGTCACCAAAAACCCTCACAAACTTTTACAGATGCACAGTCGAGAGCATCCTGTCGGGCTGTATCACCGTCTGTTACGGCATCTGTTCTGCCCACAACCGCAAGGCTCTCCAGAGGGTAGTGAGGACACCTCCACCACCCGATGTCACAGGAAGGCCAAAAAGATCATCAAGGACAACAACCACCCGAGCCACTGCCTGTTCACCCCACTATCATCCAGAAGGCGAGGTCAGTACAGGTGCATCAAAGCTGGGACCGAGTGACTGAAAAAGAGCTTCTATCTCAAGGCCATCAGACTGTTAAACAGCCATCACTAACATTGAGTGGCAGCTGCCAACATACTGACTCAAATCTCTAGCCACTTTAATAATGAAAAATTGGATGTAATAAATGTATCACTAGTCACTTTAAACAATGTCACTTGATATAATGTTTACATACCCTACATTACTCATCTCATTTGTATATATTGTAATCTATACCATCTACTGCATCTTGCCTATGCCGTTCGGCCATCGCTCATCCATATATTTATATGTACATATTCTTATTAATTCCTTAACACTTGTGTGTATAAGGTAGTTGTTGTGAAATTGTTAGATTCCTTGTTAGATATTACTGCATGGTCGGAACTAGAAGCACAAGCATTTCGCAACACTCGCATTAACATCTGCTAACCATGTCTATGTGACCAATAAAATGTTATTTGATTTGAGGGGAGGGGTTAATGGGGGGGGGGGTGAGTGGGTCACACAGTGGGTGGTGATCTTCAGGGTCAATTTGTGTTGACCTACATATGAACCTGATGTAATTGTGATGTAATGAACTTGGTCTTTGGTACAGAATGTAGAGGGAAAGGTGTGTGTGTGTGTGTGTGTGTGTGTGTGTGTGTGTGTGTGTGTGTGTGTGTGTGTAATACCCATAATTCCAAATTCATCAAAACTGAGTGCTCAGCTGTGGTATTTGATCACATGATTGGGTCACACAGTCCACTAGGAAAACTAACACGGTTGAATAATTCAACACGTCCCCGCCGTACAACACACACACACACAAATTACACAGTACAAGACCACCCACATGAGAGCATCTGAAATGAGGTCGTTTTCTACCCTATATAGTGTTGAATAAATCAAAGTACTGGGATTAACTATTCCTCCTCTCTCATATATATTCAAATTACTTAAATTACTTATTAGGTTGAATTACAATTCATTAATGTTGAGTCATCATATACTCATTATAATTAGCATGGGCTTGTTAGTGCTCTTGATGATTTCATTAGATCGGTTTATCGCTTGGTGATGTAACGTTCGTCTGTGGAAGAAGGAGTAGACCAAAGCGCAGCGTGGTACGTGTTCATGATGTTTATTATAACTGAACACTGAAACAAAAAACAAAGTGGAACAAAACGCAACAGCTCTGTCAGGTGAACACACCAAACAGAAAACAACTACCCACACCAACCCTGTGGGCAAAGGCTACCTAAGTATGGTTCCCAATCAGAGACAACGATAGACAGCTGTCCCTGATTGAGAACCATACCCGGCCAAAACAAAGAAATACAGGAACATAGAATGCCCACCCTAGTCACACCCTGGCCTAACCAAAATAGAGAATAAAAACCTCTCTATGGCCAGGGCGTGACAGGTGACTGTAGTTTTAACATCAGTGGGCTGTGTGTGTGTGTTATCGAGAGAGAGAGACCATCCATTGTAAAAACAACCCATGTCTATTTATGTTCCCTTTTGTACTTTTAACTATTTTCACATCGTTACAACACCGTATGTAGCCATAATATGACATTTGAAATGTCTCTATTCTTTTGGAACTTTTTGGAGTGTAATGTTTAATGTGTAATGTACATTTACTGTTGTTTATTTCACTTTTGTTTATTAACTATTTCCCTTGCTTTGGCAATGTAAACATATGTTTCCCATCCCAATAAAGCACTTTGAATTGAAAAGAGGATTACATGTATGTTGATGTATTTCCCAGTGACAAACTGCCTCTGCTTTTTCTTTCTCTTCTATTCTCTTTCTCCATCCCTATACCACGCCTGCTGGGGTTGCACTTCAAACCCATTTCAGCCATTTCACTGTCAAATAGCTACTTCGCTATTTTATAAAGTTTCTCCTGAAATGTTAGCGTTCTATTTCATAAAAAAAATTACATTTTAGTCATTTAGTAGACGCTACTATCCAGATTGACTTACAGTATTGAGTTTTATACATTTTCATACTTTTTTCATACTGGTCTCTTGTGGGAATCGAACTTGTGGGAATATTGTATTAGATTTTTGATTTGAACCCACAACCCTGGCGTTGCAAGCACCATATTTTACCGACTGAGGCACACAGGACCATATTACATAAAGTTTCTCCTGAAACCTAACCTTTCTATTTACTGTTCTGAGATGCACTCACGATGAAGCTGGAGCATAATGTAACGTGATGGGAGATGTACTAGCAAAGTAACATACTGTACTGTTGCAATGGTCCTCAGCCAGGCGGAAACAGCCCATTGTCTCTCCACAGACAGGTACCAGACATCTGTTCCTGTACACCTCTATCCTTCCCTCCATCCCTCCATCTCCTCCTCACCTACTTGCTGCCAGCCAGGGGGGATTATGGGTAGAGTTCAGAGAATGTTCATCAGCCTCAGTCTTTATCACAGGCACAGGTCCACTATCACCAGCTGAGCAGCAGATCCGGAGGTGAACACACAAACACACACACACACACACACACACCCACACACACACACACACACAGAGAGAGACAAACACAAACAAACAAACACGGAATGACACGGCCCGTGGCCCATAATCCTCTCTGATTCATCGAGGTCTGGCAGATGCAGCTGTATTGCTTGTTTGTTCAGCTCTGAGGTAATCTGGCTGGGTGCAGGAGAGGGGTCGGTGGGGTGGTGTGGTGTGACTGAGTCATGCTGTACCCGCGCCATAGCTGAGGCTGTGGCACTTAGAGAGGATGTGGGACATGTGTTTGTATGGGCAATGTTTTTTAAAGGGATAGTTCACCCAAATTACAAAATGATATTGGCTTCCTTACCCTTTAAGCAGTCTATGGACAAGGTATGACAGCAATCCATACATTGGTTTAGTTTCCCTTGCACTGTTTCCACATGCTAATGTTTTAGCATTTGTGGCACAAATCCCATTCAAGTTAAGATATTAAATATTTTTTCAAATCAACTATAAGTGAGATTGTTGAACTTCACAAACAATTTTAGATACTGTCGGATTGTCATGACTGTCCTATTAGGATCCAAATAGGTCAGGTCAGCTTTGCAATAAACAACTTCCACCAGACCCCCTCTCAGCTGCAGAGGGGGGGAGGAGGGAACTGGTGGGGGTTAACACCTCACACCCTGTTGTAAATCAAGGACAGAACATTCAGCATTTCTCTCCAATGTTCACCAGAGGAATGGTCCTTTGTTTTAAGAAGACTTTTCCCGTCGAAACTCTTAACACGTTCTAAAGCGAGTACTGGAACAATATTTCTAAAATACAATGTGGGGAATGGTCACAGGCGGTCTATAAAACACTAATGTCATATTGTGTGTTATTTTGTGATGTCATTAAAAATGTATTGTGCATGAAATATGAAAACTAATTAAAGTGTTTTTGTTGAGAGAGGGACATGAATTTAGGAGCCATAAGAGATAATAGTTATACTTAACTTTGCACAGTGACAAGTCACCCCCCTGAGTGAGGTCAGAGAGCGTATCAGCCTGACAAAACCGCCCTTTTGAACAAACTGTATAAAATGATGGGTTAAGAATTAACATATCTGACCAGAGAGATGTAAAGCTGCAGCTCACGTTTAAAGTGGTTTGAACTCTGAATCTCAACACGAGGTAGAGATGGTAAAGTCACCTCCTGGACAATCACTGGGACGGCTGATTAGCTGTCCTAAGTAAAGTATCTAGAAAAGCAAATTGAAGTGGAACCATTCTACTACTCCTTTCAAACCAACGCAGTACGCTACTCTCACCACCCCACTGGGAACCATCGACACAGCTGGTTAGCCTATCTTCAAAGAAGCATCTTCCAGAGTGAATGGAAGGACAATAAACTTGTAGTTCAGTTCAGGACTACACAACAAGTCACCGGATACAGGACGACGGCAGAGGAGAACAACAAGAAACCCCTTTTGGACAATCAGAGCCTTACAAGCGTGCCCCAAAAAGGTCCAACACCCTTTCCAAGATGGCCACTGAGAGAAACCAAGGATATTCACGTAAATACATTCATGATTTCTTACTCCAAGCGGTTCGTGTGTAAAGTATAGGAGTGCTATCAGTGAGAGTAGTTTCTAAAATGTACCAATGTTAAGTGTCTCTGTTCCTTTCTCTCTCTCACCCTCTCCATGTCTTTTGTAACAAGCAGCCATATTGTTGTCAGTCCACTAGGGACCTGTTTTTAATGAATTAAGTGTGTATGTTTATCCTGTGTTACCATTTAGTTAGCTAGTAAATAAATCATTAAACCAATTTGTGTAGTACTGAATCATAAGTAAGGCTCGGGTTTTTGCTGATGCAAGGAGGTTACGACTGTTCAGAGTGATGATATGATACGAGGTTATCATTAATAAATTGACTGTTTATAGATGTAATAAGTAAAGACCTTTAGAGTTTAGTTTGGGAAATGGTAACTCTTTAAAGAACCGCTCTTGTGGTGCCCCAGATGAGTTAATTGTTGAATGATTCATTTAATCGGGTAACAATTAAACATATTTAGGTTGATTAGATAAATAACAGTCTTCAGATTATTGTTAGAAGCCAAGTCACAACAGGATGATTTGGACATGATGAGTAACAAATGCTAAGATCGTTCCCATGACTTCAATGGGATTTGTGCCACAAATGCTAAAATGTTAGCATGTCGAAAGTGGAACTAAACCAAAGCATGCATTGCTGTCATACCTTGTCCATAGACTGCTTACAGGTTAAGGAAACCAATGTGTAATTGTTTTACTTGGGTGAACTATCCCTTTAAGTCTGTGTCTGTATTAGTGTTTGTAGGATAGTGTTTGTAAAGGAAATGTTGGTGACGGTTTTGCATGGGAATGCTCAAGCCCAGGCTCTTGGCCTACAACTGAAAGTCTGTGATCCGTTTTTTTTTTACCATGATTCTCTCTTTCCCCCTCTCTAACCCTACCCCTTTCAACCCTAACCCACCCCTTTCAACCATAACCCAAACCCCTCACACAGAAATGTATGCGGTTCAACCCCAACGCAACCGTGTGGGTTGCCAAGCAGAGGATCCTGTGCACGTTGAACCAGAGTCTGAAGGACGTGTTGAACTACGGCCTCTTCCAGCCCGCCATGAACGGACGAGACGGGAAGTTCCTGGATGAAGAACGCCTCCTCCTGGAATACCCACAGCCAATCAGCAAAGGAGTTCCATCTCTGGAGGTAGAGTGCCAGCAAATCACTGAAGTTGTTAAATATTTAAAAAGCTGTGATATTTGTATTTCTGTTTATTATGGCTCCCCATTAGCTGCTGCCAAGGCAGTATAATATCACCATACAACAATATAAAAAATGTGTGTGTGTGTAGAAGAACTGTTAGTATGCATGTGTGTGTGTCTCTTTGAAGTCTGTGTTGTTCTATAAAGTGTAGTTTTATCAATTTTTTAAGTCTGATTTTATTGCTTGCAGGAGTTACTTTATGTGGAATAGAGTTCCACGTAGTTACGGCTCTGTGTAGTACTGTGCATATTCTAGAGTCTGTCCTGGACTTGGGCACTGTGAAGAGACCCCTGGTAGCATGCCTTGCGGAGTGTGCATGTGTGTCCGAGCTGTGTACTAGTCATACAGACAGTTTGTTGCTTTTAACATGTCAATACCTCTCACAAAGACAAGTAGTGATGCAGTCAATCTCTCCTCTACTTTGAGCCAGGAGAGATTAGGGTTGGGTTTTTTAGGGTTGGTATTTTACGATATACCGGTATTCATGCACGGACCAATTTAGGTTTTTATTTTACCTTCTATAGCGTATTTGAATGTTTGGTTTGTTAAATGCGATACGCCGTGTATAAGGTACATTTTTATAGTTTACTTCGCTACTTGAGTCATCTCTCTCCACGCTGCTTTCCACACAGCTTTCCTCTTTGTTGTTCATTGGCCACGAGACTCTTGCGTTCAGTCTGCATGGTTAATTCAGCACATGCAACAATGTTGATGACAACAATGCTTTTTCACTTTGCCTCTTAATATAAATCCACTAGTGTTCTATAATTACACTATTCGTTTGTGTTTCTTACATCTGCAAACAGCTAGTATAACTTAGCAAATTGGGCCTTAATCTTGTTAGCCGTTAATGCTAATCGCTAGTTAGCTGGCTAGCTAAATGTACTGAGTCAGTGTAAACATAATTAGCTATACAGCCTGATAATACCAGTGATGGTGTAGACCTAAATCAGCATGTTGTTTGTGGAACAGTATCTTCTAAATCAAAGAAGAATCCGTGAAGCATGAATATGTTAGCTACATGAAGTAGCTAAGAGAAAACATTCAATGTAGCCAAAGATTATAGGGTCCCCTAGGAAACACTTGTCAACACTTTGGTTCCTACACTGTCACAATAACACCTCCCTGGCATTTTAATTTGTTTTCATGTCAAAACAAAACAGTTCTCAACGTGCCCACTATTATATTCTAACTATAGTATTATAATAATAATTATATATCCATGATTCCAAAAATTCACCCAGAGTGTTTTTCTCTAAATCGCAAGTAAAATTGCAATTGCAACATTTGGTTAAAAATAATTTGCCAATATCATGCAGCCTTATGTGGCAGTGTGGAAAGGATCTCAAATGAGTGCAGTAAATGCAGAAATTGCTAAAAATGCTCAAAATTATTTTAGGTTGACGTTGAATTGAACTGTATAAAACAATCAGAATGGAGAAAGACCCATTGAAATCACTTGGAATGCATGTGTTGCCACCCGAGGGTCACGCACTACTCATAAAGCAAATTCAGAACTTTATTATTCCAAAATATAAAATACCATCAAATACCGTCATGCCGTCTAATTGTTTTTAAATATGGTGATATGATATTTTGGCCATATCGCCCAGCCCTAGGAGAGACTGACATGCATGTCACTGATGTTAGCTCTCTGTGTACATTTAAGGGTGAGCCATGCTGCTCTGTTCTGGGCCAATTGTAATTTTGTGGCACTTGACCATATGACTGGGCAGTAGTCCAGGTGCGACAAAACTATTGCCTGTATGACTTGTTTTGTTGATAGCAATGTCAAGAAATGAGAACAGTGATTTATTACAGACAGACCTCTCCCCATCTTAGCTACCGTTGCATCAATATGTTTTGACCATGTCAGTTTAAAATCCTGGGTTACACCAAGCAATTGAGTCTGCTCAACTTGATCAATTTCCACATTATTCATTACAAGATTCAGTTTAAGTTTAGGGTTTAGTGAATGGTTTGTCCCAAATACAATGCTTTTTGTATTTTTCTATATTTAGTTTAATATTTGCCATCCATTCTAAAACTGACTGCAGCTCTTAAGTGTTGCAGTGATTTCAATTGCTGTGGTAGCTAACGTGTATAATGTTGAGTCATCAGCATATTTGGACACACAGGCTTTACTCAGTGCCAGTGACAGGTTGTTAGTAAAGATTTTAAAAATTAAGGGACCTAGACAACAGCCCTGGGGAATGTCCGACTCTACCTGGATTAGGTTGGAGAGGCTTCCAATAAAGAATACCCACTGTGTTTTGTTAGACAGTTAACTCTGCACTAAAGCTGCACTAAAGTCTAACAAAACAGCTTCCACAAGCTTCTTGTGTAAGTGCTGTACATGTTGAGTGCCCCTCCACATAAGCATGCTGAAAGTCAGTTGTTAATTTGTTTACTGTGAAATAGCATTGTATCTGGTCAAACACCATTTTTTCCAGAAGTTTACTAAGGGTTGGTAGCTGGCGGATTGGTCGGCTGTTTGAGCCAGCAAAGGGTGATTTGCTCTTCATGGGTAGCAGAATGACTTTTGCTTCCCTCCATGCCTGAGGACATACACTTTCCTGTAGGCTTAGATTGGTGAGATGGCAAATAGGAGTGGCATTATCGTCCACTATCATCCACAGTAATTTTCCATCCAAGTTGTCAGACCCAGGTGGCTTGCCATTGTTGATAGACACCAATAATTATTTCACGTCTTCCACACTTTACGGAATTCAAAATTACAGTGCTTGTCTTTCATAATTTGTTCACTTATCTATGGTTGTGTAGGTTCAGAATTTGTTGTTTGTATGTCATGCCTAAGTTTAACAGGCGCACTTTTAATTCCGGTCCAAACAAAAGCACAGAAGTACATACAAGTGCCCAAAACACGGAACAATAAACAAAAGTCTGGCGGATAACAATACACACATAACATCAAAACAATTTCACACAAAGACATGGAGGGAAACAGAGGACTAAATGCATTCAGTGTGATTAGGGAATGAAAACCAGGTTTGTATGGAACAATACAAAACAAATGGGAATATGAAAAATGGAGCGGCGATGGCTAGAAAGCCAGTGACGTCAATCGCCGAACACCGCCCGAACAAGGAGAGGAGCCAACTTTGACGGAAGTCGTGACAGTGGGCTGGACATGCTGAGATGAGTTTGAATTGGTCTGCCTAGGTCTGTCTAGGTAATCCTGTCTAACGCAGCTTTTACATTTTTTTATTGCGTAGTAAAACTGCAAATCAAATCAAATCATATCAAATGCTATTAGTCACATGCACCAAATACAACAGGTGTTGCACTGCAAATTGTCTGGGTAGCCATTTGACTAGAGTCTTATGGCTTGGGGGTAGAAGCTGTTTAGGAGCCTCTTGGACCTAAACTTGGCGCTCCGGTACTGCCTGCCGTGCGGTAGCAGAGGGAACAGTCTATGACTAGGGTGGCTGGAGTCTTTGACAATTGTTAGGGCCTTCCTCTGACACCGCCTGGTATAGAAGTCCTGGATGGCAGGAAGCTTGGCCCCAGTGATGTACTGGACTGTTCACACTACCCTCTGTAGTGCCTTGCGGTAGGAGGCCCAGGATCCAGTTGCAGAGGGAGGTGTTTAAACCCAGGGCCCTTAGTTTATTGATGAGCTTTGAGGGCACTATGGTGTTGAAGTTCTCAACCTGCTCCACTGCAGCCCCGTCAGTGTCGTGCTCGGTCCTCTTTTTCCTGTAGTCCACAATCATCTCCTTTGTCTTGATCACGTTGAGAGAGAAGTTGTTGTCCTGGCACCACACGGCCAGGCCTCTGACCTCCTCCTTATAAGCTGTCTCGTTGTTGTCGGTGATTAGGCCTACCACTGTTGTGTCATCGGCAAACTTAATGATGGTCTTGGAGTCGTGCCTGGCCGTGCAGTCATGAGTGAACAGGGAGTACAGGAGAGGACTGAGCACGCACCCCTGAGGGGCCCCTGTGTTGACGATCAGCGCGGCGGATGTCTTGTTATCTACCCTTACCACCTGGGTGCGGCCCGTCAGGTAGTCCAGGATCCAGTTGCAGAGGGAGGTGTTTAGTCCTAGGGTCCTTAGCTTCGTGATGAGCTTTGAGGGCACTATGGTGTTGAATGCTGAGCTGTAGTCAATGAGTAGCATTCTCACATAGGTGTTCCTTTTGTCCTGGTGGGAAAGGGCTGTGTGGAGTGCAATAGAGATTGCATCATCTGTGGATCTGTTGGGGCGGTATACAAATTGGAGTGTGTCTAGGTTTCTGGGTGATGGTGTTGAAGTGAGGCATGACCAGCCTTTCAAAGCATTTCAAGGCTTCAGATATGAGTGCTATGGGTCGGTAGTCATTTAGGCAGGTTACCTTGATGTTCTTGGGCACAGGGTCTATGGTGGTCTGCTTAAAACATGTTGCTATTACAAACTCGGACAGGGTGAGTTTGAAAATGTCAGTGAAGACACTTGCCAGTTGGTCAGCGCATGCTCGCAGTACATGTCCTGGTAATCCATCTGGCCCTGCGGCCTTGTGAATGTTGACCTGTTTAAAGGTCTTACTCACATCGACTGCGGAGAGTGTGATCACACAGTCGTCCGGAACAGCTGGTGCTCTCATACGTGTTTCATTGCTATTTGCCTCAAAGCGAGCATAGAAGTAGTTTAGCTCATCTGGTAGGCTTGTGTCACTGGGCAGCTCGTGGCTGTGCTTCCCTTTGTAGTCTGTAATTGTTTGCAAGAGCCGGTGTAGAACGACTCGATCTTAGTCCTGTATTGACGCTTTGCATGTTTGATGGTTCGTCGGAGGACATAGCGGGATTTCTTATAAGCTTCCGAGTTAGAGTCCTGCTCCTTGAAAGCAGCAGTTCTAGCCTTTAGCTCAGTGTGGATGCTGCCTGTAATCCATGGCTTCTGGTTGGGGTATGTCGTACGGTCACTGTGGGGACGACTTCATCGATGCACTTATTGATGAAGCCAATGACTGATGTGGTGTTCTTCTCAATGCCTTCGGAGGAATCCCGGGACATATTTCAGTCTGTGCTAGCAAAACAGTCCTGTAGCTTAGCATCTGCTTCCTCTGACCACTTTTTTATTGATCTAGTCACTGGAGCTTCCTGCTTTCATTTTTGCTTGTAAGCAGGAATCATGAGGGTAGAATTATGGTCAGATTTGCCAAATGGAGGTGTTTCTATGTGTTTCTGTGTGTGGAGTATAGGTAGTCCAGAGTTCTTTTTACTCTGGTTGCACATTTAACATGCTGATATAAATTTGGTAAAACAGATTTAAGTTTCCCTGCATTAAAGTCCCTGGCTACTAGGAGCGCCACCTCTGGGTGAGCGCATAAGCCTAATGTCAAGTTAAACATTAGCTGGCTGGCTCGCGAGCGAACGTTACGTGTATGCTCTTCACTTTCTGGAGGACCAAGTTTTGAAATCAGTAGAATTCGAGTATGATAGCTAAGGAGATGGAGAAAACACCTGCCTCCAGATTACATCTTCAAACTAAGGGAAACCATGGCATCCGACAGGAGACGTGTCCATTAATGATGTATATGGGTAAGATAGTCTTGCTAGCTACATTTTCAGATATTACACGTTTCTAATTTTGACAGAAAGTGGTTTAATTTCATGTTAAAGTGTACTGTTAGCTAGCTAACGTTAGCTGACTGGTTCGCTAGCTAACATTACTGTTATGAAAGTTGTATTGTTAATTTTGTTGAGGACCCCTTCGAGATACAATCCCGCTAAAGGGATTGGTTGGACAACAACCAGTGAGATAGCACGGCGCGAAATTCAAAAGAAAATAATCTCAAAATTAAAATTCAAGTATTATACGGCATTTTAAAGATACTCTACTCGTTAATCCAATCACATTGTCCGATTTCAAAAAGGCTTTACGGTGAAAGCAAAACATTAGATTATTTTAGCATAGCACCTTAGCAAAAAAAAGCAATTTTCCAAGCACGGGTAGCCATCACAAAACCAGATATACAGCTAAAATTAAGCTAACCTTTGACAATCTTCAACAGATGACACTCCAAGGACATCATGTTAGACAATACATGCATTTTTTGTTCGATCAAGTTTATATTTATATCCAAAAACCCAATTTTTACATTGGCGCGTGACGTTCAGAAAATGTTTTCTCCCCATAACTTCCGGTGAATAAGCACATTTAATTTACAGAAGAACTCATAAACGTTGATAAAATGTATAATCTACTCCTTTATGAAACCACTTTGTCAGATTTCAAAATAACGTTACAGAAAAAGCACATTGTTCAATATTCTGAGTACAGAACTTAGCCTTCAATGCTAAGCTATACAGTTAGCCTACAACCACGGCGTCGACAAATCTCTAACAATATGTTCAAAATATTTATTTACCTTTGCTGATCTTCGGCGGAATGCACTCGGATGGGCACCCACTTCCACAAGAAATGTTAATTTGTTCTGCAAAGTCCATAATTTATGTCCAAATACGTTGACCCATCCAGAACACTTTACAATGCCATGTGGCGTGGATGCAAATCCATAGACGAAATGTTCAAAGTTCCATTACCGTTTGTAGAAACACATCAAACGATGTTTACAATCAATCCTTTAGGGTATTTTTTTTACGTAAAATTGTGATAATTTTACAACCGGGCAATAGGTATTCATCCCAGAAGAAAAATAAAAAAACAACGAAGTCACGTGCATGCGCGTCATAAGACACCTCTCCTCAGATTGGCCAGTGATTGACTGAGCCATAATTATCTGCCCGGTAACAGGTGACGGTTGAAACCAGTTCCTAAAGATTGTTGACAGCCAATGGAAGAGTTAGGAGGTGCAACGTAAATCCTATGTCACTGTAGTTTTTCAAGGGATTCAAAACAAAAACTACATTTCTAATTTCTCCCACTTCCTGATTCAATTTTTCTCCGTTTTTTTGCCTGCCATATGAGTTCTGTTATACTCACAGACACCATTCAAACAGTTTCAGAATCTTCAGAGTGTTTTCTATCCAGATCTACTAATAATATGCATATTCTATTTTCTGGGCCAGAGTAGTAACTTGTTTAAATTGGGTACGTTTTTCATCCGGCCAGGAAAATACTGCCCCCTAGCCCCAACAGGTTTTAAACATGTACATGACACTGCAACAAAATTTCCCCACGGGGACAATAAAGTCAGTAATTAAAAGTAATTTATATAAAAGATCTTCAGATCTTTAAGAGTGGATTCAGGAGATAGCCACTCTATATAAACCAATGCTTCCGTGCTGCCCCAGATTCCTAATGAGTTAGTTATTGCCTGATTAATTTGATTAAATAATTAAACATTAGGTAATCGATTTGAAAATAGCACCGCATCACATTAAGGATAGCAAAGACATGACACTTGATAAGTTGATAAACTCACTTTTGAGAAAATGCCGTTTGAATGTTTTGGTACTACTACTGGACATCCATTCTTTGTCTACACCCATTCTGCATCGTTCACACCCTCTTAAGCTTTAGCCCCACCCATCTCTTTAAGGGTTGATCTGAGAGTTCTGTACTAACAACAGCAGTCAAGGACCCCTGTAAAGATTTTTATTATACACATTCAAAATAGCTATTGATAACAGATGTGTATTTTGTGGTTGTGACCCAGAGACTCTTGACTATTTGTTTTGGGACTGTTCTTATGCCTGAAGATTTTGGAGTGATTTTATTTTAAAATAAACTACTATTTATGTTAATTTGATCCAAATTAATGGACCCTGATTTAACTTTCATTGTTAATTTTATTTTTCATGGCAGATTCTTTATTCATGAAAATAAGTGGGCAGAGAACAAACCCCTCTTCACATTGTTTAAGATAGAACTGAAATATTATTTAGAAATGATCAGTAAGTGTAAAAACAAAAAAGCAATACGTACCATAAACCTTTTTGACAAATTGAAAATGTATCTCGATATGTAATACCCCTGTCTGTTAGGTTTATGTTCTCTTATTTGTAAATTTCTGTTTTTGTATTTGTTTCGTTCATAATAATAAAACAATATATATATACACTGCTCAAAAAAATAAAGGGAACACTTAAACAACTCAATGTAACTCCAAGTCAATCACACTTCTGTGAAATCAAACTGTCCACTTAGGAAGCAACACTGATTGACAATAAATTTCACATGCTGTTGTGCAAATGGAATAGACAACAGGTGGAAATTATAGGCAATAAGCAAGACACCCCCAATAAAGGAGTGGTTCAGCAGGTGGTGACCACAGACCACTTCTCAGTTCCTATGCTTCCTGGCGGATGTTTTGGTCACTTTTGAATGCTGGCGGTGCTTTCACTCTAGTGGTAGCATGAGACGGAGTCTACAACCCACACAAGTGGCTCAGGTAGTGCAGCTCATCCAGGATGGCACATCAATGCGAGCTGTGGCAAGAAGGTTTGCTGTGTCTGTCAGCGTAGTGTCCAGAGCATGGAGGCGCTACCAGGAGACAGGCCAGTACATCAGGAGACGTGGAGGAGGCCGTAGGAGGGCAACAACCCAGCAGCAGGACCGCTACCTCCGCCTTTGTGCAAGGAGGAGCAGGAGGAGCACTGCCAGAGCCCTGCAAAATGACCTCCAGCAGGCCACAAATGTGCATGTGTCTGCTCAAACGGTCAGAAACAGACTCCATGAGGGTGGTATGAGGGCCCGACGTCCACAGGTGGGGGTTGTGCTTACAGCCCAACACCGTGCAGGACGTTTGGCATTTGCCAGAGAACACCAAGATTGGCAAATTCGCCACTGGCGCCCTGTGCTCTTCACAGATGAAAGCAGGTTCACACTGAGCACGTGACAGATGTGACAGAGTCTGGAGACGCCGTGGAGAACGTTCTGCTGCCTGCAACATCCTCCAGCATGACCGGTTTGGCGGTGGGTCAGTCATGGTGTGGGGTGGCATTTCTTTGGGGGGCCGCACAGCCCTCCATGTGCTCGCCAGAGGTAGCCTGACTGCCATTAGGTACCGAGATGAGATCCTCAGACCCCTTGTGAGACCATATGCTGGTGCGGTTGGCCCTGGGTTCCTCCTAATGCAAGACAATGCTAGACCTCATGTGGCTGGAGTGTGTCAGTAGTTCCTGCAAGAGGAAGGCATTGATGCTATGGACTGGCCCGCCCGTTCCCCAGACCTGAATCCAATTGAGCACATCTGGGACATCATGTCTCGCTCCATCCACCAACGCCACGTTGCACCACAGACTGTCCAGGAGTTGGCGGATGCTTTAGTCCAGGTCTGGGAGGAGATCCCTCAGGAGACCATCAGCCACCTCATCAGGAGCATGCCCAGGCGTTTTAGGGAGGTCATACAGGCACGTGGAGGCCATACACACTACTGAGCCTCATTTTGACTTGTTTTAAGGACATTACATCAAAGTTGGATCAGCCTGTAGTGTGGATTTCCACTTTAATTTTGAGTGTGACTCCAAATCCAGACCTCCATGGTTTGATAAATTGGATTTCCATTGATTATTTTTGTGTGATTTTGTTGTCAGCACATTCAACTATGTAAAGAAAAAAGTATCTAATAAGATTATTTCTTTCATTCAGATCTAGGATGTGTTGTTTAAGTGTTCCCTTTATTTTTTTGAGCAGTGTATTTAATAAAAGCAGTCAGGCCCAAGCTAACTTGCTAGCTATTTCCCGACACAAATGACAGAACAGCTCACTGAACATTACTCGCCCTAGCAGAGCTGGTTAGGCTGTTATGTTATCCAGAGCGTTGGTGTCTACAAGTGTGATGTCAGATTGTCCATTCGACAATTCTGAATGTTTCGTTCTCGGAGCGTTCAGAGCGCGCACTGGACGCTCTGGCCGAGGTGTAGGGTTGATCTGAGTGTTCTGACCTCACAACGTCAGACAAGCACCCAAGCTAACTGGCTAACATTGGCTAGCTTGCGAGATACATCCAGACACATAATGAGAGAACACCCCACTCTGTTTGTAAATAAGCTTGTAGGTTGACTGATAACTTGAACCAGGTTGCAGGCATTGGTTACAGTTTGAAGCTTTTTCTGGAGTGGACAGCTTGATGAAAGCCAGTCAATATTTAGGTCACCCAGAAAATATACCTCTCTGTTGATATCACAGAAATTATCAAGCATTTCACACATACAATCCAGATACTGACTGTTAGCACTTTGTGGTCTGTAGTACTTCCCAAAATAATAGGCCTTAGGTGAGGCAGGTGAACCTCTAGCCATATTACTTCAACAACATTTGACATGAGATCCTCTCTAAGCTCTACAGGAATATGAATATGAATGACTTCCTAATGGTCCGACCCCAGGTGGTGTGGGCAGGAAAAATCAACTCTGCCACGCTGACCCTCAACAGGGGGGCCCCACGGGGTTGTGTGCTTAGTCCCCTCCTACACTCCCTGTTAACCCACAACTGCGTGGCCACGCATGATTCCAACACCATCATCAAAATTGCTGATGACACGATGGTGCTAGGCCTGATCACCGGCGACAGTGAGACAGCCTACAGGGAGGAGGTCAGTGACCTGGCATTGTGGGGCTGGAATAACAACCTTTCCCTCAACGTCAGTAAGACCAAGGAGCTGATTGTGGACTACAGGAAATGGTGGGGAGAGCACGCCTCACATTGACAAGGCTGCAGTGAAACAGGTCGAGAGCTTCAATTTCCTCGGTGTCCAAATCACTAAGAACTTAAATTGGTCCACACTCGCGCACAGTCGTTCAGAAGGTGCAACACCGCCTCTTCCCCCTCAGGAGGATGAAAAGGTTTGGCGTGGGCCTTCAAATCCTCAAAATGTTCTACAGCTGTACCATTAGAGCATCTTGACTGGCTGCATCACTGCTTGGTATGGCAATAGCACCGCCCTTGATCGCATGGTGCTACAGAGGGTGGTGCGGACAGCCCAGTACATCACTCGGGCCGAGCTCCCTCAGGATTTCTATCAGGCGGTGTGAAAGGAAAGCCCAGAAAATCCTTAAAGACTCCAACATTGTTCTCTCTGCTTCCGCAAAGTAAGCAGTACTGGTGCATCAAGTCTGACACCAACAGGTTTTTGTTTTACCTTGTTATTTTTAGTATTACATTGGTATTGATTACTGGTTGGGGTTAGAGCTTGCAAGAAAGGCATTTCACTGTACTTGTGCATGTGACATGAAAACTTGAAACTTGAATATAAACAGCAACACCACCCCTTTGGCATTCCTGTCACATTACTGAATATGTTGTAACCATGTATTGCTACCACTGTATGATGAAATATATTATCTAAGTGATTTTCAGAGATAGTATATGAATGTTATCTGTCACTTCTCGGTTTCATGAATCTTGTTTCTTAGGCTGCATATGTTAATGTAGGCTATTTTTAGCGCTTTTCTGGGATTCTTGTTTGCTTTTATTGCTTTACTTGGAGGCTTATCAGACAGTGATATTTATGTTTGAGCTAACCCGACCGAGGAGGTCTGGACGTTTTTTTGCCTCGAGTGGTTTAGGTGACCCCTCGAGGACCGATGGGAGGTGGGGCCCGATGACCCAAGTCAGCCGTAGAATCTATCGTGGCTGACGAAGTCTCAGACACCCTCACGGTCCGATGAGGGGGAGCTCTATAGATCTGACATCGAGGTAGGATCCCCCTGTGTTGGAAACAGGGTAGAGAACGATGGCGCGGCAACCTCCAAGGCCAGTACTCCTCAGCCAATGAGTAAAGTTGTTCGATTGTTAGAGATGGGGTGCTGTACCCCTCAACCAAATGGTATAATTGGTCCGTGTGGATCAATCAAACCCCCAACTCTACTGTTGTAAGCATCTTGCTCAAATCAACTGAGTAAATCAGTACCAGAGATTTTATGTTGCAGTATCCCTCAGCCAATCGATAAAGGCGCCACTCCTCTAGACACATTGTTTTAGCCAATCGATAAATAAAGAGGTCCATTTTTGAAAGAGTGTTACTCCCGAGTCCCAACCAATTACCATGGGCGTCTCTAGGGAGGCTATTACCTTTTCATCCAATAAGAACAACTGTCATTGCTACGTGACACCATGTCATACATAACTGACTGACCACAATCCATTTTTTTCTCTATCCTCTTTTCCAAAGTTCCGCTACAAGAGCCGAGTCTACAGGCAGCCCCATGTGGAAGAGAAGCAGATTGCCAAACTTCACACCAAGGTGAGTGGTGTGGACAAACTTCACACTCTCTCCTAACAACCAGCTGGGGTCTCACTGCACACATGCACACACACACACACACACACACACACACACACACACACACACACACACACACACACACACACACACACACACACACACACACTGTTGGGCGCAACAGAGATACTGGAGTGTCACTTTATCTCACTTTATCTCACTGTCAACACACAGACACACAAACATATTGAGTTATGTCAGCTGTTATCACTGTTAGCCTCTGCAGTCTCTCTCTAGTATCCTGTCTGCATGTCTCTCTCTACTCTCTACTGTCCAGTCCGCATCTTTACTTTCCGTAAGAGTCAAGGAGGCATGTCATGTATATTTCATGTCTCGCCTGTGCCCACTTTACCTGGATCCTTGTGTATGTGCTCACATATGCACAAACGCACATTAGCACACAAAATAAGCATTTTGCATATCTGCCCCTGGTTAATGTGGTGACATGGAGAGAGGAGGTTGGTAGTTATTTGCTCCACAGTAGTTAACCACAGAGATTATTATTCAATGGACGTATATTTCATGACTCGCCTGTGCCAAACTTGACCTGGATCGTTGTGCATGTGCTCACACGTGCACGAACGCACATATCTGCCCCTGGTAAATGTTCACTGACTGTATGAGGAAAATATTATGAATACATGATAGATAACAATAATGAGTAAATGATAAAAGTAACTTGATGGTGTGTCATTCCTTTCTAATTGTGTTGTTATAAATGCATTTATGCTAAGGCAGTGCACACCTTTGTATTATGGGCCAAAAAAAGCATCACTGTATTGAGAGAGCAGTATCCGATGGAAAACAAAGGGAGAGGGAAACAGAGGCGATGGGAAGTGAGCTCATGCTGGTTTCTATACTGGTGTACAGTTCCATGTACTGTATTTCTGACACATATAGATTGACTGTGATGGAGCAGATGTAGGTGTATACAGGTCCACCCCCTACTATGTTCTGCTCTTTCCTCCTCCCTACATTTCTCTCTCTCTACCTCCATCCCTTCAAAGATTCTTATTTTTGTCCTCTCCTTCTCTCCCTCACCCTTTCCTACCGAACACCCCTCCCTCCCTCCTCCCTCTTTTCTACTTCTCCATATTTTCATCATCATCCTCTTCTCCTCTCCTCCTTTCCCTCTCCTTTCCTCATCTCCTCTCTTCCTATTGTGTTTTGGGAGCTGTTCTCTTACCTATTTATATCTGGCCTGGAAAGCAGATGAGAACACTCATCCCACCGTGCACTCCATGCTCCAATCAGCACACCCCAATCATTCAATCTATCTTTCTCTCTCTCTTGTCCTCTCTCCCCCTTCTTCTGTCCCTCTTGTTCTCCCTCTCTCTCTTTTTTCTAACCTTCTCCCCTCCATATCTCTGACCTACACACACACACACACACACACACACACACTCTCTCTCCACTCTCTCTCTTGCTCTCTCTCTCTCTAACTCTCCTTTTGTTCTCGCTCTCCATCTCCAGGCCAACTTGAGAAAGTTTATGGACCTCATCCAGCACCATCAGGTGGAGAAAGTATCTAGGCTGCTGGAGAGAGGGCTGGACCCCAACTACCAGGATACAGAGACTGGTGGTAATACTACACACACACACATGCACACACTCACACATCATGAACACAGGTGGTTTGACATAATCACAGTGCTAACAAGATAGATGCTGCTGAGAAATACTCCCGTGGCTCCTCACATTTAAATCCTCCCACCCACTACCAAGACAGCACAACCTAGCCCCTGATCAATCCCATTGGTTTTTAAATTAACACACAGATCAATGGCGACTCTACTCAACTCTACTCAGAGATCTGTATCATTAGCGTAGGGGAGAGAGGCCATAAGCCTCCCTGTGTGGTGTATACAGAGTTAGCAACAGGGGATAAGGAGAGGGTAAGAGGGAGCGGAGATGAACATACAGAGTTCGGAAAAATCTGTTTGAGATTGCTATTACTTATGCTCTATTAGAACTGCACAAACTATCTTCGCTATCAGTCCAACCCAATGTACTCCTTCTCCGACGAAGCATCATTGAAGTGGCATTATGTACAGCCAGAATGTACTCCAATGCTCTGACCATCAACTAACAAAGAAAGGAGGGTATTTGGGGGCTAAGAGGGGGGTTAGTTGAGGTTTTAAGGCAATCAGTGCAGCTATTAGAGGTATTAGGGCTGTAAGGGTTCGAAAGATTTTAATGAGTTAGTTAGAGGTATTACGGCATATTAAGAGCTGGGGACACAGTCAGCATTGTGTGAATAAAGTACTGGAAAAGCTGGATAAATGCTGAGCAAATGCAGCCTTTCAGTTAAGGCTTATAAAGAAGTGCGTAAAGGAAACCGGTGTTAGGGCTTGTAGCGGGGAAATTGAAGGGGTATTAATGGGATACAAGTGGTATTGGTAGATTAAGCCTTGTTGCTGTGAGATTGAGGGATAAGGGCAGCTTGTAGAATAGCGGTCAATTATAGAGCTCTGGCTCGCTATTGATTTTGGCTGTAGAAGTACACACACAGACATGGACATAAGCATAGCCAGGCACACACACACACGCGCACGTTCTGTTCTAAATCCCAAGCTAATTACATCACAATTACATGGGGCTCAGATGTAGGTCGACACCAATTGACCCCAAAGATTTCCACCCGCTGTGTCGCCCAGACGCCCACTCACCCCCTACCATGCCCCCTCCCTCAGTGTCTCATACAACTATTTTCTATTCCATATTCATTTGAATTGATGAAGTACATTTCTAGATCTCACAGAGTAATTGGTATCTTTGTATGCCTGTCTTAAAGGTGCAATGTGGGATTGCTACGTCCAGTTTCGGACTTTTGAATGAATGATATATAGCCATTAGATTCTTGAAGAATATGACGTAGAAATGCCTCATGAGTTCACTGTCGTACCCCATCAGAACCCACAATATAAGCTTGTTTAACTCCATTGTTTCTAAAGAACGTGATCGTAAACTAACACTGTTTACTATTATGACATGGTTAAAACTATCATTTTGATCTCATGGATGGTCAGTCCTTGCATCCATAACTCTGTTCATTCATTTGAAAGTGGTTGCATTTCTCCAGCCATTCCTCAGCTGTTTACCAAAACAAGTGGTGGGATTCCCGCTTTGTTGTTGTTTGAATTGCAGATTGCCCCTTTAAATGAACACACTTTGCCACGATGACACTTTCAGTGTGGCAGTATCATTCATAAAAAACGTATAACGCTGTACAGTAGAACATGGTCAAAGCCTGTTATATGATTGGTTTTTTTTCTATATTGTTCAGGTCTTTTAATAATACAGTAGAGTGAGTATGTTAAAGGCCAAGTGCAGTCAAAAACATGATATTTGAAGAGCTATTTGAAAATAATGCCAGAAATTTCAGCCTGTTTTGGTGGGAGGGAGTTTTTGGCCTGCCTGGTGAAATCAAATTTGTTAATATACCAGTAAGACAGAGATTTCCAGACCTCTGCCAATAACGGCTCGTTTACCCCCCACTCAGACCACTCCCAGACAGTCCTAGCAAAATTCTTGCTTGAGAAATTGCTCTTTGCTAAGAAGCTATTTGTGTGTCTTTTTGGCCATTTTAATTGAAAACAATCACATGTTTCTATCCAATTTGCGACAGATTTTCTCACACAAATGCAAAAACACTTTGCGCATTTTCTACCAGAGATGTGTTTCCATCAAACTGACTTTTTGTGGATAAAAGGCTGTGCGCATAGTAGTGCACACAGAAATAACTTTTGACGTTAAATTCCCATGTACCGAATGAAAAATACAAGTTAAATGGGTTTCCATCACACATGCGCTTTAGTCAACAGCTCACAGATACTGTGTGGGAAAGCTACCTAAATTATGAGATTATTATAAATAAAAGCGATATTATTTGTATTTGTCAAAAGGAAGCCGAGCATTGATCATTATGTCACCAGAATAAGACCCTCGATATTTATTGGAACATCAAGGAGCATCAACTTAATCACCTTGCACTTTCACCATCCTGTGAAGTTCATCATAACTTATTTCCTCTGTAAACTGCATGCTTTCCCGAGTCGTAGTGGGAGGACCACAAAACATATCATCACGTGACTCCCAAGTTTACTTCGAAATGATGGTTATTATATCGACATTTGAGCATAAAGGCTTTTCCAAAGCCATTTCTCGCATTATTCATTTTACCGGCACAAGAAGATCCCACCATGTCGAGTGAACAAATGATCTGTCTGCGTTAAGAAATTGTACCAGCATTTCATGTTTCCATCAGACCAGTCGTGACTTTTTTCATGCGTCAAGAAATTCATCCTCATGGAATGGTTGGATGGAAACGTGGTTAGTAAGGTACTTAATTGTTACCCGGAAATGGTATTGAGACGGGAAAAATATGGCTACATTGGACCGTGTCATGGCCATTATAAATCCACTTATTGACCCATGGGCGGACATCAGTCTAGATGGATGACTGGTTGAGTGTGGATGAATTGATGGGATTTCATGTGGCTGCAGTGATTTGATGATGAATGACACTGACAGAGGAGAGAAAAGTGAAGATGAACAATAGAGTTATGGGAGGACCACTTCGATTCCTGAGAAAATATGACTGTGTAAGCACAGAGTAATGGTGTTATCACCATCACTGCTGATCTGAGTATTATTGATGCACATTATTCTCTCCATGTCTATGTTATGTTCTGTTGCCTGTTCTGTTCTGTTGCCTGTTCTATCTTGTCCTGTTCTGTTCTTTTGGCTGTTCTGATCTGTTCTGTTGGCCGTTCTTTTCTGTTGTCTGTTGTGTCTGTGTTGTGTTTCCTCTATGCAGTGGTGTAAAGTACTTAAGTAAAGATACTTCAAAGTACTACTTAAGTTGTTTTTTGGGGTATCTGTACTTTACTATTACTTTTACTTTTAATTCACTACATTCTTAAAGAAAATGATGTACTTTTTACTCCATACATTTTCCCTGACACCCAAAAGTATTTGTTAAATTTGGAATACTTAGCAGGACAGGAAACTTGTCTAATTCACACACTTATCAAGAGAACATCCCCGGTCATCCCTACTGCATCTGATCTGGCGGACTCACTAAACACATGCTTCGAATGTAAATGATGTCTGAGTGTTGGAGCGTGCCCCAGGCTATCTGTAAATAAAACAATAAAAACATGTAATGGTGCTGTCTGGTTTGCTTAATATAAAGAATTTGAGTATTTTCTAGCAAGTACATTTACTCTTGATACTTAAGTATATTTAAAATCAAATACTTTTCAACTTTTACTCAAGTAGGATTTTACTGGGTGACTTTCACTTTTACTTGAGTCATTTTCTATTAAGTTATCTTTACTTTTACTCAAGTATGACAACTGGGTGTGGCCCCAGGCAGAAGAAGTTTAAGACCCATGATCTACACTGTATTCTGTCTATGTCATTCTACAGAGACCCCCCTGACGTTTGCGGCCCACCTGGATAACGTGGTGGAGATCATAAAGGTTCTGAAGAATGGAGGGGCCCACCTGGACTTCAGGGCCAAAGACGGCATGACGGCCCTACACAAAGCTGCTAGGTCCAAGAACCAGGTTACTCTGATGGTACGGGGACACACACACCCACTCACACATGCATACTCACATGAACACACACAACATTAACCCTGCCACTCTTATGGTTACCCATACATTGTATTGATACGTATTGTATTTGTGTTAGGGTTAGGCCCCTACTCTACTACCACATATGTACAACACAAAATCCATGTTTGTGTGTGTGTATAGTGCATATGTGATTGTGCATGCATGTGTCTGTGCCTGTGTTTGTGTCTCTTCACAGTCCCACTGTTCCATAAGGTCTATTTTGATCTGAATCTAATGTCAATGTGTGTGTGCCTGCATGCATACGTCTGTGTGTATGTGTGTGTGTTGCAGACCCTGTTGGAGCTTGGTTTGTCTCCAGACTATAAGGACAGTCGGGGTCTGACGGCGCTCTACCACACAGCCATGGTGGGAGGAGACCCGTTGTGCTGTGAGTTGCTGCTACATGAACACGCCACCGTCTGCTGCCAAGACGAAAACGGCTGGCACGAAGTCCACCAGGTACACACACACAGGCATACACACACGCACACATACTGTTTTCCCTGTACGTGTGTGTACGTGTGTGTGCGCGTGCTTGTGTGTGTCGAGATGGTTGATAGCTCTCCTAGACCCTCTCCCTTCCTGTGTTACTCTGATTGCTATCAGCTCTAGCCAGCAGTAACGTCACTCTTCCTGACGTACTGTACTTTCTCTTCTCTAGAACATGGCACTGTCAACATATCAAACACAACTCTCCTCTAGGTTAGCCTATCAGTTAACTATCATCAAAACGCATTTACATCCTTCGAAAACGAGCCTTGCCCATGTGCTACGGAAATGCCTCCGCTTCCTTTGCACTCTCCTCCCTCGTTCCCCCACTGACTCTCTTTCGCTCACTCTCTGTCAACCAGTTACTCTAAATTACTTTGGATTTATGTAGGTTTTCAAATTATACTTTGATACATCTTTCCTTATTTAGCACTGGTGTCTTTCTACATCTGTTCACTACATCCCCCTAGAACTGATTCTTCCATCTGATGACTGGGTTCAAACTAAGGACACAATATTCTAAACTCCAGGGCCTCAGCGGCTGCCTACTCTGCAGAACACTGACATCTAGTGGACGTGGCATGTAACTGAGGCCTGACTCTAGGGCAAAGCCAAAGCAGAGACTTTTATATAGCTCGTGTCACCATCTGTATTATATGTTGTATGTTTAAGCAATAAGCCATGAGGGGGTGTGGTATATGGACAATATACCATGCGAAGGGCTGTTCTTAGGGACGACGCAATGCGGAGCGCCTGGATACAGTCCTTAGTCGTGTTTATTGGTCATATACCAGAAACCCCCAATGTGCCTTATTGCAATTGTAAACTGGTTACCAACGTAATTAGACCAGTAAATAGTATTTTTTTTATCATACCCGTGGTATATGTTTCTAATTATAAAACGGGTGGTTCGAGCCCTGAATGCTGATTGGCTGAAAGCTGTGGTATATCAGACCGTATACCAAGGGTATGACAAAACATGTATTTTTACTGCTCTAATTACATTGGTATGTATTCAGACCCTTTGCTATGAGGCTCAAAATTGAGCTCAGGTGCATCCTGTTTCCATTGAGAATCCTTGAGACATTTCTATAACTTGATTGGAGTCCACCTGTGTAAATTAATTTGATTGGACATGATTTGGAAAGGCAACACACCTGTCTATCATTCTTAAATAGAAGAAGTGTGTAACCACCAAGACTATTCCAAGAGCTGGCCGCCCGTCCAAGCTGAGCAATTGGCGGAGAAGAGCCTTGGTCAGGGAGGTGACCAAGAACCCGATGGTCACTTTGACAGAGCTCCTGAGTTCATCTGGGGAGATGGGAGGACCTTCCAGAAGTACAACCATCTCTGCAGCACTCCACAATTCAGACTTTTATGGTAGAGTGGCTAGACGGAAGCCACTCCTCAGTAAAAGGCACATGACAGCCTGCTTGGAGTTTGCCTGCTAAAGGACTCTCAGACCATGAGAAACAAGATTCTCTGGTCTGATGAAACCAACATTGAACTCTTTGGCCTGAATGCCAAGCATCACGTCTGGAGGAAACCTGGCACCATCCCTACGCTGAAGCATGGTGGTGGCAGCATCATGCTGTGGGGATGTTTATTATTGGGAGGGACTGGTAGACTAGTCAGGATAGAGGGAAAGATGAACGGAACAAAGTACAGAGATCCTTGATGAAAACATGTTCCAGAGCGCTCAGGAACGCAGACTGGGGTGAAGGTTCACCTTCCAACAGGACAACAACCCTAAACACACAGCCAAGACAATGCAGGAGTGGCTTCGGGACAAGTCTCTGAATGTCCTTGAGTAGCCCAGCCAGAGACCGGACTTGAACCTGATCGAACATCTCTGGAGAGACCTGAAATGCGATGCTCCCCATCCAACCTGACAGAGCTTGAAATGATCTGCAGAGAAGAATGAGAGAAACTCCCTAAATAGAGGTGTGTCAAGCTTGTAGTGTCATACCCAAGAAGACTTGAGGCTGTAATTGCTGCTAAAGGTGATTCAACAAAGCGCTGAGTAAAGGGCCTGAATACCTTTGTAAATATTTTATATTTCATTTTTTTAATGTTTAATAAATGTGCAAAAAAATCTATAAACCAGTTGTTGCTTTGTCATTATGGGGTATTATTTGTAGATTGATGAGGAAAAAAGCAAATACAATTTAGAATAAGTGCTAGTAGTTTAAACAGGCAGCTCGGTACGTTCAGCTTGTCAACACTTCTTACAAAAACAAGTAGGGATGAAGTCAATCTCTCCTCCATTTTGAGCCATGAGAGATTGACATCCATTTCATTAATGTTAGCTATCTGTACATTTAAGGGCCCGCCATGCAGCTCTGTTCTGAGCCAATTGTAATTTTCCATTTTAAAGTCCCTCTTTGTGGCACCTGACCACACTACTGAACAGTAGTACAGGTGTGACAAAACTAGAGCCTGTAGGACCTGCCTTGTTGATTGCATTGTTAAGAAGGCAGAGCAGTGCTTTATTATGGACAGACTTCTCCCCATCTAAGCTACTCATGTATTAATATGTTTTGACAATGACAGTTTAAATTTTGTATTTATTTTTTATTTAACTAGGCAAGTCAGTTAAAAACAAATTCTTATTTACAATGACGGCCTACTCCGGCCAAATCTGGACGACGCTGGGCCAATTGTGCCCCGCCCTATGGGACTCCCAATCACGGTCAGATGTGATACAGCCTGGATTTGAACCAGGTACTATAGTGACACCTCTTGCATTGAGATGCAGTGCCTTAGACCATTGCGCAACTTGGGAGTGGTGACTAAACTACAATCTAGGGTTACTCCAATCAGTTTAGTCACCTCAACTTGCTCAATTTCCACATTAAATTAATCATGTAACAATTATCTCAGTATCTTGGGGCACCGTGAGAACTTATTTAACGAATTACTATCTCCCGAATTAAACTCTTAAAAGATGTATTCATATCAATACATAACAGTCACTTATTAATGTATTTTTACCTCATATCAGTCTCATTCTGAACGTCGTAATATTCTATAAATCTGCACGAACACTAGTCTACATGATGACTCAGCTTACACAAATTGGCTTAATTATTTATTTACTAACTAAATAAATAATTACACAGAAATACATAAACACACAGTATAAGTTGAATTGATTACTAACATAATGCAATGAAAAGTCCCTAGTGGACTAACCCGATATGACAGCTGGTTACACAATGAAAGGGGTGGGGAAAGAAAGAGTGGGAGAAGGAGAGACAAAGGAATTAAACTATCGTGCATACAGTTGAATAATACGCTCATCGTAAATATGTAAACCTGACCCCTTGAATGCGTACACTTTCAGAGATACAGTTATTTAGTTATACCATCCGTAATGATATCACAAAACAACTTATTTGACATGATTATTGTTTGGAGCCCCACCAACCATTTCCCACATTTTTTATGAAGAAACATTGTTTCATTATCCACTTTTGGATGTTGGAGTTTTGACTGCAGATTCTCTCTCAACACAAAGGATTTTTGAGTTGTCCATACTGCCATACACGTGAGAGAAAGTTTACGACCGGACGTTAAAGTCCTAGAACCGGCCCCACTCTCTTTGATCCTCACCCAGGAGGGAAAGTCATGATACTAACTGCAGGTCTTTGTTAAGTGTTGCAGTCATATCAGCCGCTGTGGTAGCTGACATTTATAGTGTTGAGTCATCCGCATACATAGACACAGCCAGTGGCATGTCATTAGTAAAAATGTTAAAAAGTAAGGGGCCTAAACAGCGGCCCTGGCGAATTCCTGATTCTACCTGGATTATGTCGGAGAGGATTCCATTAAAGAACACCCTCTGTGTTCTGTTAGACAGGTAACTCTTTATCCACAACACAGCAGGGGGTGTAAAGCCATAACACATACATTTTTCCAGCAGATTGATAATGTCATAAGCCGCACTGAAGTCTAACAAAACAGCACACACAATATTTTTATTATCAATTTCTCTCAGCCAATCATCAGTCATTTGTGTAAGTGCTGTAATTGTTGAATGTCTTTCCCTATAAATGTGCTGAACAACTGACAAGTGTCTTCACTGACATTTTCAACCTCTCCCTGTCTGAGTCTGTAATACCAACATGTTTCAAGCAGACCACCATAGTCCCTGTGCCCAAGAACACTAAGGTAACCTGACTAAATGACTACTGTAGCACTGCTTTGAAAGGCTGGTCATGGCTCACATCAACACCATTATCCCAGAGACCCTAGACCCACTCAATTTGCATAACGCCCCAACAGATCCACAGATGATGCAATCCCTATTGCACTCCACACTGCCCTTTCACACCTGGACAAAAGGAACACCTATGTGAGAATGCTATTCATTGACTACAGCTCATAGTGCCCTCAAAGCTCATCACTAAGCTAAGGACCCTGGGACTAAACACCTCCCTCTGCAACTGGACCCTGGACTTCCTGACGGGCCGCACCCAGGTGGTAAGGTAACAACACATCCGCCACACTGATCGTCAACACGGGGGACCCTCAGGGGTGCGTGCTCAGTCCTCTCCTGTACTCCCTGTTTACTCATGACTGCACGGCCAGGTACGACTCCAACACCATCATTCAATTTGCCGATGACACAGCAGTGGTAGGCCTGATCACCAACAACGATGAGACAGCCTATAGGGAGGAGGTCAGATACCTGACCGTGTGGTGCAAGGACAAATGCCTGTTATGGCAACTGCTCGGCCTCCAACTGCAAGGTACTACAGAGGGTAGTGAGTACGGCCCAGTACATCACCGGGGCCAAGATTCCTGCCATCCAGGACCTCTATACCAGGCGGTGTCAGAGAAAGGCCCTAAAAATTGTCAAAAACTCCAGCCACCCTAGTCATAGACTGTTCTCTCTGCCACCGCACGGCAAGCGGTACCAGAGCGCCAAGTCTTGGTCCAAGAGGCTTCTAAACAGCTTATAACCCCAAGCCATAACACTCCTATAGATATTGATCTAATGAAATGGCTACCCAGACTATTTGCATTGCCCCCCTCCCCCTCTTCTATGCTGCTGATACTCTCTGTTATTATCTATGCATTATCTGTCACTTTAATAACTCTACCTACAGTTGAAGTCCGAAGTTTACATACACCTTAGCCAAATGCATTTAAACTCAGTTTTTCACAATTCCTGACATTTAATCCTAGTAAAAATTCCCGGTCTTAGGTCAGTTAGGATCACCACTTTATTTTAAGAATGTGAAATGTCAGAATAAAAGTAGAGAGAATGATTTGTTTCATATTTTATTTCTTTCATCACATTCCCAGTGGGTCAGAAGTTCACATATACTCAATTAGTATTTGGTAGCATTGCCTTTAAATTGTTTAACTTGGGTCAAACGTTTCGGGTAGCCTTCCACAAGCTTCCCACAATAAGTTGGGTGAATTTTGGCCCATTTCGCCTGAGCTGGTGTAATTAAGTCAGGTTTGTAGGCCTCCTTGCTCGCACACACTTTTCCAGGTCTGCCCACACATTTTCTGTAGGATTGAGGTCAGGACTTTGTGATGGCCACTCCAATACCTTGACTTTGTTGTCCTTAAGCCATTTTGCCACAATTTGGGTCTTCCACTAATTGGAAGACCCATTTGGAAGACCCATTTGCAACCAAGCTTTAACTTCCTGACTGATGTCTTGAGATGTTGCTTCAACATATCCACATAATTTTCCCTCCTCATGATGTCATCTATTTTGTGAAGTGCACCAGTCCTTCCTGCAGCAAAGCACACCCACAACATGATGCTGCCAACCCCGTGCTTCACGGTTGGGATGGTGTTCTTCGGCTTGCAAGCCTCCCCTTTTTCCTCCAAACATAACGATGGTCATTATGGCCAAACAGTTCTATTTTTGTTTCATCAGACCAGAGGACATTTCTCTAAAAAGTACGATCTTTGTCCCCATGTCCAGTTGCAAACCATAGTCTGGCTTTTTTATGGCGGTTTTGGAGCAGTAGCTTCTTCCTTGCTGAGCAGCCTTTCAGGTTATGTCGATATAGGACTCATTTTACTGTGGATATAGATACTTTTGTACCTGTTTCCTCCAGCATCTTCACAAGGTCCGTTGCTGTTGTTCTGGGATTGATTTGCACTTTTCGCACCAAAGTACATTCATCTCTAGGAGACAGAACGCGTCTCCTTCCTGAGCGGTATGACGGCTGCGTGTGTCCCATGGTGTTTATACTTGCTTACTATTGTTTCTACAGATGAATGTGGTACCTTCATTTGGAAATTGCTACCAAGGATGAACCAGACTTGTGAAGGTCTACAATTTTTTTCTGAGGTCTTGGCTGATTTCTTTTGATTTTCCCATGATGTCAAGCAAAGAGGCAATACGTTTGAAGGTAGGCCTTGAAATACATCCACAGGTACACCTCCAATTGACTCAAATGATGTCGTAGCTTATCAGAAGCTTCTAAAGCCATGACATAATTTTCTGGAATTTTCCAATCTGTTTAAAGGCACAGTCAACTTAGTGTATGTAAACTTCTGACCCACTGGAATTGTGACACAGTGAATTTGTGGAGTGGTTGAAAAACGAGATTTAATGACTCCAACCTAAGGGTATGTAAACTTCCGACTTCAACTGTACATGTACACTACCGGTCAAAAGTTTTAGAACACCTACTCATTCAAGGATTTTACTTTATTTTTTACTATTTTCTACATTGTAGATTATTAGTGAAGTCATAGAAACTATAAATGACACACATTATGTAGTAACCAAAAAATTATGTAAAGAATTATATAACCCAAAAAAAGTGTTAAACAAATCAAAATATATGACTGACAGCTTTGCACAATCTTGGCATTCTCTCAACCAGCTTCATGAGGTAGACACCTGGAATGCATTTCAATTAACAGGTGTGCCTTCTTAAAGGGAATTTCTTTCCTTCATCATGTGTTTGAGCCAATCAGTTGTGTTTTGATAAGGTAGGGGGGTATACAGAAGATAGCCCTATTTGGTAAAAGATGCAGTCCATATTATGGCAAGAACAGCTCAAATAAGCAAAGAGAAATGACAATCTATCATTACTTTAAGACATGAAGGTCAGTCAATGCTGAACATTTCAAGAACTTTGAAAGTTTCTTCAAGAGCACTCGCAAAAACCATCAAGCGCTATGATGAAACTGGTTATCATGAGGACCGCCACAGGAAAGGAAGACCCAGAGTTACCTCTGCTGCAGAGGATAAGTTCATTAGTGTTATTGACCTCAGAAATTTCAGCCCAAATAAATGCTTCACAGATTTCAAGTAACAAACACATCTCAACATCAACTTTCCAATAGGTGTGGAGTGTTCCGAAGGGGTCCAGTCTCAGTCCTGACTTTAAATCTTCTTGAAAATATTAGACAAGGTTTGACTATTGCTGTCAATCCGTGATTCCCAACCAAATTGAATGAGCTCGAGTAACAATTGATATATGTTGCCCTAAGAGTTGTGCAGAGAGTTGGTAGAGTTATATAAAAAATTATTTATAGTTGTAATTGCTGACAAAGGTGCTTCCACCAAGTATTAACTCTGGGGTGTGAAGACATACGCAATCTCTTTCAATTTGAAAAAGTGCAGCAGGTTGTGTAGATCTGTAGGATTTTTTTATGTAATCCTTTTTAGTTTTAGAATGTGACAACTGTGAATGCGGTGTGTAGACTTTCACTAGGCACTGTATAATAAATATATACATTATAATAAACATGTATTGTTTTCTGTGTGTTTGTGTGCGTCTGTACAGGCTTGTCGGAATGGCTTTGTCCAGCACCTGGAGCATCTGCTGTTCTACGGGGCGGACATGAGCGCACAGAACGCCTCAGGGAACACAGCGCTGCACATTTGTGCTCTCTACAATCAGGTGAGCTGTGTGTGTGCGCGCGTGTGTGTTTGTTCATACAAGTGTAACTGCCCTTCTTCCACCTGGTTTGATTGTGTAGGCCTGGAGGTCTCCCTGATGTCTCTGTTAACCTGTTCTACTTGTGTTCAAGCCTGTAAGTGTCTGAGTGAATTAACTGAACCCACCACCACTCATTACTGACCTTATACACATACACACACACATCTGCTTCTCGTTACGTTCGTATGAGATGTAATAAAATCCACAATTAAATGGCAGTTATTTTCGTTAACATAATGCTTTTCCACAATTAATAGAAATTGGAGGAGAGGATCGTGAGTAAGGGTGGAGAATGAGTAACAAGGGGTTAAGTCTGTCTCTCATTCCCACCACACAGCTATCCTCCTACTCTAGACTCAATTAGACCCCAGATTTGTACAGTGGGGGAAAAAGGTATTTGATCCCCTGCTGATTTTGTATGTTTGCCCACTGACAAAGAAATGATCAGTCTATCATTTTAATGGTAGGTTTATTTGAACAGTGAGAGACAGAATAACAACAAAAATATCCAGAAAAACGCATGTCAAAAATGTTATAAATTGATTTGCATTTTAATGAGGGAAATAAGTATTTGACCCCCTCTCAATCAAGAAGATTTCTGGCTCCTAGGTGTCTTTTATACAGGTAACGAGCTGAGATTAGGAGCACACTCTTAAAGGGAGTGCTCCTAACCGCAGCTTGTTACCTGTATAAAAGACACCTGTCCACAGAAGCAATCAATCAATCAGATTCCAAACTCTCCACCATGGCCAAGACCAAAGAGCTCTCCAAGGATGTCAGGGACAAGATTGTAGACCTACACAAGGCTGGAATGGGCTACAAGACCATTGCCAAGCAGCTTGGTGAGAAGGTGACAACATTTAGTGCGATTATTCGCAAATGGAAGAAACACAAAATAACTGTCAATCTCCCTCGGTCTGGGGCTCCATGCAAGATCTCACCTCGTGGAGTTGCAATGATCATGAGAACGGTGAGGAATCAGCCCAGAACTACATGGGAGGATCTTGTCAATGATCTCAAGGCAGCTGGGACCATAATCACCAAGAAAACAATTGGTAATACACTACGCCATGAAGGACTGAAATCCTGCAGCGCCCGCAAGGTCCCCCTGCTCAAGAATACATATACATGCCCGTCTGAAGTTTGCAAATGAACATCTGAATGATTCAGAGGACAACTGTTGAAAGTGTTGTGGTCAGATGAGACCAAAATGGAGCTCTTTGGCATCAACTCAATTTGCCGTGTTTGGAGGTGGAGGAATGCTGCCTATGACCCCAAGAACACCATCTCCACCGTCAAACATGGAGGTGGAAACATTATGCTTTGGGGGTGTTTTTCTGCTAAGAGGACAGGACAACTTCACCGCATCAAAGGGACGATGGACGGGGCCATGTACCGTCAAATCTTGGGTGAGAACCTCAGCCAGGGCATTGAAAATGGGTCGTGGATGGGTATTCCAGCATGACAATGACCCAAAACACACGGCCAAGGCAACAAAGGAGTGGCTCAAGAAGAAGCACATTAAGGTCCTGGAGTGGCCTAGCCAGTCTCCAGACCTTCATCCCATAGAAAATCTGTGGAGGGAGCTGAAGATTCGAGTTGCCAAACGTCAGCCTCGAAACCTTAATGACTTGGAGAAGATCTGCAAAGAGGAGTGGGACAAAATCCCTCCTGAGATGTGTGCAAACCTGGTGGCCAACTACAAGAAACGTCTGACCACTGTGATTGCCAACAGGGGTTTTGCCACCAAGTACTAAGTCATGTTTTGCAGAGGAGTCAAATACTTATTTCCCTCATTAAAATGCTAATCATTTTATAACATTTTTGACATGCGTTTTTCAGGATTTTTTTGTTGTTATTCTGTCTCTCACTGTTCAAATAAACCTACCATTAAAATTATAGACTGATTTGTAAGTGGGCAAAAGTACAAAATCAGCAGGGGATCAAATACTTTTTTCCCCCACTGTACATGTTCATTAGGTAAATGTATTCTATTCGACATCAAATCTTACATCATAGCATTTCTTAAATGCATTTGAGTCCTGACCCTTCTCTTGCTTGAAAAGCTTTTCACATCTCAACCCACTTGTTTCTCTACTCTCCCACTATATCCTTATTCTGAATCATCTGACTCAATTAGTGCTATGCCCTAGAATAGAATAGAATACAACTTTATTGTCCATCCAGGATGGACATTTTTCTTTGGCATCACCTTCCATTAAAGGATCACACACACATACATTCTCACATCATACACATTTAAACCAGTCAGTCCATCATGTTGCATCCACTAACAACATAGAGGACATTAATACATTCACTCACATCCGACCGCTGTCCCAACTGCACTGGATAGATAAGTACGTGTACCGATAAAATGTATTTTGCATTTAGTAGTCCAACAGCAAAAGGAACGAATTAATGTTTTGAACATGTCCCTCTATCATGTCTTATATCTCGCCTCCTCTTCCTCTCGCTCTCTTTCACTTCATCCCTTTCACATTTGAGGATTTTTCTGCAAACCGTTGAGGCGGAATCCCCATGTCTCCTAATGTTCTGTAGTTTAGTGTCTGTACACACATACACTGTTCTCCTGGTATTTAATCCTTCAAGTCGTATTATCCTGTGACAGGGCTACAATTAGAGATGGGGGAGGGGGGAGGCAGAGTGAGATAGTCAGTGAGAGCGAAAGAATACAGGCAGAATGAGGGGGGGGGGGGGGTTTACACGTCATCCATTTCTATTTCCAAATGAGCTTCAACACAAATGGAGGTTATAAAATGCCAATATGTGGGATTGTTAGTTTGTTGATCGTGTCAAAATATAGAGAACATATTATACACCCTACAAATGCCAGGATTGACATCCTTCATGTTAGTTACTTTGCAAACTGGCATGAGTACAGAATTGTGTGTGTGTGTGTGTGTGTGTGTGTGTGTGTGTGTGTGTGTGTGTGTGTGTGTGTGTGTGTGTGTGTGTGTGTGTGTGTGTGTGTGTGTGTGTGTGTGTGTGTTTCTGTACACAATACTGTTCATGCATGGTTGAGCACTCTGTGGGCGAGTTGTGCAGCACATTCAGACCCTTTATCTGTCTCTCCCTTTCTCTCTTTCACACTCTCTGTTCAACAGCTTTTTTTCTTTTCTTCACACAGAATCTCCCTTCATACATGTAGCAGGCACTCTGTTTCTGTCAATATATATTTTATTCTCTCTCTTCCTCTCTCTCTCTCTCTCTTTCTCTCTCTCTCTCTCTCTCTCTCTCTCTTACATTCTTGTTTTTAAAAGTTGGGGATTCAAAGGAGGATGTATATTGCCTTTTTCCACTGCTAGTTCAAGTAATCAAAAACTGGCTTCTGGACTATTGGGGTTACTGTACAAGTGTTCTGTCTCGTCTTTGTGTCGTATGGGAAGCATGGGACTAATAGAGATTGATCATTCCCAAGAAATTCAGAGCCTCTCCTCAAATTCCTGTTCTTCCCTGTTCTTTCGCAGGATAACTGTGCCAGGGTGCTGCTGGTCCGTGGAGCCGACAAAGCGGTGAAGAACTACAACAGCCAGAGTCCCTTCCAGGTGAGACCTGTAATACATCCTCTCATCCAAAACCATTACTGTAGTTCTGACATACCAGAGCTGTGGGTTTAATTCTTTCATGGGCTACATAGTTTATCCAATATACAGAGTATATACTGAAGAAGTTTTCTTATCAGCAGGTAAAACCTGGGTCAGAGATGGCAGTGTGAATGGGACTCTATTGAGAAAAACACACGTTTCAAGTCCCAAGTAATATCAAGGATGCATCTCAATAGTCTGAAGTGGCTTCCTCTACCTAACTCCTCTACTTGACTCCTCTCTTTTATCTGCATCTGAAAAGCAAGTGCTGAAGGGAATGGGCTGAGTGTCACTAGGTCACATAGTTGTGTGTGTGATGCAGTTGTAGACATCTTACAAAGTTGCATACGTCCATGGGTTAGCTAGATATTTTGTGTGTGTCTTGCAGAGATAATTGCTTGAATACACAGAAGGCAGTGCAGCTGACACTATTGATTCCAATGAGAGTCCTGCATGAGTCACGTCTGAGTCACAAAGGAGCGTTTTGAAGCAGGCTTTTATGTAAGGCAGTCCTCGGATCCTCGGTGGCCCTCCACAGGCACTCCAGTGGCCCTCTTAATTTCTCTGGCTTTCACCAGTGGGGTTGGTCCCAAAAGTTGAACTTGTCTAATTGTCTCCTATTCTTTTCCAATTGCACTGGTTTTGTTCTACTTGAAATATCTAGAGGAGACAAGGTGAAGACACAAGCAGAGTATGGCTCAGTGGGTTAGAACATGGTGCTCCCAATACCATGGCTGTGGGTACAATTCCTGTATGGGCCCCAGAAACAGAATATAGATGGCTCTGTCAAAGTTGCCAAATAATTGATCAAGTAATGTCACTTATTGGGGTAGAGTGAAAATATGTGATAGTGTGTGTCTCTGCTGCTCCGCCTGTGTATCTGTAGCTAAAAATAGAGTCCCAGCAGCACAATTAGAGCTCTGCTGAGTAGCTCAAAATCCCTCCTCTGTTGGCCCAGACTCTGGATGTAGGTGTTTCACAAGATTCTTCTATACAGCGTTTGCCTATTTCAACCTCACTCTCCAACTCTTCCCTTGTTCCCAGATGTGTGATGGACAGTGTCTTTATAGTTCCCTCCTCCTTTATCCCTTTCACATTTTTTCTTCTTCTCTCGCTCTCCTCCTCAGTCTCTTATTTGATTATTTCTTCACCCACCCCTTTCTCCTCTATTCCTTTTCTTTCTTCTTTCCTCTCGCTCGCCTTCCTTCTGTCTCTTTTCATTTCTCACATTTCTCTCCTTTTCTCTCCTCTCTCTCTCTAAATGTTCTGCTTCCTTGTCTTCCCTTTCTCCCATTTTATTTCTCCCTTTCATTTCCTTTCTCTCTCTCTCTCTCTCCCTCTTTCATTCTGTCACCTGTGGTGTTAGTTTCTTTCACTGTGTTGCATTCAGATGAGACTGGAATCCCACTGGACACACGCTGGTTGAATCAACTTTGTTTCTGTGTCATTTCATGTAAATTACGTTGAACTGTCTGTGCCCAGTGGGAAGTGAAATAATAAACTGGAATGAGAAACATGCAGAAGTATTCAACTTTATACTGAAGCTCCAATCGCTATCTGTCTCTCAGCGAAAGTCTACCCCTTTAGCCCAGGGCACGGGATGATGTTTATCAGTATTGAGAAACTCATGATGAGAAACAAGAACATGCAAATTCAAGAACGAGGGGAAGGGAAAGAGAGTATTTCTGCTGTCTGTCTCTGTATCTCTAACAATTCCTCCTTTCCAATTTCCTCCTGTCTTCTCCATCTTCCCTACTCGTATTCTCCTATGTGCCTGGCCCTTTAAGGATTCTCCCTGGTCTTGAATCAGAATGAATTTCCTCCCTGATTTCTTGGATATAGTTTCAGGCACAATTCTCAACCCATTCCTCCTCCCCTACCTCCTTCTCTTCCTCCTCCTCCTCTCATCCACCACCATAGACAACAGTGTCTTCATGGAAACAAGGGGTCATTCCCAGCATTCCTATGCGTTGGGAACATGAAGGAGTGAGGGAGTAAAGGAGGGGGTGGCAATGAAGGCGTCAATGGGGTGTTTTCCCCTATACATGCCTGTGCTCTACACTACGGCCTTGTGGCTTAGATGTGGTCTTTAGGCTTTAAATCACACTACAGCTATACACTCTGAGAAAAAATAGTTCAAAAAGGGTTCTGCAGTTGTCCCCATAGGAGACCCCTTTTGGGTTCCAGGTAGAACCCAGGTAGAACCCAAAAGTTCCAGGTAGAACCCAAAAGGGGTTCTTCAAAGGGTTCTCTTATGGAGACAGCCGAAGAACAATTTTTTTTCTAATAGTGTACACTTCAGCTGTAGGCTTCATTCTATACCTTCATCTCCTCACAGTGCTATCGCTCTCAGTTTACCAGTGTTAAATTATGACACCCAGTGATCTGCAATCAGAGTTATACCTATCACAACGGCTCATAAGCAATGAGGGCATGTTATGTTTAAGCGAAGAAGGTTTGTATTTTGTTATTAAGTGTTGCCCAAAGAGACTGCAGTAAACCCACCCTCCCCCTCCTCCAAATCCCTCCCTACTTCCTCTCCCAGGAATTATCTCTCCTGTAATGTAATCAAAGCTCTGTTCCTCTCACTGTACACTACTGTACTTCCACTGCCCCCTGGGGACACTATGATATTGCTCCCTTTCCTCCAGTGGGTAAGACTGGAGGTGACTTGTCATCAACCCATAGTTTCCCATGCTGCCATGTTGATCAGCTGATAGTGGCGCTGTGGTGCCATAAGGCTTAAACACTGTCATGGCTGCTTGCTGCTATATTTACATGTGTTTTTGTCACATTGATGGAGAAATGGAAATGAAGAGAAAGGGAAGAGAGAAGGAGAGAACGAGAAATATGAGAGAGGAGAGTAAGATGAGAGGAAAGAAAGATGAGAGAGGGGAAGGGTGAATGTGGGTTTTATGAGTCTTTCATGTGTTAGGTTCTAAATTAACCAAATAGAACTCACTGACGCTTAATAAAGCTCAAATAAAGTTTATTCACCCATTGGGTCATACAGCTGCATAAGACAAAATACATATTCACACAAGCACTGATATTTAACTCTTTATCCTATACTGAGTCTCCTCCCACACATTTGAACAGCCAATGCATCTCTGTTGCTAGACAGAAACTTAGTGATATCTGTTCTTCCTCACTTCATCTAACCTGACCAAGTTCCTCACTCCTCCCCAACTCACGGCTGTCATGTTGACTTGTACCATACTGTGTCTCTTCTCCTCCCATAGGATCCCTGACGGCTAACAATAGCATATTCTGACAGAATGTAAACGTTCTACATTCCCCTCTCTCCCTCAGTGACATGAATAAATATATTTCATATTTTCAGAACCCAACACGTCACACGGGGCTAGTGAAAAGGTCCTTCTTCCATTAGAGCCATGCTAACAAGATGCTAGAGCTGACCCACCAGCCACCACACTCTGTCTCTCTCTCTCATATGTTGGTAGCATGACCTCTCAAGCATTTCTCACAACATATCCCTATATCGCTCTCTCTAGCGACCCTTTGCTTTCTCATTCATCCCGCACTTGCTACCTCTCCTCACTTTCTTTCTCGCACATGCTATCTTCCACCACTGCTCTCTCTCTCTCACCAACTTTCACTCTTCCGATGGTGGGTGTAGGTGAGTGTGGGCATATGTGTATGCACATTGGTATGCACGTGTGTGTGTGCGTGTGTGTTCCCGGTCATGCTAAAAGGTCAGGATTCGTAACAGGCTGCAGATGGTTAAATCCAGATAGGAATTTAGTAGAATCATGTCCGAATTGCTACACAGACACACACACACAATTAATTGTTTGAATTTGTAGAGTAATGTAAAGGCTGTTTTGCGGACATGAAATGTGGCCCTCAAATTGCAATCCCCCCCTCTCTCTCTCTCTCTCTCCCTCTCACAGGTGGCCATCATCGCGGGGAACTTTGAACTGGCCGAACTGGTCAAGAACCACAAAGAGACAGATATAGGTGAGTAACCATGGTTACCCTCCTCTTTTCCACCTCCCCCTCCCACTTTTCTCTGTCTGAAAGGTATATGTTATTGGATAATAGGTTGTTGATCTTTTCTTGTGTATGATCTTTTCTTGTTGTATATGTGTGTGCGTCTGCCCTTCTGCAAGTATGCTCTCCATCATGCATGTGTGAGTGTGTGTTTGTGCGTGCAGGTGCATGTTTCTGCGTGGGTGCTAGAGAACCATGACAGGATTTGTCATTCAGTCCACTGCCCCCCCCCCCTTCCCTTCCCTTCGTAGGATTACCCTATCACACTGGGGAATCCAGGATCCCTCAGGTGGCATATGAGAGCAGGGTTAGGGAGGGATAGAATGACTATACTAAATCCCGCAAAATAAAAATGTTTCCTTCTCCCAACGGAATTTAAAAATAGATTTCTACTTTCTCGTTTTTCTCTGTGGGTTTATCTGCCGTGCACCCCACACCCCCCACTGCCCTACAACGGCATCATCTTTCTTAATTAAACTATTTCACATGGAGGGAAAAAGGTTAAGCGGGAGGGATTACCATCCCCAGACAAATTAAATAAAAATGAAATAAATAAATAGAAAAAGAGTGAATAGATAAATAAATAAAATAATCTAAAGATGTAATCCACAATTGTTTCCCCCCCGAGCAAGATTCCCCAGGCCTCACAGCTGCAGCGAGGGCTAGATGAAACACAGCGCTGCAGGATTACCCCGCGTCTCTCACATCTGCCGCCATCGTCCCCGCTCCCCCTTCTCGGGCCACCCATCCTGCTCCCCACGTTCAGCATGAACCTTCTCACACCGGGACGCCGTCGCACCTCGACTCCGGTGGAGCCATGAGAGCATACCGTGCCCGAACTCCGCCATTGACCATTAGCCGTTCTAGTGGAATGAAAAGGCCTGGATAACTGTTCTCTATTACAGTCCTCGTTGCTTTTACTTTCACTCTAACTCTTTCTCTCTATCTTTCGGGTCACTGTCAGCCGTGCCTCACTGAGTCTGTAATGGGATATTTTCTTTGCTGGATTATCGGCCATGGGTTCTGCATGTTGCAAATCAGAGAAAGGTGGGTGCTCTGAAGCTCAACCACCACTCTCCTACCTCCTCTACCCTCGTCCCTGCCATTTCTAGTCCCCTTCTCAACTGCTCCGTGTGGGCGGTAGCTTGCTATGTTGGGATACAGGTAGAATTGTGTATCTGCGGTATGGTGGGTAATTGTCTATCCTGCCTGAGCTGAGGCACTACCCTGGCATGGGTACAGAATTGATTGTGTGTGTGTGTGCCTATACAGTATTTAGAATGTGCACTAAAGAGCATTAGCCCAGAAAGAGTAATGAGTGAGTAGAGCTATGCGTCATTAAGACTCACACACCTTCACTCCCTTGTTCCTGACACTGCCTAGCCTATCTTGTAACCCAACTCAAGGTGCTCATGAATCAGTATAATATTGAATTACTAACATGGTATGCCCCAACACTCATTTTCAATTAACTAGTCTGTTATTCAATCTCTGTATTAGACCCATAGGAGATACCAGAGAGGCAGACCAAAGCAATAGAAACAGGTTGGATAGATTATGGTGGATGGGTTATATTGCCAAATAATGTATGTTTAGGTTCTTGGACTGGGTTAGTGAACACAAGGCTAAGTGAATAATATAGTGACAGGATATTGTAGCGGTTTCGGCGCAAAGATCTTTGTAAGGCAGGGTTTACTCATACACACACCACCAGTCCAAGTGAAGGGTTAAACCGGTTTATTACTACCAGGTTTCGGCAGTGTTCCTTATATACAAAACAAATAGAGTAAACACTTCGTCACCAGTGGCAGGTCCTCCAATCTTGGTCGTTGGGGGGGGTTCATTCCTTGTTGAACTCATAAGTTCCTTTCTTCCGTTAAACCTCCTTCGCCACCGTACGTTCTGTCTCCCCAATAACCTCCTACTCCTTCACCTCCTGGGGTCAAAGAAAAGACAAAGCAAAAAAAAAAAACAGGGCGTCGTTAAGTAGAGGCCTTGATTGGTTTCACCTGTCTGCAGTTTGGCTCTGATTACAACTGGAGACAGGTGGGGCTGTTCTGCTGCAGTCTAGAAGTTTTCACCTGAGCTGTCCATGGTCCTGCCTCTGGGGAATACTGCACGTTGCTGTCCGTAGTCCTGGCAGCCAGAAAACAAAGAAAACTCGCTGGCACATACTGTCCTGCAACCGCTGCAATGTGAATAATAAAGTGGATGAATTATAGATGGATAGAGCAGAAATAATGCTCCTCGAAGGACAAGGCGTCATTCTTTAGCTCAGCCTATAGTGAGAATTCCCAAGTGTGTGTGTGTGTGTGTGTGTGTGTGTGTGTGTGTGTGTGTGTGACCTACATCCATAGTAATGACACAGATAATGGCGGGAGTAATGAGAATAGCATTGGAATGTGTGTAATGTAGTCAGAGAGGCTTAGGAATATCCACATGTTCTGTACAAGACATAAACTCACAGAAGCTAAATCTGAGTGAAGTGTCAATAACCATAAATGTGTGTCATGCGTGTGATTGTGTGTTCATTTGCACGTGTGCATGTGAGTCTCGCAGTGTTCATCTCTTTGAGTCAGCTGACTCTTGCTCCTCGGGAAAGCAACACACTCCGAACCAGCAACCAGGTTACCATGGCATCAGGGCTTGTGTGCTTATCATTAAAAGACTATGGCGTCTGGCTGATGCTCCAAATGGTAAGAGAAATTTGGGCAGAGGTACAATTCCCAGTTTAAAGGAAAGTTATACAGAGTGGATAATTGGAGATAAAGGAGATAGGGGTGGTGGAGAGATGTTGTAGAAAAAGTATAGTTGGAAAGGGCTAATACTATCAGGAATCAAGGAGACCCAGGTGCAGACACGTTGAATAAACAATGGTTTAATAGTCCAAGGGGCAGGCAAGAGACAGGTCAAGGCAGGCAGGGGTCAATAATCCAGAGATGTGGCAAGTGTACAGGTCAGCAGGCAGGCTCAGGGTCAGCGGCAGGCAGAGT
This sequence comes from Salmo trutta, assembly GCF_901001165.1. Taxonomy (NCBI): domain Eukaryota; kingdom Metazoa; phylum Chordata; class Actinopteri; order Salmoniformes; family Salmonidae; genus Salmo; species Salmo trutta. The sequence goes on along the minus strand of NC_042968.1, from coordinate 6,086,833 downwards.
GATCAGGCAGGCGGGTACAGAGACGGGACAGGCCAGAGTCAAAAACCAGGAGGGCGAGAAAAAGAGAAGTTGGGGAAAAAAGGAGCTGACAGGACAAACGCTGGTAAGCTTGACAAACAAGACGAACTGGCAACAGACAAACAGAGAACACAAGTATAAATACACAGGGGATAATGGGGAAGATGGGCGACACCTGGAGGGGTTGGAGACAATCACAAAGACAGGTGAAATAGATCAGGGCATGACAAATACTGTAGATGGAGATAGGGAGGGGAAATAAGTACTGTAGCGATAGAGAGGGATCTAGTAGAAAGATAATAGTATAGAATAGGACTTTATTGTCCATTTTCACAGAAATTCGTATTTTTACTGACACAGTACTCCTGGGCCAGAAAACCGAAAGGTCGCTAGTTTGAATCCACAAGCTGACAAGGTGAACAATCGGCCCATGTGCCCATGAGCAAGGCTCCAGGGTCACTGGATAATGAGCACCCTGGATGTTACCCCACTCTCCGAGGGTTTCTCAGGGAGAATTGGAATATGCCAAAAACACATTTAGGTCACAGTTAAGCACTCATCCATATCCTCATATCAATCTGACACAGCAACATAGTCAGCCACAGAGCAGCACCCCAGGAGAAGTTTAGCAGAGAGGGGTGGCAAATAAAGATGGTGAGGGGTATACGTAGATAGAGGGGGTAGTAAGTAGAGCTAGGAAGGGGGTTAAATTGAGATAGGAGTTAGTGTGCAATGTGTCCAATCGATCAGTGCTTTAGTAACTAGGCGCAAATGAATGTGTCCAGACACTCTGCTTTGGTAGATAGGTCAGTAAATCTGTTTCTTAAATCCAGTCGTTTTTTTTCCCATTCTGCCGGTAAGCCTCTCTAAGAATGATTGGCAGATGTGTGTATTAGACCTCACGCTGCAAGAGTGTGATAATCCGCCATGGTGGCCAAATCAAACACACAGATACACAATGTGTGCGTCATACACACATGCACACAGAGACACGTGCATGCACACACACACACGCACACACACACACACACACACACACACACACACACACACACACTCACACACTCAACACACTCCTTAGCACACAAATGGCCATCCCAACAAACACTCAACTAAACACACAGACAACCAAACACCCACTCAACCAATGGTCAGTGACAACATGGCATACTCATGCAGGGCCATGACGTAATTTCTTAATTGCACTTTATAGCAGTTCAAAGGAGTCTTATGTCTCCTCCTTAGTGTACTATGGTAATGCATTCTTGTCTTAATGTCACTGACTAGCTAATCCAGTCTCCCTAATTAAAGAACAAACACAGCCTGCGTGGCTCTGAGTAGCTGGTGGCACGGTTCACTGCAGCCTGTTCTACACAGCTTTTGATGAGACAGCCAGAGAGTGCCCCACAGTAATGGGATTTAGAGGAGACTAAAAACAGGCAGCCGCAGGAAGATGATAGGAAGTGGAGAGCTAACTTCCTGCTGTTGAGCGGAAGGTTGAGAAGTGTATTGTGTGTCCTAGTTTGCTGCAGTGGAACATGTGTGTTGGGGTGGGTGTGGATTAGGGTTTAATGGCAGGAACCGGGTTACAGAGATTTACCGGATTTTCCCGCCCAAACCCATTCACTTTTCCCAGGATAAATAATTGCAAATTATAATAAATAATTTATATGATCAGCGTAACATGAAATGGAACTGTTAAATTATTTGCAATGTCTAAATCTGTCTTAATACGGCCTTCTCTGCTCTGGACTGAAGTAAATGGCGCCGGAGGAAATGGCAGCAGTTTTACGGGCGCCCAACCAATTGTGCTATTATGTGGGTTTTTTCACGTTATTTGTAACTTATTTTGTACATAATGTTTCTGCAACCGTATCTTACGGCAAAAAAAGAGCTTCTGGATATCAGGACAGCGATCACTCACCTCGGATTAGACACAAGACATTCTCCAAACACCAGACAGGGCCAACATCCCCGTTATTTGCAAGAGGAAGCGACGCAGGTACAGAGGACAAAGAGCCGGATGCCTGGTCAGGACCCGGAAAAGGCGAGTGGGAAAGCTGCCGTTACCGTCAATACTACTCGCCAACGTGCAATCATTGGACAATAAACTAGACGAGGTACGATCACGAATATCCTACCAACGGGACATCAAAAACTGTAATATCCTATGTTTCACGGAATCGTGGCTGAATGACGACATGGATATTCAGCTAGCGGGATATACGCTGCACCGGCAAGATAGAACAGCACACTCCGGTAAGACGAGGGGGGATGGTCTGTGCATATTTGTAAACAACAGCTGGTGCACGAAATCTAAGGAAGTCTCAACATTTTGCTCGCCTGAAGTAGAGTATATTGTGATAAATTGCAGGCCACACTACTTGCCTAGAGAGTTTTCAGCTATACTTTTCGTGGCTGTTTATTTACCACCACAGAGAGATGCTGGCACTAAGACCGCACTCAGTCAGCTGTATAAGGAAATAAGCAAACAGGAAACCACTCACCCAGAGGCGGCGCTCCTACTGGCCGGAGACTTTAATGCAGGGAAACTTAAATCAGTTCTACCAAATTTCCATCAACATGATAAATGTGCAACCAGAGGGAAAATAATTGTAGATCACCTGTACTCCACACACAGAGACGCATGCAAAGCTCTCCCTGGCCGTCCATTTGGTAAATCCGACCACAACTCTATCCTCCTGATTCCTGCATACAAGCAAAAATTAAAGCACGAAGCACCAGTGACTACGTCTATAAAAAAGTGGTCAGATGAAGCAGATGCTAAACTACAGGACTGTTTTGCTATCACAGACTGGAACATGTTCTGGGATTCTTCCAATGGCATTGAGGAGTACACCACATCAGTCACTGGCTTTATCAATAAGTGCATCGAGGACGTCGTCCCCACAGTGACTGTACATACATACCCCAACCAGAAGCCATGGAATACAGGCAACATTCGCACTGAGCTAAAGGGTAGAGCTGCCGCTTTCAAGGTGCAGGACTCTAACCCGAAAGCTTACAAGAAATCCTGCTATGCTCTGCGACGAACCATCAAACAGGCAAAGCGTTAATACAGGGCTAAGATTGAATCATACTACACCGGCTCCGACACTCGTCTTATGTGGCAGGGCTTGCAAACTATTACAGACTACAAAGGGAAGCACAGCCACAAGCTGCCCAGTGACACGAGCCTACCAGACGAGCTAAATATGTTATGCTCGCTTCGAGGCAAGCAACACTGAGGAATGCATGAGAGTATCAGCTGTTCCAGACGACTGTGTGATCACGCTCTCCGTAGCCGACGTGAGTAAGACCTTTAAACAGGTCAACATTCACAAGGCTGCGGGGCCAGATGGATTACCAGGACGTGTGCTCCGAGCATGTGCTGACCAACTGGCAGGTGTCTTCAATGACATTTTCAACATGTCCCTGATTGAGTCTGTAATACCAACATGTTTCAAGCAGACCACCATAATCCCTGTGCCCAAGAACACAAAGGCAACCTGCCTAAATGACTACAGACCCGTAGCACTCACGTCTGTAGCCATGAAGTGCTTTGAAAAGTTGCTCATGGCTCACATCAACACCATTATCCCAGAAACCCTAGACCCACTCCAATTGGCATACCGCCCAAACAGATCCACAGATGATGCAATCTCTATTGCACTCCACACTGCCCTTTCCAACCTGGACAAAAGGAACACTTATGTCAGAATGCTATTCATTGACATCAGCTCAGCGTTCAACACCATAGTGCCCTCAAAGCTCATCACTAAGCTAAGGATCCTGTTTAACTAAATAATAGAATAGTTTGACCACCCTGTTTGTAAGCTTTCAAATTATATCAAGGTCAAATGCTTATCTTTTTCAGCGATGAAGACATGGATGTCTCGTGGTCGGATGGGGTATGCAAAATGGGTCAACTTTGAGCACCTCAATCTCCTGAATGTTTTATCATTCATGTAACTTTCTGGCCACTTCCGCCATGGGCGAATATGTGTGGAAGGTTTTGTTCAAATCAAAAGGAGTGCAGTCAGAAAATGATTGAAATCATATGGAATGATATTTTAATGAATTAACAACATTTGTCAATGAAGCATGTCAAGTTCGCCTTAAAATCCCACTGAGAGAGAGAGAGAGAGTGAGAGAGAGAGAGAGAGAGAGAGAGAGAGAGAGAGAGAGAGAGAGAGAGAGAGAGAGAGAGAGAGAGATATGACTGGCGGTGCGGCAGTGAGTGTGCTTTCGCGCCTCTGCCAGGCCGGTTCCTGTGCGCTGCGCTCGGGCGTCAGATTTCCCCGGCACTAAACTCCATCAGTCGCTGTCCATGGTACCTGCTGCTACATTCTTCAGTGACCACCGTGGAATTTTGAGATTTTTTTTTTTTTTTCCTGTGCTGTTTTTAAAAGTGCACTGATTATGCAGGTATTCTGAATATTGGAGTAACATAAAAAGGGGTGAAAATGAAGTCTTTTCTCAATGCCTTAAAAAAGGAAGGTAGGTCTATCACCTTTATGAGTCTGGGTGCAAGTTTTATTTGCTTTTGTCTCATAATTAGATGGGATTCTCTTCCTTCGCTACCACGCGTTCACTTTCAACTTTCTCAGGCGATATTGTTTTATCGCTGCGTGGCACACTTTCAATAATTTCATCTGCTCCAGTAAGTTATTCTACATTTCGGGCTTTTTTGAATGTGACGAATATAGCTAGGTCTTTGCGTTGTGGATTCATGCATGCAATTGTCGTCCTGATTTAAACTAGCAACACCTATACAATTATGTGGTTTTTACATGTGTCGTTCTTTTTCGGCTAGAGGTTATTTAACATGTAGGATAGATTATAGCTTATGTCATAGATTTAACGTTGGCACGCATTTGAGTGGTTTCCAAATACATGTGTTATGATTCAGTCTTCTACAAAAGGTATTTATAGTCTCCTTCACCAATCAACTACTGTATGTAGATTATAGCCAGCGAGAGGACACATAGTGTGTCTATCGTTCTCCTGGTCCACGGGGGAGAAAACACACCCACCAAAATGAGTGGATGATGTACGTCACCAAAACGGCTCTGCCGGGTGCATTATGGATCCATCTGCCTGTGTGTGAAAACAGTTGGTTCCTTAACCCTTTACTTCCACTTGACATGCTATTTCTCAATGAGATATACTCAAACTGGATCTATGAGTACTGCATTTTTTTGTTTTCTTTCAAAGCTTGGTATAGTTTCATTGGTTTCACTACATTATGTAAAATCCCTTGGTTGCAAGACACTGACCAGAGCTGATCACTCATTGGCCTTTGACCTTAGTTCTCTTAGTATTAGAGAGCAGCAGTAAATGATATAGATCACACTGATTGCTTTCCTCTCTTATATAAGACAGCTCTGGATGTTTGTCATGTTCTTTTCCTTGGTTCTCTATTCCTACAGAGGGAATGTGTGCTTATTACGTTCCACAATTGTGAGCACAATTAAGGGCTGAGTGTGTGCATGTGTGTGTGTGTGTGTGTGTGTGTGTGTGTGTGTGTGTGTGTGTGTGTGTGTGTGTGTGTGTGTGTGTGTGTGTGTGTGTGTGCATGTGTGCACGTACATGACTGCATACTTGCATGTATGTCTGACTGTCAGTTCTGGGTCAAACTATGGCAAATACTTGCAAGTACTTTATTTAGTTTTCCCAGTACAATAGAACCAATCAAAGGAGTCGAGAAGTTTGAACTCCATGTGGCCTAGCGAGTAGGAGCGTTGGGCCAGTAAACGAAAGGTTGCTGGATTGAATCACCGAGCTGACAAGGTAAAAATCTGTCATTCTGCCCCTGAGCAAGGCAGTTAACCCACTGTTCCCCGGGTGCTGATGACGTGGATGTCGATTAAGGCAACCCCCCCCCCCGCACCTGTCTGGTTCAGAAGGGTTGGGTTAAATGCGGAAGACACATCAAATCAAATCAAATTTATTTGTCACATACACATGGTTAGCAGGTGTTAATGCAAGTGTAGTGAAATGCTTGTGCTTCTAGTTCCGACCATGCAGTAATATCTAACAAGTAATCTACCAATTCCACAACAACTACCTTGTACACACAAGTGTAAAGGAATGAATACGAATATGTACATAAACATATATAAATGAGTGATGGCCGAACGGCATAGGCAAGATGTAATAGATGGTATGGAGTACAGTATATACATATGAGATGATTATTGTAGGGTATGAAAACATATAAAGCAGCATTGTTTAAGGTGGCTAGTGATACATTACATCAGGATGGCAAGATGCAGTAGATGGTATAGAGTACAGTATATACATATGAGATGAGTAATGTAGGTTATGAAAACATTATATAAAGTGGCATTGTTTAAAGTGGCTAGTGATACATCTAATTACATCAAGATGGCAAGATGCAGTAGATGGTATGGCGTACAGTATATACATATGAGATGAATAATGTAGGTTATGTAAACATTATCTAATATAAATAATGTAAAGTGGCAAGTGATAAATTGATTACATCAATTTTCCCATTATTAAAGTGGCTTGAGTTGAGTCAGTATGTTGGCAGCAGCCACTCAATGTTAGTGATGGCTGTTTAACAGTCTGATGGCCTTGAGATAGAAGCTGGTTTTCAGTCTCTCGGTTCCAGCTTTGATGCACCTGTACTGACCTCGCCTTCTGGATGTTAGCGGGGTGAACAGGCAGTGGCTCGGGTGGTTGCTGTCCTTGATGATCTTTTTGGCCTTCCTGTGACATCGGGTGGTGTAGGTGTCCTGGAGGGCAGGTAATTTGCACCCTGTGATGCGTTGTGCAGACCTCACTACCCTCTGGAGAGCCTTCCAGTTATGGGTGGAGCAGCTGCCGTACCAGGCGGTGAATGCATTCAACATTTCAGTTGAATGCATTCAGTTTTACAACTGACTAGGTATCCCCCTTTCCTTTCCTTTCCTTACATCTAGTGCACCTCAGTTGTGCTAGGCATTGGCACAACTGAGGTGCACTAACGTTTGGTGAGGTTACCTTCAGCCACCATGGTTCTGGCCTTTGGAACAGCCTGCCGAAGGATCTGAGGGACTCAGAAACTGTCAAAAAAATTTTTAAAGATCTTAAGACACATTTGTAGCCTTGCTTATAAGGTGCTTTTAGTCATAATATCTGTTTTATTTATTTTATCCCATTTTATATATCCTATTTATTTGTATTTATTTGAATGCATTAGTCTCTCATATCCACTGTTATTTTATTATTGTTTTTACTATTTGAATATCTCTTTCAGAAAATGTTGTGTTTTATTTGTGTCACGCCTGCTCCCGCTCCCCCTCCCTGGTGCTCAAAGGCACCAGGCTCCCCAGCATTACACACTCCTGCCACCATCATTAAGCACACCTGCCTTCCCCCATCACACGCATCAGCGTATTATTGGATTCACCTGGACTCAATCACCTGTTTATTACCTCCCCTATATTTGGCAGTTCCCCATCTCTGTTCCTCCGCTGCTGCGTTAATTGTCATTTGTCGTTGTATACCTGTGTGCTGACGCTGTTCCTGTCTTGTTCCCTTTCTGTTCCGTATTAAATGTTGACTCCCTGTACCTGCTTCTCATTTCCGGCGCCAGTCTTTACAGAGATGCAGAAGCCATCAAACGAAGCATGCTGACGTTCCAGTTGGTGGTGACGTCGGGTCAGGGGCCGACACTGATGGAACCGGGGGTGCCTAAGCCAGCTCATCGGGCTGTCACTCCCTAGCTGGCTCGAGAGGTTTCTTGCCCCGGTTGGCTCGGAAGTCGCCCATCCTACGTCAGGCCTCAGCCGGATCGTCAGGTTTTTACGGCCAGCCTGTTCGTCAGGTTGCTACGCCTCTGCCGGATCATAGGGCTTCCACCCCTCAGCGGGATCGTCAGGCTGTCACACCTCAACCAGGTCATCAAGCTCCCACGCCTCAGCCGGGTCGTCAGGCTCCCACGCCTCAGCCGGTTCGCCAGGCTCCCACGCCCCTGCCGGTTCGTCGGGATTCTACGCCCAGCCAGTTTGTCCAGCGCCCGTGCCTCGGTCAGCCCGTCAGGCTCGCCCAGGTGGGATGCCGGGTGGCGCCCCTAGAGGGGGGGTTCTGTCACGCCTGCTCCCGCTCTCGCGCCAGGCTCCCCTGCATTACGCACTCCTGCCACCATCAGTACGCACACCTGCCTTTCCCCGTCACGCGCATCAGCGTATTATTGGACTCACCTGGACTCAATCACCTGTTTATTACCTCCCCTATATTTGGCAGTTCCCCATCTCTGTTCCTCCGCTGCTGCATTAATTGTCATTTGTCGTTGTATACCTGTGTGCTGATGCTGTTCCCTGTCTGTTCCGTATTAAATGTTGACTCCCCGTACCTGCTTCTCATCTCCAGCGTCGGTCCTTACAATTTGTCTTGATTTAGGTGTAGTCATAGCCTTTGTGTGTAACGTAATCACGTCAGTGATGCCAAGCATGTTCAGCATCCTCCTACACATGAGGATACTGTCTTCATGCCCACACAAAAGCTGTGCACTCTTATGGTTTACTGTAAGTGTTTGGAATGTGGTTTGTTAATGTTGGAGCTGTGGTAAGATAGCAATGTGGTCCAGGTTGTGGTCAAAGGTTGTGGTCAGGGTATATTCTCTTGTGGTGAAGTGTTACTTCAAGTGTGGTTGTGGTCAGGGTATGTGTTAGTGATTAAACAGGATGTGGTTTGTAAAGCAGTGTGGGCCTGGTTGAGGTTGAGTTAGAATTGATCAGGCTGTGATTGTGATAATGGTTATTGTTAGGTAGTGTGAAGGTGTATTAAGATGGCTCCAGTCTCTGCTAAAGCCAAAAGCCTGGCTGGCACATACACACACTCTCTCTCTCTCTCTCTCTCAAACACACATACACACTCTCTCAGGTATCAAACCCCGCAGTGTGTGTGAAATGCATGTGGTTCTAGTCCAGTGTACTCAAAGGCTGCTTCATATCTCATATACACACACACACACACACACACACACACACACACACACACACACACACACACACACACACACACACACCAGCCTCTAATGGGCAGAAGAGCTGCCAGCACCTTAGCATGTTAGCTCATTAGCCATTAGTGTCTCTCTTCATCTCTACGCCCTGGTGAAGGAGAGAGAAAGTGATGTGATGGCAAAACGGTCTAGGACTTTGTCACTGACACAGACAATGATGTATTGAAACCCTCTTAGATGAGGCTAGGGCTAAGTGAGGAATTTTAGCACTAGAGGCTAGGCTAACCTGTGGCTAGCTGTGCTGTAGCTACTAGCATTTAATCCCTATAAGACACTTAGCCACTGTGATCAAAATCCTAGCATCCAATCTACTACTGTAAGTCTAAGTTTAACAACAAATGCTAATGCTAGCTCTATTGTTGATCACCTTCTCACATTGAAAGCGTTTTTGGGTCTTTGGTGTGACTGCAGGCTCCTTCCTGCTACTTCCTCCACTGCTTTAATTGCGAATGGAGACGAAAGTGCCGCAGTTGCACGCTTGTCAGTGTGATATTATACTCTAATGCTGAAACTCCACTGGGAAATAAGCATGGCCCTCCATTATGGTTCAATCACACCATTGCTGGTGGGCAAGAGGAGCTCAGCTGTGTTCAGTGCAATAATAATAATCATCATGCTGAGATCATAATGACTTGGATGTTTAGGAGAGGGCCAGACAGGACTATCGAATAATGCAGAGCAGACATCCCCCAGGCAAGGGGGTGTGTGTGTGTGTGTGTGTGTGTGTGTGTGTGTGTGTGTGTGTGTGTGTGTGTGTGTGTGTGTGTGTGTGTGTGTGTGTGTGTGTGTGTGTGTGTGTGTGTGTGTGTGTGTGTGTGTGTGTGTGTGTGTGTGTGTGTGTGTGTGTGTGTGTGTGTGTGTGTCAACTGTTTTACAATTAGGGATAGATGGATGCCTTTGGGAAAAAAATTGATCTTGACTGATTCCCATCAAGAAAATCAATCAGACACATCTCCGTACAAGCAGTGATTGAAATTCTGTGTTCGTGTGTCTGCGTGCGTGCGTGTTAGTAAGCAAGTAAGTGCGTAAATACGAACATGCTTGCATGTGTGCTTGTGTGAATGTGAGTAAAATCACAGGGCAATACATTCATTATTCAAGGTTATCTCTTGGAGGGCTCTCCATTTCATTCTCTACCTACCTATCAGGTAGGCTAGTTCCATATCAGTAGATGTGAAGAAAAGGAAAGGTAGGAGTGCTACTCTGTTCCTCACATGTCTCTCCACCACAAAGTCTAGCTCTCTAAGACATGATCATGAACAGAGAGTGAAATGGCTCATAAGACACAGACACCTACTTGCAAGGGTCAGGTAGAACCGGTTTATCAGATAATCAATGAATGTCCCTATCTCTTGCTCTTTCTTTCTCTCTCTCATACCCAGTGCCTTTCCACGAGGTCCCGGAATACTCCAAGCGGCGTCGGGCCCTTCCCCCTACCAGCAGCAGCGGTAGCTCCCTGGTGGCCCCCCGGGTCCTGCTGCGCTCCAACAGTGACAACAACCTCACGGTGAGCCAGGGCCCCCCCCAGGACTGGTCCCAGCCCCAGGGACACCCCCAGCACCACGGACCCCAACACGGAGGGGTCGGACCCCCCACCTCCACCTCCCACCATATCCTCTCTCCACAGCTGCTCCAGCAGATGCAGGGGAACCCCAATGGCACTGTGAGCACCATGGGCCAGGGGTCCCGCAGTACCAGCGTGGGGGTGGTCCCCCGGAGTCGGTCCCCGTCCCTCAACCGGCTGGGAGAGGAGGCCCGCAGGCCGCACCCGCAGACACATGTACAGACACAGCAGACGCAGCACAGACAGCCCAGGTCAGTAGGAGGAGAAGCAGCAGAAACAGACAGAAACACAGACATGTAGGCACACACACTTTACCCACACACATGTATGTGTATGTACATGTGTGTGGCTGTATGTTTGTGTGTGTGTTTGCACTGCGGATTAGACGCTGAAGGCTTTATATTGCTGGTGACTTAACCTTGGATCTGCACAGTCCTCCTTGACAGATTAATACAGACAAATGGCACTCATTCGTCCACACATTCTGACACACTGTCCATCACATTCCTTCTGTCTGGGAACAAGGGAGAGAGAGAAAGAGAGAGAGCGAGGAGGGAAAGAAGGAGAGAACAATTAAGTGCTTGACAAAGAGAAACAATGGGCAAGAGGGAGGAATATTTCTTGAATTATTATATTTAACTAGGCAAGTCAGTAAAGCACAAATTCTTATTTACAATGACAGCCTACCCCGGACAACACTGGACAAATTGTGCGCCGCCATATTGGGCTCCTTATCACGGCCTGTTGTGCTACAGCCTGGAATCAAACCAGGGTCTGTAGTGACGCCTCTAGCACTGAGATGCAGTGCCTTAGACCGCTGCACCACTCGGGAGCCCAAGATAGGGAGGAGAGAAGACATCCTGAGTGATGGAAAACAAGGGAAAGCAAAAAGGGAATGAGGGGATAAGTGTGTCTTTTGCCCTGACATGATGACAGCCATGTCATTTTCCTATTTTGGATGTTTAACACTGCAACCCAGGATGGATTGGACATTGGAGTTTCACTTTATCTCCATCCTCCCCACCAAATCCTTTCCAATCTCATGTCCAGCTTGCCTCTTGTCCTCTCCACTTCTTCATCTCCTTCAATCCCTTCTCCTTCCATCCATCAGCCTTTCCCTCCTTATTAATTCCCTTTTACCACTCATTCCATCATACTCTCCTCTCCGCTCTCAGTCCATCCTCTACCTCCATTTCCCCCTTAAGGCGTCAACATGTTTCAGTTCAGCTGACGCCTAGCCGAACTGAACGACTGTGCTCGAATACTCTCTTAAATTAACTTAGATCAAGAAAAAAGCGGCAATAGTACTGTTTGTCAACTTTGAGATGCCGTAGCAAGTATAAAGTTCCGAACTCTACCAAACTGTTTCAGGTGGGAAGCATGCGGACGCCTTTCTTCTGTCCTCTGCCCACTCCCTCCATCCCATTTTTTCAGCAACTTCTTCCATCGCTTCTCTTCTTCCTCTTTTCTCTCCTTTTGTTAACCCTTCTCTATCTTTCCGTCCATCCATCCTCTCACCTCTATTTTTTTCCCTTTCCCTCTCTCTGACTTTTTTTGCTCTAGAAAAAAGACTCAAGGCATAGCTGAATCAGAAACTATGGCGACGGATCCTCGTCCTATAGCCTGACTTGTGCCTAATTCACATACTCTCCAGAGAGTCTAGACAAATCGAATCAGATTCCCTCTCTCCTGCAAGAATATTCTTACCCAAGACTTTCCAATAAAGAAATACAATGTGGACTAAAAGATAAAATAAGATCAGTATTTGACTCTGGAAGTCTTTCTTAGTATGGTGTGGGTTTTAACCTTACCTGAAACCTGAAGATGCATATTAGCTGCCAAAGCTAATGCCTTGGGCTATAGCTTGGAAGGCTAAGGTAGTCTTCAGCCACTGAAATGACCCAGATTCGTTTCTACAATCAATTGGGACAAAAAAGACGCAGCCAACTCTGTTGAACATAACCAACAATGATTTAATCAGATTAGGTTGTATTTTGAGTGGACGATCCCTTTATACTGAAAATCAGCCTGAGCACCGTCTGAGAGAGGATGTGTCAAGGCAAGTCTCTCTTTCTTTCTCTCTCTCTCTCTCTCCTAGGGCATCATTGATTAACAGAGTGAACTTACACAGGAGCTTTTAGTCAACACTGAGTATTGTCTAATTAACATATTTTCAAAGCCGCTCCACTAATTGCCAAGACACAGCGGGGAATGTGGCCATTCGTCTAGAAGAAACACTCCTTTGTTTTTTCTCCTCTTTTCCCCGTCCTTCCCCATTGTTGTCACTGATCAAGAGAGATCAATGCAATAGGATGGACTCCTCTTGGCCCATATTTCCCAAAAGGGGTTGAGCTAAGACGCGTTTAGAACTGATGCCTTTTGGAAGTCTTTGCATTTGATCGGTACATTCTTTCATTCTATTTATGGTTTGGAAAGTCATGCCCCCTATTTTATTTTATACAACCCTGGCTTTCCCCTAAGTGTGTGTGTGTGTGTGTGTGTGTGTGTGTGTGTGTGTGTGTGTGTGTGTGTGTGTGTGTGTGTGTGTGTGTGTGTGTGTGTGTGTGTGTGTGTACTTCTTTTTCTACCTTATCAGCACACAATTCACCTCTATGTCCTGACAAGGTAGAAAAACTATAACTTTTTTGAAAAGTCAGGAATTTTTTCATGTCCTGAATTTGTTCAAATGCTATTTTAAGCTTAAGGGTTAGGTTTAGGGTTTTGGGGTTAGGTTTAAAGTTAGGGTTATGTTAAGGGTTAGGGAAAGTATGATTTTTAATGGTCAAACATGTTTACTCCCCAAAAAGTCCTGAAATGTCATAATAATTTAAATCTGTGTGTGTGTGTGTGTGTGTGTGTGTGTGTGTGTGTGTGTGTGTGTGTGTGTGTGTGTGTGTGTGTGTGTGTGTGTGTGTGTGTGTGTGTGTGTGTGTGTGTATAGATCTGGAATGGGGCAAGATCTCCATAGACTCAGGGTTGAGGAGGGGAGTGGTGTTCAGGATACCTTCTCTCTCTCTCTATCCTCCTCCATGTCTTTCTCTCCCTGTCTCTCTCTCCCTGTCTCTCTCTCCCTGTCTCTCTCTCCCTGTCTCTCTCTCTCTCTCTCTCTCTCTCTCTCTCGCTGTCTCTCTCTCGCTGTCTCTCTCTCTCTGTGTGGCTGTGCTTGAGTACTTACCATGGTGCTGTTGCTGGGGCTTACCACCAAGTGGAGCTCCAATACAATACTACAACAGATCAACCCAGACACCAATGAATACACAACATTAGGTTCATCTCAGTAGTGTAGTAAACTTGTGGTTTCATCTATAGTTGGACTCAAGCAAATGTACACGTGTGCTTGTTCTTCTCCTTTGGTTATGCTGGCAGGGTTTTGGCTTGTACACTCGCAATAAAATAAATAATAAGAAAGATCTGAGACTTTCTGTAGGAAATGTATCAATTGCATCTCAGAAAGGTAAGGACAGACTCTTTCTCTCTTCCCTGTGTTGGGATGTCTGTCTGTTTGTGTTGTGGGTGAACCCATTGTCCTCTTTTTCCTACCCAGAGGACACTGCAGGGATCAGCGATACTTTATGTGGGCCAGCTTCCATCCTGCCCCATTTACAAGCTCCATAAATCAGACACTTCCGGAACCCCTCGCTCCCCTCTTGGTTCTGTTCAGGACAGCGGTGTAACTTAAGAGTTTACAATATATACTGTGTATACTGTAATACTCTGCCAAATGTGGCATGTGCTAATATGCACTCCTTCTCTATCTACCTCCTCTGTCTCTCCTATCTCCTCTTCTCTCTCACCCTCTCTTCCATATCCTCTCCTCTCTTCCCTCCTTCCCACCTCTCTGTCCCATCCTCAGCCCCAGTGGTAATATGGAGGTGGTGGTCCAGCGGAGGAAGCTGTACAGTGCTGTGCCAGGGAGGCACTTTGTGGTGGTCCACGCCTACCATCCACAGGCCGAGGGAGAGATCACCCTCTACAAGAACGACAGGGTTAAAGGTGAGACATTACGGAGTGTTAAGGAGAGAACATACAGATATAATTGTATTATGCTGAACACTGCTCTACCACTGGAAACATTTGTAACACAGATGGAAATTAGCTGTGTGTATAGCTAAATCTGGGGCAACATTTGTTGAGCATGTCATCCCTGAGAAATAAACTAATAGAGAGCAATAATAATGGCGTCTTTTTGTAAGCACTAACTCCACCATGGCTTGTTGGCCAAAGTTTATGGGGGGTTTGGAGGGTTTTCTGGATACTCACAGAAAACAAGTTCTGTGGTAAACACAGGCTTAGGAGATCTTATTCGTTTTGTTCTATGAGATCATCTTCATCAGCTGAAGTATTTATGTATTTAAAACAAGCACATAAACTACATAAATGCTACATAATTCTTAAAGGTAATGTTAACTGGCTCATACAACAAAACATATCAGATCTCCTAAGACTGTGTTAACCTCAGACCTTATTTTCGGCATTTATCCCAAAACCCCACTCTTTCCCCATTCATAGGAATGGCTGAACGAACCAGAGGTAATTAATTTCTGGTTTTTAGGACTACAAGCTGGCGAGCTCTATAAACACAGGTACCATGCGATCCGCAAGTGACATTTACTACAGTACATGTGCTGTGTATAATGATTCGCTCTCTCTCTCTCTCTCTCTCTCTCTCTCTCTCTCTCTCTCTCTCTCTCACCACACTCCCCCTCCCCTCGCTCCAGTTCTGAGCATCGGAGAGGGGGGGTTCTGGGAAGGCAGTGCCCGGGGCCAGGTGGGCTGGTTTCCTGCGGAGTGCGTGGAGGAGATTCCTGCCAAGCCCAGCGAGGAGAGGATGCGTAAGTCATTAAGCATGCTGACCCAGATATTTGGGAATAGGAGAGTGGTTGGGGATCTCTGAGGAGGAGGAAGAGGGAAGATTTCTGCTCCATGGATCCCACTGGTGGCATCCTAGGGCACTGAGACTCACTTTTCCACCCAGGAGATGGGCTCAGCACAGGGACTGTTTAGTGTGTACAGATCCAAAATAATTGGATTGGTGTGACGTGGAAGAATATGGAGGAAAGTCCCCTAAGCCCAATTAACACACTAGGTGTAGCCATCAGCAATTGACTGCCTACCAAAGGTGTGTAGGGGCTAGGGGGTCTTTCCAGACTGACAAGAGAGAAAGAGAGGTAGAGAGAAAGAGTGTTGGATGGAGGGTAAGGCCTGATCTCCCACATTCCTTCTCTCCCCTCTCCTCCCCCTCCTCTCCTCTCAAGCCACACTGTCAGATGTCAGACATATGGGGCTTTAACGGTGGCGTGTATTCATGGATGCCAAGGGAAGCCAGGCTTCCCGAAAAAAAAAAAAAAACATAATTTATCTTTCGTCTCTCTGTGTTTCATAATTTTCCTTCAATTTGCAAGAGGCTGAATGTATCTCACTGGAGAAAGCATCCGAGCGAGCTAAACAGCGCTTCTCTTTCTCTGTATGTGTAGCCCATCTATCTGAGCTCAACTGTGAATGGTCCTGGTGCACCAAAAAAAAGTGTCAAGGGAAGCCAGTTTGGATGTGGCTTCACACCAACCACATCACATCAAAAGCAATACGTAATTTATAAAAAAACTGGAATTGTTGTGTCTCGTTGTGTTTTTGTCCTCCGGTGGCTAGCTAGCTAGCTATAATCATCCTTTTCTTAAATTAACCATGGAGGGAGATAGGAATTTGGACTTGTGGTTTTACTTTATTCCCCATACTGGTCAATGATTATAACGCCGATTCTGGTCCAACAATAAATGCTGGCCTGAGAGGAGGGAAGTTCAATGTAGCTAGCTAGATGTAATAGGCTAGCGTTAACTTGCTGGCCTAGTGCATCAAATCAAATTGTATTTGTCACATGCGCGAATACTTACTTTCAAGCACTTAACCAACAATGCAGTTTTAAGACAAAAATACCTCAAAAAAGTAAATAAATAAAAGTAACAAATAATTAAGGAGCAGCAGTCAAATATAAAATAACAATAGCGAGGCTATATACAGCGGGTACCGGTAAAGAGTCAATGTGTGGGGGCACCGCATTGCCCATGAAAGGAAGTTAGGATAGCAAGCGAGCATTTTAGCCAGGTAGCCTAGGACAACAAAACAATTAAGTGTGTGCTGTATGACAGAGAGGAAGATGTCCTTGGCGTTTCTCTACAAGTAGGGTGAGTCAACATGTTTTTTCAACTTGCACGCACAGACACACACACACACACAAATCAGTACCATGGACAGCCACATCATATTTAGCTTACGTTGATTGGATTAAATTGTTTTTGGTATCTTTTAGTTGTCATTGTATTAGACTAAGCACAGGTGATCTGATGATGTTGAAATGGTGCTGGAATAGTGGAGGCAGCTCCTGTTTTCTTTTTGACTTGCGGTAACTCTCTGTGGTTCTAAATCAATGGTTGTTTAGTGGTACGAACATTTAGGAAACATTAACTTGCTGGACCATGCTGTAACTGTTTTCTACATGTAATATGCTATGTTGCTCTCCGGTTTTGTGATGAAACAAAGGTGCGATTGAATTTATTCTGCCACTGTCTTCATATTGTCTCGGCTTTCGGCCTATATACCACGGTAGCAAGGCATACGAACCATTATACGCTGGCACAAGTGTGACATCACTCGTGTATGTTATGGTTGTCATCCTATTGCTGATAACCATAATCATTTCTGGAAGCTTGGGTTCCTTCCCATTCCCATGCTTTTGGTAAATAACCACATTAGCCATCAGTCTCTGTGCTAGATCAGTTATTGTGTTGCTAACCATAGGTCGGTAAACGTAACAGAAATCATTGCTCTGTTTTGTGCTACCCATAGCACTGGAATGGTCTTAGCAAGAGCTGACCTGCAATTCACTACTGTTAGCCATAGCAAAGGATCACTAACAGTCCAGTGTGTTCTGATGTCCTCTGGGCTGCAGGGGAATTAACACATCCCGCTCCATTCCCTTCTCTCTCCCTTTCAACTGGCCCATTTATTCTCTCTATGCCCACTCTCAGTCTCCCTCACTTTCTGCCATCTTACTCTCTCACGGTCTCTCTCTCTCGCTCGCTCTCTCTCTCTGTCCATGTCGATATTCCTGTTTTCTTTTATTTATTTTGTCTCTCTCTCAATTAAATTCTATTAAATGATGCTTTGTTGGCATAATTGCATAATACAAAATGCATTATGTCTTACCCTTCCTAGCTCCATCTCTCTGTCTCTCGCCATTAAAATAACATCAAATTGATCAGAAATCCAGTGTAGACATTGTTAATGTTGTAAATGACTATTGTCGCTGGAAATGGTAGATTTTTTATGGAATATCTACATAGTCGTACAGAGGCCCATTATCAGCAACCGTCACTCCTGTGTTCCAATGGCAAGTTGTGTTAGCTAAACCAAGTTTATCATTTAAAAGGCTAATTGATCATTAGAAAACCCTTTTGCAATGATGTTAGCACAGCTGAAAACTGTTTTACTGATTAAAGAAGCAAAACATCAGTCTCAACGTCAACAGTGAAGAGGCGACTCCGGGATGCTGGCCTTCTAGGCAGAGTTCCTCTGTCCAGAGTCTGTGTTCTTTGCGCATCATAATGAACGGAGCAAAGTACAAAGTTATCCTTGATGAAAACCTGCTCCAGAGCACTCAGGACCTCAAACGAAGGTTCACCTTCCAACAGAACAACGACCCTAAGCACACAGCCAAGAAAACGCAGGACAGGCTTCTGAGTTTCCTTGAGTGGCCCAGTCAGAGCTCGGACTTGAACCCGATCAAACATCTCTGGAAAAATAGCTGTGCAGCAATGCTCCCCATCCAACCTGACAGAGCTTGGTAGGATCTGCAAAGAAGAATGAAATTAGATCCACAAATACAGGTGTCCCAAGCTTGTAAGGTCATACCCAAGAAGACTCGAGGCTATAATCACTAGCGAAGGTGTTTCAGCAAAGTACTGAGTAAAGCGCCTGAATACTTATGTAAATGTGATATTTCCGATATTTTTTATTTGTAATAAATTTGGAAACATTTCTAAAAACCTATTTTTGCTTTGTCGTTATGGGGTATTGTGTGTAGATTTAATACATTTTTGAATAAGGCATTTTTGAATAACGTAACAAAATGTGGAAAGATTCAAGGGGTCTGAATACTTTCCGAAGGCACTGTGTATTGTACCAGTCAAAAGTTTGGACACAGCTACTCATTCAAGGGTTTTTCTTTATTTTTACTGTTTTCTACATTGACATCAAAACTATGAAATAACATATATGGAATCATGTAGTAACCAAAAAAGTGTTAAGAAAATGTAAATATATTTTATATTTGAGATTCTTCAAAGTATCCACCCTTTGCCTTGATGACAGCTTTGCACACACTTGGCATTCACTCAACCAGATTCATGAGGTAGACATTTGGAATGTACAATTAACAGGTGTGCCTTGTTAAAAGTTACTTTTTTGAATTTCTTTCCTTCTTAATGTGTTTTGAGCCAATCAGTTGTGTTGTGACAAGGTAAGGGTGGTATACAGAAGATATCCCTATTAGGTAAAAGACTATGTCCATATTATGGCAAAAACAGCTCAAATAAGCAAAGAGAAATGACAGTCCATCATTACTTTATGACATCAAGGTCAGCCAAGGTCAGCCAAGTGCTATGATGAAACTGGTTCTCATGAGGACAGCCACAGGAAAGGAAGACCCAGAGTTACCTCTGCTGCAGAGAATAAGTTCAATAGAGTTAACTGCACCTCAGAAATTGCAGTCAAAATATATTTAGATTTGTTTAACACTTTTTTGGTTACTACATGATTCTAAAAATGTGATATTATTCTACAATGTAGAGTAGGTGTGTCCAAACTTTTGACTGTTACTGTATATATATTGGCAGTAGGGGGGCAGATGGGGCGCAGCATGCCCCCTTTTTCCTGTCTGGCTGTTCTCACCCCCTCCCTGCGACACCCCTTTTGAACCAGCCCTGGAGCTCTTGGCAGAGAGAACTCGTTTCACACATTGCCAGATCAGAAGTACCTTAGGGCTGCCCCAAAGAATGCCTGTCAGAAAAGGGAACACAGTATGGAAATAGCTAGCTAGCACAAACCCTCGCAGGGGCAGTCTCATCAAGACCGGGCCTTGCACGTGTTCATTGCGAATGCATGGATAGCAGGACTTGTAAGTGTGAAGATTCTGATTGTCTACCTTACTTACATGTACTTACTTAGTACTCTATTTTATTTTTAAATGGAACAGTTTTTATATTGGCAAATCAGTAACTACCCAGCTTAAAATTCTAGGGAGAGAGAATCTTTTTGTAATGTTACCCTTAATGTTCCCTAACATTTTCCATTAGTTAGAGGAAAATTCAATCTATGTTAGCAAAAACCTTCTAAGAATCTTTTTAGCATGTTTTGGTGTTAAAGTTAGGAGAACATTCCCTTTATGTCAAGCATAAATGATCTAGAATGTGGTTACAAGGTTCTCAGAATATACAACAATTGTCACGACTTCCGCCGAAGTCGGTCCCTCCTTGTTCGGGCGGCGTTCAGCGGTCGACGTCACCGGCCTTCTAGCCACCGCCGATCCACTTTTCATTTTCCATTTGTTTTGTCTATGTCTTACACACCTGGTTTCACTCACCCAATTACCTGTTTATTATTTAACCCTCTGTTCCCCATGTTTGGTTGTGAGTGATTGTTTGTTGTATTGTGGTCCGTATTGTGGGCTTGGTAATTCTCTTGTATTTTGATGACTTTGAGTAAAGTTACTTTTATTTACTCATCTCTGCTGTCCTGCGCCTGACTCCTCAGCACCAGCTACACATAGATCCTTACAACAATGTTCTAGACATGTTTTTTGGGATGTTGCAAGAATATTCATGTGTCCAGTTTTCTGTGTGTTAGGAGAATAACCCATCGATGCCCCACCAAACATGCGCAGAATAAAATCTAATTGTCTTGGTCACATACGCATATTTAGCAGATGTTATTGCAGGTGTAGCGAAATGCTTATGTTCCAACAGTGCAGTAGTATCTAACAATTCACAACAATACACACAAATCTAAAAGTAAAAATGTTTAATTAAGAAATATATCAATATTGGGACGAGCAATGTCAAAGTGGCATTGACTAAAATGCAGTAGAATACAGTATTTACATATTAAATGAGTAAAACAGTATGTAAACATTGTTAAAATGACTAGTGTTCCATTATTAAAGTGACCAGTGATTCCATGTCTATGCACATAGGGCAACAGCCTCTAAGGTGCAGGGTTGAATAACCGGGTGGTAGCCGGCTAATGATGGCTATTTAACAGTCTGATGGTCTTGAGATAGAAGCTGTTTTTCAGTCTCTCGGTCTCAGCTTTGATACACCTTCTGGATGATAGGCCGTGGCTCGGATGGTTAATGTCCTTGATGATCTTTTTGGCCTTCCTTGTCACACACTGATCTGTTTCACCTGTCTTTGTGCTTGTCTCCACACCCCTCCAGGTGTCGCCCATCTTCCTTATTATCCCCAGTGTATTTATACCTGTGTTCTCTGTCTGTTGCCAGTTCGTCTTGTCTTGTCAGGTCTTACCAGCGTGTTTTCCCGTCTCCCTGCTTTTTCAAGTTCTGTTTCCTAGTTTTCCCGGTTCTGACCATTCTGCCTGCCCTGACCCCGAGCCTGCCGTTCTGTACCTGCCTGACTCTGACCCATTTATGAACCTCTGCCTGTCCTGACCATGAGCCTGCCTGCTGTTCTGTACCTTATTGACACTGCCCTGGATTACGGACCTCTGCCTGCCTTTGACCTGTCTTTTGCCTGCCCCCTGTTGGGTCAATAAACATCTGTGACTCTAGCTGTCTGCATCTGGATCTTATCCTGAGTTCTGATATTTGTGACATCGGGTGCTGTGGGTGTCCTAGAGGGCAGGCAGTGTGCCTCCAGTAATGCTTTTGGCAGACCGCATCACCCTCTAGAGAGCCCTGCGGTTACGGGCGGTGCAGTTGCCGTATCAGGCGGTGATACAGCCCAACAGGATGCTCTCAATCTTCCTAAAACATTAAATATTAGTGTTATAAATACATTTCATGGGAATGTTGCAAGGACTTTAATCTCACCAGTGTTCTGATGGTTAGGAGAACATTCCATCAACGTCCCACCAAACCTACACAGAACATGGTTGCCATGTTCTCACAACATAATATATTTATGTTCTAGATACATTTCATGGGAATGTTGCAAGAACATTCATATGTCCAGTTTTCTGATGGTTAGGAGAATATTCCAAAAATGTCCCTCCATACATACACAGAACATCAATCAATCAAATGTATTTATAAAGCCCTTCTTACATCAGCTGATGTCACAAAGTGTTGTACAGAAACCCAGCCTAAAACCCCAAACAGCAAGCAATGCAGGTGTAGAAGTACGGTGGCTAGGAAAAACTCCCTAGAAAGGCCAGAACCTAGGAAGAAACCTAGAGAGGAACCAGGCTATGAGGGGTGGCCAGTCCTCTTCTGGCTGTGCCAGGTGGAGATTATAACAGAACATGGCCAAGATGTTCAAATGTTCATAGATGACCAGCAGGGTCAAATAATAATTGTCACAGTGGTTGTCGAGGGTGAAACAGGTCAGCACCTCAGGAGTAAATGTCAGTTGGCTTTTCATAGCCGATCATTCAGAGTATCTCTACCGCTCCTGCTGTCTCTAGAGAGTTGAAAACAGCAGGTCTGGGACAGGTAGCACGTCTGGTGAACTGGTCAGGGTTCCATCGCCACAGGCAGAACAGTTAAAACTGGAGCAGCAGCACGACCAGGTGGATTGGGGACAGCAAGGAGTCATCAGGCCAGGTAGTCCTGAGGCATGGTTCTAGGGCTCAGGTCCTCCGAAAAAAAGAAAGAAAGAAAGAGAGAAAGAATGAGAGAAAGAAAGAGAGAAAGAAAGAGAGAATTAGAGAGAGCGAATTAGAGAGAGCATACTTAAATTCACACAGGACACCGGATAAGACAGGAGAAATACTCCAGATATAACAGACTGACCCTAGCCCACCGACACATAAACTATTGCAGCATAAATACTGGAGGCTGAGACAGCAGGGGTCGAGAGACACTGTGGCCCCGTCCGACGATACCCCCGGACAGGGCCAAACAGGCAGGATATAACCCCACCTACTTTGCCAAAGCACAGCCCCCACACCACTAGAGGAATAACTTAATCCGCCAACTTACCATCCTGAGACAAGGCCGAGTATAGCCCACAAAGATCTCTCCCACGGCACAACCCAAGATGGGGCGTCAACTCAAACAGGAGTATCACGTCAGTGACTCAACCCACTCAAGTGACACACCCCTCCTAGGGATGGCATGGAAGAGCACCAGTAAACCAGTGACCCTGTAATAGGGTTAGAGGCAGAGAATCCCAATGGAGAGAGGGGAACCGGCCAGGCAGAGACAGCAAGGGTGGTTCGTTGCTCCAGTTCCTTTCCATTCACCTTCACACTCCTGGGCCAGACTACACTCAATCATAGGACCTAGCAAAGAGATGAGTCTTCAATAAAAACTTAAAGGTTGAGACCGAGTCTGTTTCTCTCACATGGATAGGCAGACCATTCCATAAAAATGGAGCTCTATAGGAGAAAGCCCTGCCTCCAGCTGTTTGTTTAGAAATTCTAGGGACAATTAGGAGGCCTGCGTCTTGTGACCGTAGTGTACGTGTAGGTATGTACGGCAGGACCAAATCGGAAAGATAGGTAGGAGCAAGCCCATGTAATGCTTTGTAGGTTAGCAGTAAAACCTTGAAATCAGCCCTTGCCTTAAAAGGAAGCCAGTATAGAGAGGCTAGCACTGGAGTAATATGATCACATTTTTTGGTTCTGGTCAATATTCTAGCAGCCGTGTTTAGCACTAACTGAAGTTTATTTAGTGCTTTATCCGAGTAGGCAGAAAGTAGAGTATTGCAGTAGTCTAACCTAGAAGTGACAAAAGCATGGATACATTCTTCTGCATCATTTTTGGACAGAAAGTTTCTGACTTTTGCAATGTTACGTAGATGGACAAAAGCTGTCCTTGAAACAGTCTTGATATGTTCGTCAACAGAGAGATCAGGGTCCAGAGTAATGCCGAGGTCCTTCACAGTTTTATTTGAGACGACTGTACAACCATCAAGATTAATTGTCAGAATCAACAGAAGATCTCTTTGTTTCTTGGGACCTAGAACTAGCATCTCTGTTTAAAAGTAGAACATATGCAGCCACCCACTTCCTTATGTGTGAAACACAGGCTTCCAGGGAGGGCAACTTTGGGACTACACCATGTTTCATCGAAATGTACAGCTGTGTATCATCCTCATAGCAGTGACAGTTAATATTATGTTTCCAAATGACATCACCAAGAGGTAAAATATCTAGTGAAAACAATAGTTGTCCTAAAACGGAGCCTTGAGGAACACGAAAATTTACCGTTGATTTGTCAGAGGACAAACCATCCACAGAGACAAACTCATATCTTTCCAACAGATAAGATCTAAACCAGGCCAGAACTTGTCCATGTAGACCAATTTGGGTTTCCAATCTCTCTTTTGTATACATCTCTCTTTTTGTCTTCAGGAAGGCAGTGAGTTGCTGCGCAACTGCTTTTTTTTAAATTGAGAGGAATAGGAGATTCGATATAGGCCGATTAATTTTTTTATATTTTCTGGGTCAAGGTTTGGCTTTTTTAAGAGAGGCTTTATTACTGCCACTTTTAGTGAGTTTGGTACACATCCGGTGGATAGAGAGATGTTTATTATGTTCAACATAGGAGGGCCAAGCACAGGAAGCAGTTCTTTCATTAGATTAGTTGGAATAGGGTCCAGTATGCAGCTTGAAGGTTTAGAGGCCATCATTATTTTCATGAATGTGTCAAGAGGTATAGTATTAAAAAACTTGAGTCTCTCCCTTGATCCTAGGTCCTGGCAGAGTTGTGCAGACTCAGGACAACTGAGCTTTGGAGGAATATGCAGATTTAAACAGGAGTCCGTAATTTGCTTTCTACTGATCATGATCTTTTCCTCAAAGAAGTTCATGAATTTATTAAGTGAAAGCTGAAGTGAAAGCCATCCTCTCTTGGGGAATGCTGCTTTTAAGTTAGCTTTGCGACAGTATCAAAAATATATTTTGGATTGTTCTTATTTTCCTCAATTAGGTTGGAAAAATAGGACGATCGAGCAGGGTACTGTCTTTCCAAGCTAGTTGGAAGACTTCCAGTTTGGTGTAGCGCCATTTCTGTTCCAATTTTCTGGAAGCTTGCATCAGAGGTCGGGTATTTTCTGTATATCATGTTTCTTATGACCAATGTTTTTAGTGGTGCGACTGCATCTAGGGTATTGTGCAAGGTTAACCACCTAACTGAGGAACTCAATTTAACTGATTTTTGTACTCTGACGTCCTTGGGTAGGTGGAGGGAGTCTGGAAGGGCATCTGGGAATGTTTGGGTTGTCCGAGAATTTATGGCATGACTTTTGATGATCCTTGGTTGGGGTCTGAGTAGATTATTTGTTGCGATTGCAAACGTAATAAAATGGTGGTCTGGTAGTCCAGGATTATGAGGAAAAACATTAAGATCCACAACATTTATTCCACGGGACAAAACTAGGTCCAGAGTATGACTGTGGCAGTGAGTAGGTCCAGAGACATATTGGACAAAACCCACTGAGTCGATGATGGCTCCGAACGCCTTTTGGAGTGGGTCTGTGGACTTTTCCATGTGAATATTATAGTCACCAAAAATGTGAATATTATCTGCCATGACTACAAGGTCCAATAGGAATTCAGGGAACTCAGTGAGGAACACTGTATATGGCCTAGGAGGCCTGTAAACAGTAGCAGTTTTGTCACCTCAACTTGCTCAATTTCCACATTATTTATTACAAGATTTAGTTGAGGTTTAGGGTTTAGTGAATGATTTGTCCCAAATACAATGCTTTTAGTTTTAGAAATATTTAGGACTAACTTATTCCTTTCCACCCACTCTGAAACTCATTTCAGTCACTGTAGTAGCTGACATGTATAGTGTCAGCTACTGCTTCGAGGCAAGCAACATTGAACCATGCATGAGAGCACCACCTGTTCCCGGGGACTGTGTGACCATGCTCTCCGTATCTGAGCTAGACCATCACTCAGACCATCACTGACATTTTCGACCTCTAACTGACGCAGCCTGTAAAGCCTACATGTTGTAAGTAGCCCACCATAGTCCCTGTGCCCACGAACACCAAGGTAACCTTTCTAAATGACATCTGTAGCCATGAAAGGCTTTGAAAGGCTGGTCATGGCTCACATCAACACCATCATCCCAGACACCCTGGACCCACTCTAATTCACATACCGCCCAAACAAATCCACTGAATTTCTATTGCACTCCACACTGCCTTCTCTCACCTGGACAAGAGGAACACCTATGTGAGAATGCTGTTCATTGACTACAGCTCACAGTTCAACACCATAGTGCCCTCCAAGCTCATCACTAAGTTAAGGACTCCCTCTGAAACTGGAGCCTGGACTTCCTGACGGGCCGCCCCCCAGGTGGTGAGGCTAGGCAACAACACATACGCCAAGCTGACCCTCAACATGGGGGCCCCTCAGGGGTGCATGCTTAGCCCCTTCCTGTATTGCCTGTTCACCCACAACTGCGTGGCGGTGCACGACTCCAACACCATCATTAAGTTTGCTCATGACACCGACAGTGGTAAGCCTGATCACAAACGACGATGAGACAGCCTATAGGGAGGAGGTCAGCAACCTGGCTGTGTGGTGCCAGGACAACAACAGCTCCCTCAACATCAGCAAGGCAAAGGAGCTGAATGTGGACTACAGGAAATGGAAGGCCGAGCACAGCCCCATTCACATCGATGGGGCTGTAGTGGAGCGGGTTGAGAGCTTCAAGTTCCTTGGTGTCCACATCACTGAGGATCTATCATGGTCCACATACACCACCACAGTCGTGAAGAAGGCACAACAACGCCTCTTCCCCCTCAGTTGGCTGAAAAGACTTGGCACGGGCCCTCAGATCCTCAAAAAGTTGAACAGTTGCACCATTGAGAGCATTTTGACTGGCTGCATCACCGCTTGTTATGGCAACTCCTTGGCATCCGACCGCAAGGCGTGCTACGGCCCAGTACATCACTGGGGCTGAGCTCCCTGCAATCTAGGACCTCTATACCAGGTGGTGTCAGAGGAAGGCCCTAAAAATGGTGAAAGACTCCAGCCACCCAAGTCATAGACTGTTCTCTCTGCTACCTCACGGCATGTGTTAGTTACAATGTTAGTTAAAAAGTTTGTTTAATAGTTAACCAAATAGCTACACGGACTATCTGCATTGACCCTCTTTGCACTACCTTTTTTGACTCATCACATACGCTGCTGCTGTTTATTATCTATCCTGTTGGCTAGTCACTTTATATGTACATTTCTACCTCAATTACCTTGTACCCCTGCATATCGACCCGGTACTGGTACCCTGTGTATATAGCCACGTTTTCTTTACTTATTGTGTATTTATTATGACTTTTATTATTATGTTTTATTGCTTTTCTATTATTTCTCTATTTTCTCTCTCTCTGCATTGTTGGGTAGGGCCCATAAGTAACCATGTCACTGTTAGTCAACAGCTGTTGACTAACAGTGACAGCTGACTGTAACAGCTGACTGTTAGTCAATTACTTAAGTTAACACAATTTCTTTAGTAAAAAGACAGGCGCTCAGACTGGCCTCTGCCTGGGGGTATCCAAATCACTAAGTTCACTCCTAGCCATCGTGGGTGGAAAGAGAGGAAAACAGAGGGAAAGACACAGACACACACACACACGCAGGTGTTTCTTTGAGAAAGAGAATACCGCACAGACACAGGTCCTTATTCTCTATTTTGTATTTACATTTTGGGGTGGGGTATTTTCATTTTCTCCTCCATTTGCAAGACAATTAAATATTGTATTGGCATGTCTGTGTTTCTGTTTGTTTCAGAATTTCAATCATATAGTTGGCGTGCCTGTGCTGTGTAATCCCTCAAATACTTTAAGCCCTGCAAAGATGATTTATTACTCATAAATAATCTTTAATTTCTCTTGCTCATTTTGTGTCTTTTCCACTCCCCCAAACTGTGTAAGATTAGTGTCAGTAGGAGGGAGGGAACAAAGGAGGGAGGGATGGGGGAGGAAAAGTAGTAAATAGGGAAATGGAGGTCAACGAAGACCCCCCTTCACGTTGAACTGTAAGCAAATCAGTAACCATCCCCCCTCTTCCACACACACACACACACGCATCCACACCCTTCAATTACTCTACCACTCCCCCTGCACACCCACACAGCCAGATGTGTAGACACATACACACACACTAAGGAAACCTTCACTGCGTCCAGACATGTACGTCATATACCTTCTCCATTGATCGGTGGTCATGGAAACAAACTCCCTACAGTACACCAGTGGTTGCTATGGAGTGGGCCTGTTGTGATGTAGTATTTATCTCTTTCTCCTCCCTCCTCTCTTTATTCTCTCTCTTCTCCTTTACATTATGTTCTCCTCTCAGCAGTAACCACAGATCTCAACCCGGATTCTATCCTTAACGCTTAGTGGGACTGCCTGTCTGGTTTTCCGGCTTTTCTCTAGACACTGTGGATTTGGGCATTTCTGGGCATTCAAGGCATGTCTCTGTCACTGATTGCATCTGAGAGAGAGGGATAGAGAGAAATATGAAGAGTGAGGGAGAGACAGAGAAAGAGTGTCTGAAAGAATGAGAGTGATAGAGAGGGTGTATGTGAAAGACATAAAGTGAGGGAGCGAAAGAGGGAAGAGACATTCAGGAGTGCAAATGGAAAAAACTGTCTCTATCAGGAGGAAAGTTCGTTTTGGAGGTAACTGTGTGTGTGTGTGTGTGTGTGTGTGTGTGTGTGTGTGTGTGTGTGTGTGTGTGTGTGTGTGAGAGAGAGAGTGTGTGCGTGTGTGTACACGCACTTGATGGATGCTTGAGTTGATTTATTGCTTAAGGGTTGTTTTTTTTACCAAAGGAGATTGTAGTTATTTGTGTTTCAGTGGTGTACACTTCTGCAGCTTGTTGTTGTCATTGTCACTTTATCCAATCCTTTCAGATCTATATACTTGAAGTGCCTATAGGGTGGTAAGGGTCGGGGGTCGATTTGTAATTTGTAATTCGTTGTGTACCCTTAGAATGAAAACTTGAGTGTGTCCATATGTCTATGTTTGTTTGCACATTTGATTGGATTGCAGAGCTGCACTTTCTTGTACAGGAGTTTCACAGTTTGCATGTTGCTGCCGTTTGTTTTCTTTTTTTCTATTACTGTTGATGAATTGATTTCTGTAGCCATGCATGCGGTCGGTGACTGATGTGGTCAATGACTGTTGGCCCTCCTGTTCTTCCACAGACACAAGAGCTGACCGCTCGGACAGGAGGAAACTCTTTCGACACTACACTGTGGGGTCCTACGATAGCTTTGATGCCTCCAGGTAAGGGTACTCAGATGCCTGTCCTAAAACACACACACACACACACACACACACACACACACACACACACACACACACACACACACACACACACACACACACACACACACAAACAAGTATAAGCTAAGTGGAGGTTAATGTGAAGTGGTAGCGTGTCTCGTTTTTTCTCTAGTTTTCAGTTGAAGTTATCCTACATCTTCTCTCCCGTTGTCTTATCCACTCCCAGTCACAGGCTTAATTTCCAAGGTGTTGGATTTGACCACTAGGCAATTCCTCCACAGTACACACACGCAAGCATGAATGCCAGCACACACAGTGTTGGAAAAATTACTCAATAAAAAGAAAGAGTAAAAGAGTAAAAGTAAAGACACCTTCATAGAAAGGGACTCAAGTAAAAGTGAGTCACCCAGTAAAATAATACTTGAGTAAAAGTAAAAGTCTAAAAGTATTTGGTTTTAAATATCCTTAAGCATCAAAAGTAAATGTAATTGCTAAAATATACTTAAGTATTAAAAGTCAAAGTAGAAATAATTTCTAATTCCTTATATTTTAAGCAAACTAGATGACACCATTTTCTTGTTTAAAAAATGTACGGATAGCCAGGGGCACACTCCAACACTCAGACATAATTTACAAACGAAGCATGTGTGTTTAGTGAGTCCACCAGATCAGAGGCAGTAGGGATGACTTGGGATGTTCTCTTGATAAGTGGGTGAATTGGACCATTTTCCTGTGATGCTAAGCATTCAAAATGTAACAAGTATTTTTGGGTGTCAAGGAAAATGTATGGAGTAAAAAGTACATGACTTTACTATTTATATTTTGTACAACTTTTACTTTCACTTCACTTCATTCCTAAAAAGGTAAAGTATAGATACCCCAAGAAAACTACTTAAGTAGTACTTTAAAATATTTTTACTTATGTACTTTATACCACTGCGCACACACACACACACACACACACACACACACACACACACACACACACACACACACACACACACACACACACACACACACACACACACAAACATAGAAACATCATGCAGCTAATCTTCAGGGAGCACTGATGGCACATGACCCCTCAGTTTCAATCGGCGCACACACACACAACACACACCGGGCCAAGCGTGTCACTCGGGTGTGTTCTTCATTGTGTTCAAATCTCATTTAGCTGCAGCAACCCAACGGGTTGAGACAAATGTCCTTGTCCATACATGAATTTGAAAGCTGCTGGACGCTATTAAGCTGTGTTTGATCAGGCCAGTTTCAGATAAGGCCCTTTGTATTTATTAGGCACCCGTTCAAACTAATCACAGACCAGAGCAGAGAGCAACTACTGCTTGCCTAGTTAAATAAAGTTAAATGAAAAAAAAATATATAAAAAAATACGCTAGCAGGGTGTCAAACCAAAGCATACAGCTACACAGCGTGGTGCCCGACCACTATGTATACCACGGACCATTATGGACCATTACACCACTACAGAGTGTTATAGACCTTTATAGCTAGACCATTACAGTCCATTTTAGACCACTACCCACAGCATGTATTGTGATATAGGCATATCTCCCATAAGAGACCGTTCGATAATGACTGTGTGGGGGACCAAAATAGGGGAGGGGGATGCAACTTTTTTCTTTGCTTTGGGGAGGGTTGTTTTGTTTTTTATTGGGCACACTACAGTACAGTGAAGGGTATAGTGCACCCCCCCCCCCCCCCGATTTACATTCACCGTTTTGGCAGGTTTTCCTATATTCCATCCTAGCCAACTTTCCCATTTACTTACATATGCCTCCCTTTTGGAACCTGTGGTTCAACCAATAGAAAGTGTTCTATGGGAAACTTGTTTTGCCACAGACAGGCCGTGCGCTGCAAGACACAGTTTTGTTGTGTGAATTGATGAAAGGATTTCCCTCTGTTCTGTGCAGGCTACGTTTATAATGTGCGGCAGTGTATCAATTTATCACCGCCAGATCACATCCCACCAGAGCTCTATGTAGCCTACGCTCTCGCCATTCAATCTTCCCCGCTAGTTCATTGCCAAGTTTATTGCCGTTTTATATTCAGCAAGCAAGAGTTCTTCTTCTCGTAAAAAAAAAAAGGTATATTATTTAGAGTATTTATGCTCTAAATAAGTATATATTTTTATTTAAAAAAAATGTTATGGACTAAACTATAGGCCTATATTGTTATTCTTGGACTCGCATTGGGTTGGGCTAGGCTAGTCGTTGAATAGCCCATTCATAGACGCTAACTACCTTTAGCGCCTATAGATGATAGTAACTTCTGGCCGGGGGAGTTTTGTTAAGAGCCCTCAACATTTACATTACATTTAAATCATTTAGCAGACGCTCTTATCCAGAGCGACACTTGCTCTTGACGTTGGTAACTAGCTGTTGCTAAATATCTCAAACTAAAAGCATCATTTTTGGGACAAATCACTCGCTCAAACCTGAACCTCATTGAGAAAGTTGAAGAGAATAAACTGCTGGGTGTCACCCTAGATAGCAAGCTATCATGGACATGTCCCGCCGAACCGCTTCTTATCACCAGCCTGCTTAACCTGCAGGTGCCCGGCCCACCACAAGGAGTCGCTAGAGCGCGGTGAGCCAAGTAACTCAGGTCAGTGAGTCTGTGGAGATGCCAGTGGAGAATTGCACAAGAAGGGAACAGTGAAGTCAGAACGATATATAGACTAAATTAGAAGTTAGGCTAATTTATATATGCCTATTAATGCATAATGTGTATGCTAGCTTGTAAATTCGGCCTTCGTAAACTATCACAGTGAATATGCAAGACAGACAAAAAAACGTTTGAACATATATAAGTGAGTTGTCAGGGGTGCGTAACTTGTGGTATGGAAGTCAAACGCAGGAGAGCAGAACTTGGTAAATAACCGGAGCCATTTAATGTACATAACTAACGGCATACAAAAATAACAAAACACATGGGCAACAAAACCCGTATCGCACCAGTCACAATAAGCACACGTACTTACAATAAACAATTCCCGACAAGGACATGGGGGAGTGTGACAACCAGACAAAACAAATGGAACATGGAAAATGGATCGGCGATGGCTAGAAGACCAGTGACTTCGACCGCCGAACACCGCCCGAACAAGGAGAGGAACCGACTTCGGCAGAAGTCGTGACATGGGTACACAGACTTAGATATCGTATAAGCCTACACTCATTCAATTTTAAATGTGGTGTCAATTTAATCAAATTTGACAAAAAATTGGGATACGGACAGGTTGCATGTTGTTTCAAATGTTTTATGGTTGTCAATTTCATCTTCATAGACTACTATTGCATAGATGTCTCTCTCCCAATCCCCTTTAAACCTGCCTTGTCAATTCATTTGATAGGTACATTGTTTTAGCATTATCCTAATGTAGTCTACTATCTGATAGCCTACAGCCAGGATTTAAAAGTAGGTCTGGGATTTAATAGGATACATTTTCAGGAAAGGAGAAATGTGATTTGCTCTTGTGTTTGAGATGAGCTGGTAGCTTTGATTGATGGGTCATTTTGATGGGTGTGTGTGTGAGTTCAGAAAGTTTCCTAAAGTAGTGTAGGTCTGTCTGGACTCCGTCTCTTTAATAAAAGAGGAGGCATGATCGATAGTCTATAACTGAAATGAGCATAACAAAAATTTAGGTATGTCATGATGATCAATCAATCAAATTTATTTATAAAGCCCTTCTTACATCAGCTGATGTTACAAAGTGCTGTACAGAAACCCAGCCTAAAACCCAAACAGCAAGCAATGCAGGTGTAGAAGCACGGTGGCAAGGAAAAACTCCCTAGAAAGGCCAGAACCTAGGAAGAAACCTATAGAGGAACCGGGCTATGAGGGGTGGCCAGTCTTCTTCTGGCTGTGCTGGGTGGAGATTATAACAGAACATGGCCAAGATGTTCAAATGTTCATAGATGACCAGCAGGGTCAAATAATAATAATCACAGTAGTTGTCGAGGGTGCAACAGGTCAGCACCTCAGGAGTAAATGTCAGTTGGCTTTTCATAGCCGATCATTCGGAGTATCTCTACCAACTCTAGAGAGTTGAAAACAGCAGGTCAGCAGGTCTGGGACAGGTAGCACGTCTGGTGAACAGGTCAGGGTTCCATAGCCACAGGCAGAACAGTTAAAACTGGAGCAGCAGCACGAACAGGTGGATTGGGGACAGCAAGGAGTCATCAGGCCAGGTAGTCCTGAGGCATGGTTCTAGGGCTCAGGTCCTCCGAGAGAGAGAAAGAAAGAGAGAAAGAGAGAAAGAAAGAGAGAAAAAGAGAGAAAGAGAGGGAGAATTAGAGAGAGCATACTTCAATTCACACAGGACACCGGATAATACAGGAGAAATAATCCAGATATAACAGACTGACCCTAGCCCCCAACACATAAACTACTGCAGCATAAATACTGTAGGTTGAGACAGGAGGGGTCGGGAGACACTGTGGCCCCGTCCGACAATACCCCCAGACAGGGCCAAACAGGCAGGATATAACCCCACCCACTTTGCCAAGCACAGCCCCCACACCACTAGAGGAATACCTTCAACCACCAACTCATCCTGAGACAAGGCCGAGTATAGCCCACAAAGATCTCCGCCACGGCACAACCCAAGGGGTGCGCCAACCCGGACAGGAAGATCACGTCAGTGACTCAACCCACTCAAGTGACGCACCCCTCCTAGGGACGGCATGGAAGAGCACCAGTAAGCCAGTGACTCAGCCCCTGTAATAGGGTTAGAGGCAGAGAATTCCAGTGGAGAGAGGGGAACCGGCCAGGCAGAGACAGCAAGGGCGGTTCGTTGCTCCAGTTCCTTTCCGTTCACCTTCACACTCCTGGGCCAGACTACACTCAATCATAGGACCTAGTGAAGAGATGAGTCTTCAATAAAGACTTAAAGGTTGAGACCGAGTCTGCGTCTCTCACATGGATAGGCAGACCATTCCATAAAAATGGAGCTCTATAGGAGAGAGACCTGCCTCCAGCTGTTTGCTTAGAAATTCTAGGGACAGTAAGGAGGCCTGCATCTTGTGACCATAGCGTACGTGTAGGTATGTACGGCAGGACCAAATCGGAAAGATAGGTAGGAGCAAGCCCATGTAATGCTTTGTAGGTTAGCAGTAAAACCTTGAAATCAGCCCTTGCCTTAAAAGGAAGCCAGTGTAGAGAGGCTAGCACTGGAATAATATGATCACATTTTTTGGTTTTAGTCAAGATTCTAGCAGCCGTGTTTAGCACTAACTGAAGTTTATTTAGTGCTTTATCCGAGTAGACGGATAGTAGAGCATTGCGGTAGTCTAATCTAGAAGTGATAAAAGCATTGATTAATTTTTCTGCATCATTTTTGGACTTTTGCAATGTTACGTAGATGGACAAAAGCTGTCCTTGAAACAGTCTTGATATGTTTGTCAAAAGAGAGATCAGGGTCCAGAGTAACGCCGAGGTCCTTCACAGTTTTATTTGAGACGACTATACAACCATCAAGATTAATTGTCAGATTCAACAGAAGATCTCTTTGTTTCTTGGGACCTAGAACAAGCATTTCTGTTTTGTCCGAGTTTAAATTAGAACATTTGCAGCCATCCACTTCCTTATGTCTGAAACGCAGGCTTCCAGGGAGGGCAATTTTGGGGCTTCACTATGTTTCTTCGAAAATTACAGCTGTGTGTCATCCGCAGTGAAAGTTAACATTATGTTTCCGAATGACATCACCAAGAGGTAAAATATATAGTGAAAACAATAGTGGTCCTAAAACGGAGCCTTGACAAACACGAAAATTTACGGTTGATTTGTCAGAGGACAAACCATCCACAGAGACAAACTGATACCTTTCCGACAGATAAGATCTAAACCAGGCCAGAACTTGTCCATGTAGACCAATTTCGGTTTCCAATCTCTCCAAAAGAATGCGGTGAACGATGGTATAAAATGCAGCACTAAGGTCTAGGAGCACGAGGACAGATGCAGAGCCTCGGTCTGACGCCATTAAAAGGTAATTTACCACCTTCACAAGTCTCAGTCTCAGTCCTATGATGGGGTCTAAAACCAGACTGAAGTGTTTCGTATACATTGTTTGTCTTCAGGATGGCAGTGAGTTGCTGCGTAACAGCTTTTTCCAAAATGTTTTGAGAGGAATGGGAGATTCGATATAGGCTGATATTTTTTAAAATATTTTCTGGGTCAATGTTTGGCTTTTTTAAGAGAGGCTTTATTACTGCCACTTTTAGTGAGTTTGGTACACATCCGGAGGATATAGAGACGCTTATTATGTTCAACATAGGAGGGCCAAGCACAGGAAGCAGCTCTTTCAGTAGTTTAGTTGGAATAGGGTCCAGTATGCAGCTTGAAGGTTTAGAGGCCATGACTATGTTCATCAATGTGTCAAGAGATATAGTACTAAAAAACTTGAGTTTCTCCCTTGATCCTAGGTCCTGGCAGAGTTGTGCAGACTCAGGACAACTGAGCTTTGGAGGAATACGCAGATTTAAAGAGGAGTCCATAATTTGATTTCTAATGATCAGGATCTTTTCCTCAAAGAAGTTCATGAATTTATCACTGCTGAAGTGAAAGCCATCCTCTCTTGGGGAATGCTGCTTTTTAGTTAGCTTTGCGACAGTATCAATGAAATTAATTTAGGATTGTTCTTATTTTCCTCAATTAAGTTGGAATAGGATGATCGAGCAGCAGTGAGGGCTCTTCGATACTGCACGGTACTGTCTTTCCAAGCTAGTCGGAAGACTTCCAGTTTAGTAGAGTGCCATTTCCGTTCCAATTTTCTGGAAGCTTGCTTCAGAGCTTGGGTATTTTCTGTATACCAGGGAGCTAGTTTCTTATGACAAATGTTTTTTGTTTAGAATATACAGTGGCAATATACAGAATATACAGTGGTAAGAAAAGTATGTAAACTCTTTGGAAATACCTGGATTTCTGCATAAATTGGTCATAAAATTCGATCTGATCTTCATCTAGGTCACAACAATAGACAAACACAGTCTTTATTGAACACACCGTGTAAACATTCTCAGTGCAGGGTGAAAAAAGTATGTGAACCCTTGGATTTAATATCTGGTTGACCGTCCTTTGGCAGCAATAACCACAACCAAATGTTTTCTGTAGTTGCGGATCAGACCTGCACAATGGTCAGGAGGAATTTTGGACCATTCCTCTTTACAAAACTGTTTCAGTTCAGCAACATTATTGGGATGTCTGGTGTGAACTGCTCTCTTGAGGTCATGCCACAGCATCTCAATCGGGTTGAGGTCAGGACTCTGAGTGGGCCACTCCAGAAGGCGTATATTCTTCTGTTGAAGCCATTCTGTTGTTGATTTACTTCTGTGTTTTGGGTCGTTGTCCTGTTGCATCACCCAACTTCTGTTGAGCTTCAATTGGCGGACAGATAGCCTAACATTCTCCTGCAAAATGTCTTGATAAACTTGGGAATTCATGTTTTCGTCGATGATAGCAAGCTGTACAGGCCCTGAGGCAGCAAAGCAGCCCCAAACATTAATGCTCCTTCCACCATACTTTACAGTTGGGATGAGGCTTTGATGTTGGTGTGCTGTGCCTTTTTTCTCCACACATAGTGTTGTGTGTTCCTTCCAAACAACTCAACTGTAGTTTCATCTGTCCACATAATATTTTGCCAGTAGCGCTGTGGAACATCCAGGTGCACTTTTGTAAACTTCAGACGTGCAGCAATGTTTTTTGGACAGCGGTGGCTTCTTTCATGGTCTCCTCCCATGAACACCATTCTTGTTTAGTGTTTTACTTATCGTAGACTCGTCAACAGAGATGTTAGCATGTTCCAGAGATTTCTGTAAGTCTTTAGTTGACACTCTAGGATTCTTCTTAACCTCATTGAGCATTCTGCGCTGTGCTCTTGCAGTCATCTTTGCAGGATGGCCACTCCTAGGGAGAGTAGCAACAGTGCTGAACTTTTTCCATTTATGGACAATTTGTCTTACCTTGGACAGATGAACATCAAGGCTTTTAGAGATACTTTTGTAATGCAAGTCAACAATTCTTAATTTTAGGTCTTCTGAGATCTCTTTTGTTCGAGGCATGGTTCACATCAGGCAATGCTTCCTGTTAATAGCAAACTCAAATTTTGTGAGTGTTTTTTAAAGGGCAAGACAGCTTTAACCAACATCTCCGAATCTCGTGTCATTGATTGGACTCCAGGTTAGCTGACTCCTGACTCCAATTAGCTTTTGGAGAAGTCATTAGCCTAGGGGTTCACATACATTTACCAACCTACAATGTGAATGTTGAAATGATGTATTCAATATAGACAAGAAAAATAAAATCATTTGTGTGTTATTAGTTTAAGCACACTATGTTTGTCTATTGTTGTGACTTACATGAAGATCAGATCACATTTGATGACAAATTTATTCAGAAACCCACGTAATTCCAAAGGGTTCACATACTTTTTCTTGCCAATGTATGTGTGAGGGCTGATGACAGGTGCAAGTTTTGTATTTCCTCTCTTATTTAATGGGAGGAACTGAAGCAAATGCTCCTTGTCATAATTGAATCATCTTGTAATATTTTTGGTAGCCTCCATTATTTCTCTCTCATTAGCCTCTCTAACCACGTTGAACAACATATTGTAATGAAAATAGTAGGGAGAGTGAGCTCGCCTGCCGCAGTGGTGGGTGGATCCTCAATCTTCTAGCCCGTATCCCAGCGTGGCATCAACTGTGCCACACAACTATGCTTAAGTGGCAGATTCCATATCCGCGCTTAGAAACACAGGGTTGGTACACTATTGCCAAGGAAGTTATTGTTGTCATAATCATTATTAAGTTAATTCAACAAAGGGGGAGGGTAATATAATTATTTTCAAGTACAAAGGGTGAAAATATTTTTTTTCGTTGGGCAGGGGCGTAAGAATTCATGACAACTTCAGTTGGACCCCTCTCCTCCTAATCATTTTCGAATGGTCCCTAACCCAACCAGATATATTCTGTCAAGTATCGCGATCTTTTCTCTCTCTCTCGCTCTCTCTTTCCCTATAATACACACACACACACACACACACACACACACACACCTTCCTTTGGATGATATACAGTGCATTCGGAAAGTATTCAGACCCCTTGACTTTTTCGGCATTTTGTTACGTTACAGCCTTGATCAATTTTTTTTTCATTTTTTAAATTATCCTCATCGATCTACACACAATAAACCATAATTACAAAGTGAAAACAAGGTTAAAAAATGTTTGCAAATTTTATTTAAAAAAAAAACAGAAATACCTTATTTACCTAAGTATTCAGACCCTTTACTATGAGACTCGAAATTGAGCTCAGGTGCATCCTGTTTCCATTGATCATTCTTGAGATGTCTCTACAACTTGATTGGAGTCCACCTGGGGTAAATTCAATTGATTGGACATGATTTGGAAAGGCACACACCTGTCTATATAATGTCTCAGAGTTGAAAGTGCATGTCCAAGCAAAAACCAAGCCATGAGGTCGAAGGAATTGTCCATAGAGCCCAGAGACAGGATTGTGTTGAGGCACAGATCTGGAGAAGGGTACCAAAACAGTTATGCAGCATTGAAGGTCCCCAAGACCACAGTGGCCTCCATGATTCTAAAATGGAAGAAGTTTGAAACCACCAAGACTCTTCCTAGAGCTGGCCAAACTGAGCAATCAGGGGAGAATGGCCTTGGTCAGGGAGGTGACCAAGAACCCGATGGTCACTCTGACAGAGCTCCAGAGTTCTTCCAAGGAGATGGGAGAACCTTGCAAAAAGACAACTATCTCTCCATCAATCCACCAATCAGGCCTTTATGGTAGGGTGGCCAGACGCAAGCCACTCCTCAGTAAAAGGCACATGACAGCCCGCTTGGAGCTTGCCAAAAGGAACCTAAAGGACTCTCAGACCATGAGAAAAAATATTCTCTGGTCTGTTGAATCCAAGATTGAACTCTTTGGCCTGAATGCCAAGCATCATGTCTGGAGGAAACCTGGCACATTCCCTACAGTGAAGCATGGTGGTTGCAGCATCATGCTGTGGGGATGTTTTTCAGTGGCAGGGACTGGGAGACGAGTCAGGATTGAGGCAAAGATGAACGGAGCAATGTACAGAGAGATCCTTCATGAAAACCTGCTCCAGAGCACTCAGGACCTCACACTGGGGACAACAGGACAACGACCCTAAGCACACAGCCAAGACAACACAGGAGTGGCTTTGGGACAAGCCTCTGAATGTCCTTGAGTGACTCAATCGAGCATCTCTGGAGAGAATTGAAAATAGCTGTGCAGCGACGCTCCCCATCCAACCTGACAGAGCTTGAGAGGATCTGCAGAGAAGAATGGGAGAAACTCCCCAAATACAGGTGTGCCAAGCTTGTAGCGTCGTACCCAAGAAGACTCGAGGCTGTAATCTCTGCCAAAGGTACTGAGTAAAGGGTCTGAATACTTATGTAAATGTGATTTTTTAAATTATTTTTTTAATGCATTTTCTCTAACAAAATTGAAAAATATGTTTTTGCTTTTTCTTAGTACTGTGTGTAGGGGGGGAAACGATTTATTACATTTTAGAATAAGGCTGTTACGTAACAACATTTGGAAAAGGTCAAGGGGTCCGAATAATTTCCGAATGCACTGTAAATATACAGTTCAAGGTGAACAACTGATAGTTGCAAGTGACCATCATTGAATAGCCTATGATAACATGTCATTACATCCAAACCTGACTACTAAGCTACTATTATCTGTATCCCAAGTTGAAGTAGGACTTTAAAAAAAAATGCTTCTAACTCTATTTTCTTTAGGCAGAGACACCAAGGCTCTTTTTGCTCTTTAAAGATTCATAATTGATTTTTAACAGACAGAAGGAGATTTAATTTTACATGAGCCAAGACATTTCCTGGCCGACGGGCACAGGGGGAGAAAAGGGCGCCCAATGTCGACCGGCAGAGGAAGGAATCTTTCTCAGATTTGTTGACAATGTCAACATCAAGGACAGGAAAGAGGAAAAACAAAAGGAACCAAAAATAGCCTGTAAAGATAGCTATATACACTGAGTATACCAAACCTTAGGAACACCTTCCTAATATTGAGATGCATCCCCCCCCCCCCCATCCCCCTTTTGCCCTCAGAACAACCTCAATTTGTAGGGGAATGGACTCTACAAAAGTGTTCCACAGGGATGCTGGCCCATGTTCACTCCGATGCTTCCCACAGTTGTGTCAAGTTGGCTGGATGTCCTTTGGGTGGTGGACCAATCTTTATGCACACGGCAAACTGTTGAGCGTGAAAAACCCAGCAGTGTTGCAGTTCTTGCACCTGACTCCTACTACCATACCCCGTTCAAAACATTTTGTCTTGCCCATTCACCCTCTGAATGGCACACAAACACAATCCTTGTCTCAATTGTCTCAAGGCTTAAAAATCCTTCTTTAAACTGTCGTATCCCCTTCATCTACACTGATTAAAGTGGACTGAACAAGTATCATCAATAAGGGATCATAGCTTTCACCTGGATTCACCTGGTCAGTCTATGTCATGGAATGAGCAGGTGTCCTTAATGTTTTGTATACTCAGTGTATATCCATGTGTACACATATCTAGCCTATACATAAATGGCTCTGCCTGTAACAGGAAAGGACAATTCAGGTATTTTGGTATTTATTTTATTAGGATCCCCATTAGCTGTTGCAAAAGCAGCAGCTGCTCTTCCTGGGGTGCACACAAAACATGAAACATGACATAATACAGAACATGAATAGACAAGAACAGCTCAAGGACAGAACTGCATCAATTACAAAATCGATTAAAAAAGGCACACGTAGCCTACAAATCAATACCGGTCATGTGGTTCGACATTTGAATTAGTGCAGTGGTCACATCACCAGGACTACCATGCATTGATATCCCACAGAAGCCTATGCTGTGTTTATCCTCTGGCCCCACGTTGTCCACGTTTTGACACTTGTATCTGTTATTGTCACTCTGCTGGTTGGATAAAGATGACTCTATCGATAACATGCGAACTCTCCTCCGTCAAACCGTAGGAAGTGGTTAAATCAACAAAGCGGCGAGGCTCCAGGTGATAACGGTGCGATTCATGCCATTGACCACCTGACTCCATGTCTTGACAGGTCATGGGCGATAACCTCGTGTGCTATTTTAACGTGTGATCTTATTGTCTTAGCTGATTATCCTGACAAGCTAAAGTGACTGGGTGTTTTGAATAAACGTTTTTAAATAAAAAGTGGTGTTATTATAATAATAATAATAACAGTAATAATATAACCAGGATGTTGTCCTTTTAAAAAAAAATACATATTGTGTTGCTAAGGCAACTCTGCATTTGCTGCTCTGTTGCTAGGAATGCAGTTGCAGCTCTCTATCTCTCCTCTCATCCCTCACCATCCCTGTTTAATGTGTCTCATATCTCATCCAGTGTCTGGGTGGATTTGACTGTTTTTCCCCCTTCATTTGCTATGGTAGAGTACACACACACACACACACACACACACACACACACACACATAAGGTGGCCATGGTGTGAAAGAAGGATAAAATGAGGGAGATTGTGAGAAGTGTTTACTGCCAAGTCAAAGTTCAATAGGTGCCTTTCATTCCCCCTTAATCCCAGCTCTCAAGGCAGATACACTTTAGCAAATGAGCATGCCACGCTAGTCACACTGTGAAAGGTTCAAGCTATGAGCCTTAAGTCTATCGATTGAATGGTTCAAGCTGCAGATGTGGCAGGTAAAGGGTATATAGCAGTATTACTGGTAGCCTGGTAGGCCCACTGTGGTGTTGATGGGGCTGTATTGCTTGGACCACGTCATTGCTGCTTGTAGATGTAGTTTTTTTCTGGAGGTTATAGAGGTGAAGAGGTGTCTGAGAATTGAATTGTTTGATTGAATGTGGCTGTGACTGACGTGGTGACATTCTGTTTTTGGAGTATTGGCATACAGGTTTGAGTGCCCAACCTTTGTGCCCAATCGCATTTGGAGTCAGGCTGGGGAAAGAGGATTCAACAAAAAAAGCATTTTTATATAAACTGTATCAAAGCCCCATCCATGATTTTAAAACCACAGCAATGAAACTGAAAGCAACATAATTACCTGAATATCTTTCCTTCCCTCTCCATTTCTCTCGTCACGTTGCTTGGGCGCATCTGTCGCCTTGGATTACATTAATGAAAAATGTAATGCAAGCTCATGCGGGCTGCGTCCCTCTGTGTCACCCACCGCCACCCCACGCCATTGAGTGGGAGGACACCCACCTCTCGACTCGAGTGAAAGGGTCAATCACTCATGCATGGTCTCCTGTTTTCGTGCCCGCGCACTGCCATGCTGGTCACGCTCTCCCTTCTCTCTTTCTCTTCTCTCATTCGTTGCGCGCACTCCTCGCCCAGGACTCCTAACTGCCTGCCACCATCCGTTCCTTTTCTCCCCCCCTCCTCCGCGTCAAGCCACGCTTTCATCATCATTTATTTAGTCGGTAATGCTGCTTCTATCCGACGTCACGCTTCGACTTCGTCGCCATCTCCGGCCTCCGCTTGTCGCTCCCCCGAGTGGTTTTCGGCCGCAGAGGAGAGGAGCGGCGGCTTTTCTGGAGATGCGGGCGCCGGACTGCCACTGCCAGCGCTGTCATGCACTTCATTTGAGCTAAAAGGGGCCGAGGCAAGGAGCCCCTCCGTCGGGGGCTGGCCAGAGTAGCTTACCGCGATGAACCTGCACTCAGGGCGGGCGGCTGTGGCGGTGATGCGGATGATGGGCTGTAATAACGGGCGCTTTGCGCGGCATTTTCTCCACAGCGACTGCGTGGTCGAGGAGAAGACGGTGGTCTTGACCAAGAAGGAGAATGAAGGCTTCGGCTTCGTGCTGCGAGGGGCCAAAGGTAAGATGCTACCCTGGTCTCTCCCCCCTTCTCCTTATCCCTTTCTCATGGTTACTGTATATGTAGGCACTGCACATTAAACAAGATAATAACAGCCTATGTATCTTATATGTCTCTATATGATAAAACTTTAAAGAGATTAAAATGGTATTTCCCACCTGAGGTAACCACAGGAACCCCTCCACTCTGTATGTCAGTCACCTATAGCCTACTGTATAATGTAAACAACTTATGAATATATATATGAGTTAATCTGTCTGTCTGTCTGTCTGTCTGTCTGTCTGTCTGTCTGTCTGTCTGTCTGTCTGTCTGTGTGAGCGTCAATATCTAGCCAGCCAGACACCACCATAACTGAAGCAGAAACACACACACACACACACACACACACACACACACACACACACACACACACACACACACACACACACACACACACACACACACACACACACACACACACACAAACAAAGACTAACTGCACCTCTGTCCACCTCTAGAACAGAGGCCCTCATGGGTCCAAATAGTTGGACCTGTTCCGAAATGGACCTGGGGCTTTCCCATCTGGACATGATTTGCATAAATTCATTTTTCAAATATAGAGACCTGTTCCAAACGGACCCAAGGACAACTAGACCCGTTCCGTATAGACCTGGTC
Source organism: Salmo trutta (assembly GCF_901001165.1). Classification (NCBI taxonomy): domain Eukaryota; kingdom Metazoa; phylum Chordata; class Actinopteri; order Salmoniformes; family Salmonidae; genus Salmo; species Salmo trutta. Next base: position 6,043,197 of record NC_042968.1, on the reverse strand, counting down.
AGATCCAGACCCGATCCGAGTGAGAGAAGCAGCAGAAAAGTCCATTTTTAAACTACTTTATTAACTAGAGTTGATAAAGCGCAAGGAAGAGGGGGTAGAGAGAGGTGAGGCTCTTGCAGGGGCTGTGCTGTGTGTGTAGGCTACTTTGAGTGTGAGTGAGTGACACGGGAGGAGGGAGGGAGAGACAGCAACCAAGGAAGCCGATGCGCTTTATTAAACTAATAACTGCCATAGCTAAGTTATTTATCATCCAATATGATTCAGAGTACCTGTCTTGACTGCATCAAACCGGGTGAATCTAGTTAAGCTTCCTATCTAGCTAGCGCTAGGCTAATTGAGGCAGTAAGCGCTTTCTCATCTTACACAGTTACAAACAACAACAACATTTAGAATATAAAGTAGCAGCCTACCTGTTGGCTCTTGGTAATTGTAGCGTATTCTTCTCCTTTAACCTTTTATTCCATCACTTTAATTGCATCTTCTATTGATTAATATCTGCTAACTTTTGCCCCACACGGAGACTCTATGACTGTAGCCTGTTTTTTATTTTTTTTGTTTTGGGGACCTTTAACGGAATGTGACTGGCAGAATGGGTGTTATATGTGGAGGATGAGGGTTGCAGTAGATATCTCAGATAGGGGGGAGTGAGGCCTAAGAGGGTTTTAGAAATAAGCATCAACCACTGTGTTTTATGACAGGTATACAGAAATGAGCAGTTTACAGAAGAGTATAGAGTGCAGTGATGTGTCCTATAAGGAGCATTAGTGGCCAATCTAATAGCCAAATGGTAAAGAACATCTAGCCTATCGATAGCACCCTTACCTGCCGATTTATTAATGAAGTCTCCGTAATCTAGCATGGGCAGGATGGTCATCTGAATCAGGGTTAGTTTGGCAGCTGGGGTGAAAAAGGAGTGATTACGATAGAGGGAACCAAGTCTAGATTTGAATTTAGCCTGAAACGTTGATATGTGCTGAAAGAAGGACAGTGTACCGTCTAGCCATACTCCCGAGTACTTGTATGAGGTCAATGACCTCAAGCTCTAAACCCTCAGAAGTAGTAATCACACCTGTGGGGAGAGGGGCATTCTTCTTACCAAACCACATGACCTTTGTTTTGGAGGTGTTCAGAACAAGTTTAAGGGCATAAAAAGCTTGTTGGACACTAAGAAAGCTCTGTTGTAGAGCATTTAACACAAAATCCGGGGAGGGGCCAGCTAAGTATAAGACTGTATCATCTGCATATAAATGGAGGAGAGAGCTTCCTACTGCCTGAGCTATGATGTTAATGTAAATTGATAAGAGTGTGGGGCCTAGGATTGAGCCTTGGGATACACCCTTGGTGACAGGCAGTGGCTGAGACAGCAGATGCTCTGACTTTATACACTGCACTACTTGAGAGAGGTAGTTAGAAAACCAGGCCAAAGCCCCTCAGAGACACCAATACTCCTTAGCCAGCCCACAGAATGGAATGGTCTAACATATCAAAGCTTTGGCTAAGTCAAATAAAAATAGCAGCACAACATTGCTTAGAATCAAGGGCAATGGTGACATCATTGAGGACCTTTTAAGGTTGCAGTGACACATCCATAACCTGAGCGGAAACCAGATTGCATACTAGAGAGAATACTATAGACATCAAGAACGCCAGTCAGTTGATTATTGACAAGTTTTTCCAACACTTTTGAAAAACCGGCCTAAATAGAAATAGGTCTATAACAGTTAGGATCAGCTTGATCTCCCCCTTTAAATAAATAATTATTATGAAATAAATAATTATAATTATTTATTAAATAAATCATAAATAAATAAATATTCTGCTACAAGACCATGGTGCTTGCCTACGGAGCTGTGAGGGGAACGGCACCTCCGTACCTTCAGGCTCTGATCAGGCCCTACACCCAAACAAGGGCACTGCGTTCATCCACCTCTGGCCTGCTACCTCTGCGGAAGCAAGCTCCCTTACGACGCCAGGACAGTGGAGTCAATCACCACCTTCCGTAGACACTTGAAACCCCACCTCTTTAAGGAATACCTGGGATAGGATATAGTAATCCCTCTAACCCCCCCCCCCCCCCCCCCAAAAAAAAGATATAGATGTACTATTGTAAAGTGGTTGTTCCACTGGATATCATAAGGTGAATGCACCAATTTGTAAGTCGCTCTGGATAAGAGCATCTGCTAAATGACGTAAATGTAAAATGTAAATGTAAAGGACAAACCGTGGCTGCCTTACAAGCAATGGGAACCTCCCCAGAGAGGAGAGACAAGTTAAAAAGGTCAGCGATGGGCTTGGTGATTATAGGGGCAGCAACCTTAAAGAAGAATGGGTCTAAACCATCTGACTCAGATTCAAATTTAAGGATTTCCTTTAGCACCTTGGACTTAGTGACCGCCTGCAGGGAGAAACTTTGTAGCGGGGCAGGGGAAAAAGAGGGAGGAGCATCGGGGCTAGTCGCGTTAGAAGGTGTGGGAGATGAGGAAATGTTGGACGGGCAAGGAGGCATGGCTGAGTCAAATAGGAATCCTGACTTAATGAAGTGCTGATTAAAAAGCTCAGCCATGTGCTTCTTGTCAGTAACAACCACATCATCATCTTTAAGGGACATGGGCAGCGGTGAGGAGGAGGGTTTATTCTCCAGGTCTTTAATCGTTTTCCAGAACTTCTTGGGGTTCGACCCACAGAGAGAGAACTGCTCCTTAAAGTAACTAACTTTGGCCTTCTGGGTAGCCTGAGTGCACTTATTTCTCATTTCCCTGAAGGAGAGCCAAACAACCTGAGTATGCGTGTGCCAAGCCTTTCGTCAAATGCAATTCTTGAGGTGGAGTAACTCTACAAGATCATGGTCGAACCAGGGGCTGAACCTGTTTTAAATTCTAATTTTCTTTATGCGGGCGTGTTTTTTAACAATATCACTGAAAATATAAAAAAAGATGGTACAGGCAAATTCCACAGAGGGGATCAAGCTGATTCTAAACCAATTGACAGAGGCCGCTTATTGCCACTTTGAAGACTTATGATTGTCAAACAATTGCTACACGCGCCACTCTCGTGAAAAGCAAAGAGCAGAAGGATAAATTATAAAAATGCTCTCTCTCTTTCTCTCTCTCTACTGCAGCAGTCACGTTCGGATCTATATGGGTCCTTCTGGACAAGTCAGTCAAAATGACACATACCCGATACCCGTGACAATCATATCAGATCCTACCCAGACCCTTGACATTATTTACAATTCTGGATCTCGGGTATTCGGGTACAGGTGGATCTGTGAAGAGCGCTACTCTAGAGCACACACTCACACATCAATATCAACCTGCGTGTAGGACATGTTGTCAGGACATTAGTGCGATTGTCCACACGTCATTTGATATTACACCACCCATTGATGCTGTCTAAAAATAGCCCGCTGAGCGGCTGTTTTGGTTTCTATGATGATTACAGCCATGTCATAATCCGCACTGTCAAACGCTGCGAGGTGGCATTTTCTCATTGGTCTGCACTGTTGAGAGGTACATTTTCAACTGTCTGGACATCCTTGTTTTTAGGGGGGGGGAACAGACAGGGATAGAAGAAGAAAGTGACAGAGGAAGAGAACAATTTAGCCTAAAAAACAACAAGCCGAATGTACTTGAGTTGTTCTGACACTGCCATCACCCAAGGGAACTGAGCCAGCCCTCTTTATCCTCTGGCACTGTGCACTTCACACACACTCTAATGCTCACAAACACACACAATGGAAACACACAAAATCGCACGAAAACACACACACAGACACACAATGCACCCACTCTCACATAAAATCACAAATGAATGCTTGCGCATACACGCACGCGCATACACGCACACGCATACACGCACACGCATGTGCGCGCACACACACAGTGCCTAGCATCTCTCTTGCAGTAAGAGGGTGATGTATTAGAAGTGTCACTTGTCACCACTGGTTTCTGGCTGCCACGAGGACCCAATGTGAATATCACTGGCCAGTGGAAGGTGGAAGAGAGGAGAATAGATGGGAGAGGGGAAAGAGAGAGAGGGTGACAGGCGATAAGGGTGAAGGGAGGGAGATGGGGGAGATGAAATAGACAGCAGTATAGGAGATGGGAGAAAGAGATCTTACTGCCCCTACCACCAGAGCAAACCTTGTGTCTCACACACACACACACACACACACACACACACACACACACACACACACACACACACACACACACACACACACACACACACACACACACACACACTGCCATGCATAGACATTAGGACAGCAGTAATCTAATCTGGCTGTGTTGATGACAGCACAGTGTCTGCAGCCTTCCACCTTATTGAATTGGCAGTGACCTTTGTGGTTTTATTGGTGATTAATGGATTATCTCTGCTTGTCTGTCGGTTGTTTGTTTGTCTGCTGACCACAAAGTCAACGCTAAACCCTGTTGAAAATAAAGCTGTTTGTGTTTGTGTGTGTGTGTGTGTGTGTGTGTGTGTGTGTGTGTGTGTGTGTGTGTGTGTGTGTGTGTGTGTGTGTGTGTGTGTGTGTGTTCGTGTGCGTGTGTATAGGTCTGGAATGGGGCTAGTTCTCCATAGACTCAGTATTGAGGAGGGGAGTGGTGTTCAGGATAAGGTGACCCACTTACCTTCTCTCTCTCTCTTTCTCTCCCATAGCGGACACGCCCATCGAGGAGTTTACTCCCACCCCTGCCTTCCCAGCCCTCCAATATCTGGAGTCGGTGGATGAGGGAGGAGTGGCCTGGCAGGCGGGGCTTAGGACCGGGGACTTCCTCATTGAGGTAAGTGTGTGTGTGCGCGTGCATGCATGTGTGTGCATGTATGCGCTTTTATGTGAGAGTGAGTGCATTGTGTGTCTGTGTGTGTGTGTTATTGTACGATTGTGTGTATCATACTACTATTCACTTCCTGTCCCTAACAGAGTTCTTTCTTCCTGCTGCTAGAAGCAATGAGATTGGTTGTAGAGATCCATTTTGGGATGAGTGAGAGCTGATTGGTGATGATATCTGTTGGCGCTTGAGTTTTGGTTCAACTTGATCTTAGGTCCCTCTTTACAGACTGCTATTTACCTGGTATTTATTTAAAAAGCACAAGCTAGTATGATCATTATGTAATAATAATGTTAGAATTAAATGTGTCTTTGGGATTATTACAACAAGCCCGACTTTGCAGCTTTTGATACCAGGTAGTTACCACTTGTCCTGTTTCTGCTCAATGCTTTGAGTTTTGGAGTGCTTTTGGATCAGACCAGTGATTCCCAAACTCTGGGTCAGGATCCACCACTAAGTTAAGGGTAGTTCCCTGTCTGGTGGCAGATGTGATTGTGTCCAGTAGCATTGGTTTGTTTATTGGTGGTGAAAGGCTTTAGGTGGGTCACAGCCAAGGATGTGGTGGAAAAAAACGACCTCCAGGTAGTGATAGCCAGCTTAGGCTAGCATCACACAATAACATGGCCTTCCTGAGACCTGAAGTACTGTTTTTGTGGGTACTTTTTTGGGGTCTGTTTTTGTGTTCTGTTTTTTTGGGATAGTGCTTATGATGGTGCTGTTTGAGAATTGTTTTGAACATGGTTGTGAATCCCTGTTGGGCTGCGTGCACACTGTATGCGTGTGTAACGAGTGCGAACACTGCAATTGTAATCAGTGCAGTGCTGTGGTTGGGGTTTGTCTTGGCTCGTGCTAAATGGAGCATATCTCCCTCGCTCTCTGCCTCCATCTCTATCTCCTCTCTCTCCCTCACTCCTCTCTCATGAGCTGTTACACACACTGCCCCTATCTTTCCCATCATCTCTCTATTACAGCATCTTAAACACAGATAACCCACTGGGCAAAAACTGGTTGAATCAATGTTATTTCCACATAATTTCAACCCCAAAAATCAATGTGATGATGTTGCAACAATGTGGAAAACTGATTGGATTTGCAAAAAGTCATCAATGTAAGGGCATTTCGTATTTTTTCCACCCAACTTTTAATCTAAACCTTTTTTTTATACGTTGAATTCACTTTAGTTGACAACTCAACCAAATGTAAATCAAACTAGACGTTCAACTGACGTCTGTGCCCAATGGGTACAGCATCCTTGGTCTTTCTTGATGTGAGAGGAACTAGTCATGGTTTAACTCGTCATCATTCTGCAAAGTTGGTATTGAGAGGCCTCCTTTTCAAGCCATGGAGGAAATAGAAGATCAAGACTTTGTAACCCTGGGATTGTACAGAAATATCCTATAGTTGGGAGGGAGAAGGACACGTTTCAAGACTTTACTGCTTACTGAGTTGTATTAAGAGAGAGAGAAAGAGAGGGAGATGAATTTGACAACCGTTTTTCAAGTTCTCATATTTTTTACTGTTGTCAATGATTACTAATTGTTGTTGTCTCTGCTGTTCTGATGTTCTCATCATGTGCTTTTTTTGGTAATGTATGTTCCGGTAACCCTTTCTTCACTTGTCGTACCAATAAAGTTGATTAAATTGTATTGAGATGAGACAGAGTGGGAGGGATCAATCATATAAAGCGTGATAAAGCATGATAAAGCGTGATAAAGCTTGAAACCTGTCTAAGTGTTCTGTCAATGTTATTGAACTTTGTTTCTGACGGGTTAGAGTGTAGGATGACTTGTCTCTGGTCTGTACTGTTTGTCTCTGTTGATGTGACCTTTGCCCCTTTCGTTGTCAGGGTCAAAGGTTAAAGGTGACAGTTTTACTGCAGGCTGCAGAGTTCACCAAGCTGTTTTTGGAGATGAGGGATCTTCTCCCCTCCCCTCTTTTCTCCTCTCCTCTGTTAGACTGTCTGTAATGGCGAGACTCCTTGCTGTTAGAACACTGTTTATGTCTGACCTCTTGTTCCTCAGACACTGCAGTTTTTGGCAAATCTCCCCCAAAATCGAGATTCTATATGGAGTGGGCTGCGCTGCATTACTGTGTCCTTAGCTGATGGGCTGGACTGCATCTTAGATGGCACCGTAAAAATGGCACCGTATGAGTCTTGAACAGTATGCACCATATACCAAAACACACTTTTTATCCCCAAAATGATTTGGCAGTTAAAACTTCCATTTCCTTCCAAGAGGCTGAATGTCTCTAGCCTTTTCAGTCCATACAAACTACGGCTTAGGAGCTAGTGGCTTACTGATGTTAAGTGGAGTGTATGGCCCAAAGTATGGAGCGATTTCAGTGCCAACAGTGCCAATTGTATTTCAATTTCATTTGTTTTAAGATACTGAATTTGAATTTTATATTTTAGAATTTGTAATGCGCAAATTGATTCATTGAATTCATAAATTGAACTTGTATTTCATGATTTGAAGCAAATTTTAATGAATATTGCATTTTTTTATTGAATATTCAAATTCAATATTTATATATTCATTTTCAATATGGTAGATATTGTATTCATTGGCTGTGAATCAAGTTTACAAAATATAATTTCATGTTTATCAAAGTTTCAAATATTCAACTTCTCAGATGTATTCAGATTCAGTTTTTAAATGCAGTTCTCCAAATTCAGATTCAAAACCAGAGACAACATCCTGCTACTTTGCCAGCCAGGAACAGTAGGGGAGAACAGATAGAATCAAATGCTGTTTGTGGTAAACAAAAGCTCCTGGTGGTTTCTGAAACCAATGCCGGAGACTTGAAACTAACAGTAACACATTTCTAACTCAAACGATGTCAAACTAACACGTCTTCCACTCTCAGGCAAGGTTCTCATGACATAAGCATAGATCACCAAACCACACTCTTTTAATGAGTAACCTTGCTGTCACGTTGGTATAAAGGGTCGGGAGACAGGCGCAGGAATGCGTAATAGTTTTTTTTATTACACCCAAATTACACGGCACGGCGACGAAGACCAAACAAACACTATACAAAACACAGGGTTGAAACCCAAACAAAAGAGCAAGGAGTACCTCGAATAAATAACACAAGCGCACGATGATTAACACACGGGACGAGACCCGTAATCATCTGCGCAATCCACAATGGCACGAAAGCCAACACACACAGCACAGGTACACACACGCACCAAAGGACATTGGAACAATAATCGACAGGACAATGGTAATCCAAGGGCACACATATACAATTACTAATCACTGGGAATAGGGGCCAGGTGTGCGTAATGAAAGGAGGGATCCGTGACACTTGCTGGATCTTGAAGATTTGTATTAGTCTAGCAGGTGTGGATCTTCGAAACTCACTCAGGCTAAAGAGTCGTCCCCTGCACAATTGAAGAAGGCTTTTTTCAGTAACATGGTGGGTTGGAATGCTTTAGAAAGGTGATCATGTGTGTTTGTGAGGCAGAGGTCATGAGTTTGAACCTCTGTTTTTGTATTTCTACTTATTAGGGATCCCCATTAGCACTTACATCACACATAAAACAAAATAATAAAACAGTACATCATATAACATTATTACACCACTACATATCTACAATACAAAATGTATAATACCACCACACAACAATATTACAATGTACGTGTGTGTAGAGTGCGTGTGCTAGAGTTTGTGTGCGTATGTGTGTCTGTGTGTGTGTCTCTTCACAGTACCCGCTGTTCCATAAGGTGTATTTTTATCTGTTTTTTTAAATCTGATTCTACTGCTTGTATCAGTGACCTGATGTGGAATAGAGTTCCATGTATTCATGGCTCTATGTAGTACTGTGCGCCTCCCATAGTGTGTTCCGGACTTTGGAATTGTTAAGAGACCTCTGGTGGCATGTTTTGTGGGGTATGTATGGGTGTCCGACAGACAGCTCGGTGCATTCAGTTTGTCAACACTTCTTACAAAAACAAGTAGTGATGAAGTCAATCTCTCCACCACTTTGAGCCATGAGAAATTGACATGCATGTCATTAATGTTACTTCTCCGTACACATTTAAGGGCCAGCCGCGTTGCCCTGTTCTGAGCCAATTGTAAGAGAGGCTTCCATTAAAGAACACCCTCTGTTTTCTGTTAGACAGGTAACTCTTTATCCACAATATAACAGGGGGAGTAAAATCCATTTCACATACGTTTTTCCAGGAGCAGACTATGATCAACTATGAACTGAATCAGGGGGAAGCGGTACTCGTTAAGCAAGCAGTGTGTCTTCCCTTACATTAACTTCCATATAGGCTTCGGCTAAGTTGGCTAACACTGTCTTCTGACATACAGGAGACCTAGTTCAAACCCAGGAGGTCACAAAAGCAAGATTAAATAGGAGGTGGAAAGGCTATGACAGGGCTATTCATCTGTATATTCTTATCGGGGCCAAATTGCGTTTTTTTTGTTTTGTTATCATACTCCCTTCTAACGTGTCCTATGTGGCCTGTGATCATAATAGAGGGGAATAGAAAGGATGTCCGTGTCCAGAGTCTTCACTTTTAAGAATGGGGTCATAGTAGCTTATAGCCAAAACAGTTCAAACGCTAGAGCCAAATTCATAGGAAGAAAATACATTGGCTTCAGAAAGCGCCAGAAGCGGTTTACCACAGAAAGCGTTTGATTCTAACTGTTCTCCACTAGCTTTCCTGGCTGGCAAAGTGCCAGGATGTTGTCTCCGAATTTGAATCTGAATTTGGACACAGATTAGCCATTATACTGACCAGATACTCTTGTGGCTGCTCTAACAATGAAAATACATTTCAGAAAAAATGAAAGGCAGTCGAGCGGAGGCAAGATCAGGGGGGACCATTATAGCCAATGAGAGGGTAGATATATACACATGTGAACAACAGGTGCAGCAGTTTCCCCTAGTTACCACAGCCACAAAGTCAAAATTGCTTTTTGGTTTTAATTTAAGGTTAAGGTTAGGCATAAGGTTAGCAGTGTGGTTACAAATTCTAAATTTTGGAATGAAAATACAATTTATGATGGCACTGAAATCGCTCCATGCAAGCCAAGCATTTTGGGTATACTGTACTGAAAGTGGCTGCCGCAGCAGTGGTGCTGACAGGGCTAAGTAAAATGGTGGTGGTTAGCCCAGATAAAGATTGTTAGCAGATTGCTACAGTACATTGTCATTTCTCAAATGTAGCAGCTTTCTCGCTCTTTCTCTCTCTTCCTCCCTCTCTCGCCCTCTCTCTTCCACTCTAATTCTCCCATAGCAGTCCAGGACACTGAATATGGTACAACACAGTACAGTACAGTTACAGTACAGTACAGTACAGTACAGTACAGTACAGTACAGTACAGTACAGTACAGTACACAGATGTTCTACCTGTATCTATCTGCCCGTGTGTGTTTGAATAGAGATAGAGAGATGGGGAGGAAGACTGTAACGCTCCTCTCTCCCGGGTCAGGAGAGTGCTGTGTGTGACCACTGTATGTATGCAAAGGCAGCTGCTACCCTCAACCCCCAGGTGTGTGTGTGTGTGTGTGTGTGTGTGTGTGTGTGTGTGTGTGTGTGTGTGTGTGTGTGTGTGTGTGTGTGTGTGTGTGTGTGTGTGTGTGTGTGTGTGTGTGTGTGTGTGTGTCAGTCAGATCTCTTCCCCACTAGTGCTACACAAACACAGCTGATACAAATACAAAGTCTCTTACCATAATTCTACCAGTGGACTGATAACACTATGTCTTTTCCAACTTAGTTACAACAAACCAGTAAAGCTAGTCTACGTCATTTTAGCGCATTGCTAATAAACACTTTGCAGTGGGACGTTCTAGCACTGTGAAAATGCTACGTTGCTAGCTAGCTCAGTTCCCTGCTAATATAGCAGTCAACCATGCTTTCCCAACAGACCCCAGGTCTGTGCTCAGTGATATTGATGAGATTACAACCATTGCCCTTGACACAATTATGCCTGAGTGAGTGGCCAATTTTCTCTCTGACAAGCAGTATTGTGATGATAGCCAGAGGGTCTGGAATAGCTAGCGCTGGAACCTGTTAACTTCTAACCTGCATCCACTTAGAGCTATGGATATGCAGTGTTCAGCAGACTATGTTTCGGCCGGGATTAGTGTTACTGTGTGAGGTCAGGTAATAATGTATTTCATGCACAAGCGCAAAACAGCAACCGTAATTTTAGTCCCTTCTGAATCTGCCATGTCATTCATTTTCACATGGTGGGAGAGTTTATTTGTTTATTCAGATTCCCATTAGCTTTTGCCGAAGCGTCAGCTATTCTTCCTGGGGTCCACACAAAAATATAAAATGCGACAAGTAACAAAACACTGGTAGACTAGAACAGTCACACAAATTTAAAATGCAATGATATACAAACAATACAACTAAAGAGTAATGTGTGTAGATTGTGTGTGTTAGAGTGTTTGTGCGTGTCATTTCACAGTCCCTATTGTGCAATGAGACGTTGTTTTAGAAAAAATAAATTAGGGAATTTTGCTGTTGGCAAAAAAATAATTAGAAATGGAAGGGAGTTCCATTCAATCATGGCTCTGTATATATACATTCGTTTTGGACTTGGGGACTGTGAAGAGACCCCTGGTGGCATGTCTTGTGGGATATGTATGGATGTCTGAGCCGTATGTTATTTATAATGCAAACAATCTGGAATTTTCCTCACAGTAATATTTCTCATAAAAACTAGAAGAGAGCAGTTAATCTCTCATCAACCCTCAAGACGGGCATGCATGTTGTTGATGTTGGTTCTGTATGTGCAGGTACGGACATGGTGTGCTCTGTTTTGAGCCAGCTGCAGCTTTGCTAGGTCTTTCTTTGCTGCAATTGACCATATTACAGACAGTAATCAAGATGGGACAAGACCAGAGCCTGAACAATTAGTACAGTTTATTTTTGTCAAAAACGCAGGACATCTTTTTATAACAGACATACCCCTCCCCATCTTCACACCAACTTTGTGAATATGATTTTGTAGTTGTATTTGTATTTATTAGGCAGCAGCTACTCTTCCTGGGGTCCAAACACATTAAGTCACTTACATTACACATAAAACAAAAGATAAAACAGTACATCATATAACATTATTACAACACTACATATCTACCATACAAAATGTCACCATACAACAATTTTACAAAGTACATGTGTGTGGAATGCGTGTGCGTATGTGCGTATGCGTGTGCCCGTACCTGTGTGTATCTCTTCACAGTCAGCGCTGTTCCATAAGGTGTATTATCATTTTTTTGTTGATCTGATTCTTCTGCTTCCATCAGTTACCTGATGTGGAATTGAGTACCATGTAGTCATGGGGATTCTGAAGAGACCACTGGTGGCATGTCTTGTGGTATATGAATGGGTGTCCAAGTTGTGTGCTGCTAGTTTAAACAGACAGCTCGGTGCATTCAGCATGTCAACACTTCTTACAAAAACAAATAGTGATGAAGTCAATCTCTCCTCCACTTTGAGCCAGGAAAGATTGACATGCATATTATTAATGTTAGCTCTCCGTGTACATTTAAGGGCCAACCGTGCTGCCCTGTTCTGAGCCAATTGTAATATTCCAAGGTCCCTCTGTGTGGCACCTGACCACACGACTGAACAGTAGTCCCGGTGCGACAAAACTAGGGCCTGTAGGACCTGCCTTGTTGATGGTGTTGTTAAGAAGGCAGAGCAGAGCTTTATTATGGACAGACTTCTCCCCATCTTAGCTACTGTTGTATCAACATGTATTGACCATGACAATTTCAAATCCAGGGTTACTCCAAGCAGTTTAGTCACTTCAACTTGCTCAATTTCCACATTATTCCACATAGATCAGTTTACTGTTTACACTCCGTCTGCTGTTTTTATGAAATAGTTTCCATTAATTTGTTTTTAACTCCGGTCACAAACTCAGATACCTCCTGCGTCTCGACCTGTTGTTTTGGCCTGATTTTTCCGAAGTTTTATTTTGTTTATTTTTATTTTGTTCATAAGTGTTTGTGTCAACACCTGCTACCAACTAGCCAGCCAGCTAGCTAGATTGCAATGGAGCCCGCTTCGCCTGGAATAGCTAACGAATGTCTCCAGCGCTGTAGAAGCTGTGTTTATTACTCTCTTATCCAGGACAATATTAACAATCCGTAGTTCCAATACAGCAATTGTTTGTTTTTCGGAAGATTACAGGAATGAGGTAGCTATACTTAGCAAGCAAATTTCAGTGCTGTGCGAACTTTTGGGGAAAATGCAAATTGGAACTTTCTCCTTCTCAACTCCTGTGGCTGGACGCTGCTCGGGCCTGATGGATGTATCCCCGCCTTGTTATCTTTCCCTATCCAAATGGCCTGTGCTACCTGGAACTTGCCTGCCGAGGAAGTCGTCTCCATCTGCTTTTCCTACTCCATCTTGTAGTGGAGTAGACAGAGAACAGCAAGAGGATTGTTCTAATCAGTGCTGGTCCCATGACACAAGTCGTGGAAACCGAAGGCAGCGGCATTCTTCTAAGTGGACTGAAGTGTCTGCGAGAGGTTCGGAGCAGATTGACATAAGGGATAGCTTCACCGCACTGGTACCTGATTTTTCTGCGCCTTCATCGCTGGGATTGCCTGTGTCTGTGGCGGCTGTGCTGACTCCAGCAGCGGCTTCGTTGCAGAGTTCGGCTCCTTTCCCTCTCTCTGGAGCTGACGGACAACTGCCTGCTGTGGGACCTATCGCCAGGAGCAGCGGGCATGTGCTATGCTGCTTTTCGCGTGACTGTGAAAGGTTTAACGAATTGTGTGTGATGTAGGAATGGGCTGATTTCTCCGTCCCTTTCTCCGGCCATTGTATTGGGCAGATCAGTGGTGAGAAATGTCTCAGTCCCTGGAGCAAAAACGTTGTGCTATCCAAGACCACGAATACAGGACATCAATAAGCTGTTCCTAATCATTTTAAACAAGCATCAGGAAATTTAGTCTAGCATAGTTCATGTGGGATTCAATTACATTATGAAGGGCAGCTCAGAACAGCTGAAGATGGATTTTAAAGAACTGATTGGGTCTCTGTTTGACACCAACAAACGCCCCATAATATCTGGTCCTGTGCCCTCCCTAAATTGTTGCCTTGAATGTTTAAGCAGACTATTATCCCTCCATGGCTACGAGACTATTGTAGCTCTGTGGTTGTGACATTTATTGACAATTTTGATACCTTCTGGAAACAAAGCTCATTTTATAAGGAGGATGGGATCCACCCAAATCATTTGGAGGATGGGATCACCTAATTTATGTTCCCCTAACTCTATGCAGTAATCATGTGCCTATGAACCAAAGTTATACTGTTAGCACTGAGGCGGTGTGCCCTAGTAGGAAGTGTGTGCAGCTCACCCTGCACTAACATAAATAACACGAGCATGTGTGCTTCTGCTCAGCTTCTCAGTAAAGCAATGAAAACTGTCAAGCATTCCAGAAAAGTGTTAAAAATAGCCCACGTTAACATATGTAGCTTAAGAAACAAGGTTCATGAAATCAATAATTTGCTATTTACAGATGACATTCATCTTCTGACATTTCTGAAACTCACTTAGATAACACCTTTGATAATACAGTGGTAGCAATACATGGTTATAAGATCTACAGAAAATACAGAAATGCCAAAGGTGGAGGTGTGACCGTTTATATTTAGAACCACATTCCTGTAAAGCTTAGAGAGGGTCTCATGATAAGGACTGTTGAAGTAATATGGCTACAGGTTCATCTGCCTTACTTAAAGCCCATTCTGGTGGGAAGCTGCTATAGACACCAAGTGCTAACAGTCAGTATCTGGATAACGTGTGAAATGCTTGATAATGTATGTGATACCAAGAGAGAGGTATGTTTTCTTGCCGATTTAAATATTGACTGGCTTTCATCAAGCTGCCCATTCAAGAAAAAGTTTCATGATTCATATATACATTTCTTGAATCTTGTTTCTTAGACTACACATGTTAATGTGCGCTGTTTTTAGCACTTTTCTGGGATGCTTGATTGTTTTTATAGCTTTACTGGGAAGCTTAGCAGAAGTAGATATTCTCATGTTATTTATGTTTGAGCTGATAGTGCAGGCTGAGCTGCACACATTGGACTTTCTACTAGGGCACACCTCCTCAGTGCTAACAGTATAACTCTGGTTCATAGGCACATGATTACTGCATACAATAGCTGAAGGATCAACAGAGGCATTCAGGGCAGTTAGAGGGGCATACATTAGGTTACTTACATTGTGTCTGCCAACGCCCCAGGGATAATGTACATTTGCTGCAGAATTATGACACCTCAGCAACACAATGGTAGGGATTAACTGAGTTGGGCTTCGGTCATTGATAAGTCCAGGAGTCAAGAGGATTCAGCTGGACTCCATCATTCCTGTAGAGCATCTTCTGTTTCCAGAAAGTGTCAAAGTTATCTGTAAAAGTGATTCCAACAGAGCTACTGCAATCTTTTAGCCATGCGTGTAATGCCAGTAGCCTGAATCTTTCACACTCGCGGCCTAACGATGGTACCAGACCAAAAATAATTGGCCGCTTTTTGGAATCTTTCAGCGCTAGAATCAGCTCTTTAAAATTAATTTTCAGAAGTTCCGAGCTAGCCCTCCTAATGTCGTTTGACACCACATGGACTACGACAGCGTCAACTCCCGGGAGCTGTCGTAGAATGGTCGGAAGCAGACTTTTAATGTCCTGTACTCATGCTCCAGGATATCGCAGGGTTTTTGCCCCGGGAACCATTGTGTTTCTTACCATAGAACTCGAGATGACGACAGCTGGTGCAATGGCTAAGGAGGTCTGGCCATTCTTTTGCCTCGAGTTGTTTTGCAAAAGTATTTATTACCTTTTAGTTTTATGTGTGGCGTAAACACAACCAGTCACAATGTTTTAATCTGATTAGGCTACTTCAAAGTCTTCTGTAGGCCACCTGCACACGTTCGTCCACTCCACTAATTCCAGCATCCAAACTGTACATTTGATGAATGGAAAGAGACATGTTACAAAAAAAATGTTTAATGGCATTCAGAGAATGTCAAGCCAAGTCTTCGATAATGGGTACAAGGTAAGGAGGGATGTATTTTCTGTTTGTCAGGAATGACATACTCTTTGATTGTGATGTTGAAAACACAAATCATGATGTTGAAGTGCCTGAAGTCGCTAATCAGTATGCAGTTATGCTTTGCTTATTGGTTGTGTGGAGCATTGGCACAGGAACCTGTTGGTGGAAAATTCATTGCATATATTTTATATAATTATAAATATAGCATAAACATTTTGAGAATCTGATTTCCCCCTAGCTGATCATTGTCTGCAGCCAGCTCTAATTGTAGTGTAATGACACAGGCAGGGAGAGTGAGCTCGTCTGTTGTGGTCAGAGAACCCTCTACCTTCTGGCCCGTGCCACAAAAGCATGCTGAAGTGGTTAAGTCTATATACACATTTATTTTAGCATTTATTTATTGTTATTTTTGTTATTAACATACATTTTTTTATTAATTCAATGGGGGGGTGCATATACAGAGTTTAACAGGCGATGCACCTAGTTTGGGTAATAACATAGGAACCAATTGATGCTTAAATCTAAGTGCTATGTTTTTTGCCCGTTGCCTCATTCACGCGGCAATATGACACTTTGTTATATATTAACTTTTCCAGTGCCTATTTCTCTTTTAAAATATTAATCCAATATTAATGAGCCAATGTATTTATAAACTGACTGTCACGGTTGTCGTCGGTGAATGAGGACCAAAATGCAGCAGGTACGTGTATGCTCATTTTGACTTTTATTTAACAATCAAAAGAACACTCCAAAACAAACAAACCACGAAAACGAACGAACAACAAAACAGTCTGGCAAAGCCTAGGGCTGAACACAGAACAATCACCCACAAATCACAAACAAACACACCCTTATATATGGGACTCTCAATCAAAGGCAGATAGACAACACCTGCCTTCAACTGAGAGTCCCAACCCCAATTAACCAATATAGAAACACACTCACCAGACTAGACATAGAAATACATAAACATAGACTATAAACCAAAACCCCGGAAATACTAAATCAAACACCCCCTTTGAACAAACACACCACCCTGAACCACATAAAACAAATACCCTCTGTCACGCCCTGACCAAACTACAAAACAATTAACCTTATATACTGGCCAGGACGTGACACTGACAAATATGTCAATGAATTAAATGTCTGCATGCAGTTCATAGTTATTATTGATATTATTTCGACTTTCTCCAAACTGAAAGCCAATATTAAGTTATCCCTAGACAAGTTGAAATATCTTCACGCCTAGAACAGCCTCCATGCTTCCGTTATAATGGTCAGTTACGACCGACCGGCTCGATTAGGTCTTATGTAGCTACATTTGAAATTGTGTTTTTTACAATGGATAAAAGTAGAGACTCAGAGCTAGAAAATTGTTTATCATACACTACAGTTGAGGAACAATAGGAAAGGAATTCTGCTTTGAAAGTTGATAAACTTGTAACCCCACTTTTGAGAAAATTGGCCTTTTTGGAACACCGCCTGGAGAGCTCCTCTTTGTCTACACCCATTCAGCATTGTTCACACCCTCTTAAGCCTTAGCCCCACCCATCTCTTTATGTATTCACATGTGAGGCCATGTGTTAAACAGTGAATATGGTCGTGTACTAAGCAACCAAAGATTTCAAGACTAAAGGCTGGTTTATACTACGTCTATTGACATGTCTGTATACAGTTGTCATTCGTTATTACTTACAAGTTAAATGGCTTGCTAATTACAGAAAATAGAGTGTGAAGAAACAAAAGAAGGGCATTCTACCAGAGAATTTTAAAACTGTCTCATTTGCCTAACATTACATCCATATTTGAGTTTGGTGCAGATCATGTTGTTCTTCACATTACTGTCTCTGGTAAACACACACTATATCAAATAAAATCAAACGTTTATTTGTCACATGCACAGGATACAGGAGGTGTAAACGGTACTGTGAAATGGTTACTTGCATAGTGTAGTCTTTTGTTTAGACATGTAGCTAGCTATCTAAACAATGAACCATAATCCCAACTCATAATGTTACTACCCTGCATGAATCTACAGGTAGCTAAAGCTAACCAACTAGGTTCAATGTTGGCTATCTATCTAACATTAGGGTATAACTATCAATGCAAATGGCTCTGAGATACAAATAGTATTACTACACAGATCATACACGTAACGTTAGCTAGCGGGTCAGCCAGCTAACGTTAGCTAGCTAGCTAACAGTACACTTTAACTTGCAATGAAAACAACTTTCTGACAAATTTATAAACGTAAAATATCTGAAAATGTAGCTAGCTAGGCTCTCTTACCCGTATACATGGATGAACGCTTCTCCCTTTCTGTTAGGATGCCATGGTTGCCCTTAGTTTGAAGATGTGATCCGGAGACAGATGTTTTATACAACAGCCTTCTCTGTTCTCTTTTCGACTCCCTCCGCATTTGCAATCAAACGCCTGAATTTTCTCAATTTCCTTAGCTATCATACTCTGCTTCCACTGAGCATTCCACTGATTTCAAAATTCTGTCCTCCAGAAAGTGGAGAGCTATCTTTCAAAAGAATCTGCATTAGAAAGGATTACCTACACATACTGAGTAGCTCATTATAGACAGAAGTGTGCTACATGGCAGACCAATTCGAAGTCATCTCTTGGCATGTCCAGCCCATCCATTATCTCAGCCAATAATGGCTAGCAGGAAAGTTCCTGACTTTTTCCGTGGCTAAACCAACTAGGCTTGTAATTTAACAATTTTATTCATATTTACAGATGGCATACAAGTTTGTTATTAAGGCTCATGAAAGTTCAAAATGAAATCAAATTTTATTTGTCACATACACATGGTTAGCAGATGTTAATGCGAGTGTAGCGAAATGCTTGTGCTTCTAGTTCCGACCATGCAGTAATATCTAACAAGTAATCTAACCTAACAATTTCACAACAACTACCTTATACACACAAGTGTAAAGGAATGAATAAGAATATGTACATAAAAATATATGAATGAGTGATGGCCGAACGGCATAGGCAAGATGCAGTAGATGGTATAGAGTACAGTACTGTAATTTCCGGACTTTTGAGCGCACCTGAATATAAGCCGCACCCACTGAATTAAAACATTTTTTTTATTTTGAACATAAATAAGCCGCACATGTCTATAAGCCGCAGGTGCCTACCGGTACATTGAAACAAATGAACTTTACACAGGCTTTAGCGAAACACGGCTTGTAACAAAAATAAATAGGCTTTAACGAAACATGGCTTGTAACAAAAATAAATAGGCTTTAACGAAACACGGCTTGTAACAAAAATAAATAGGCTTTAATGAAACACGGCTTGTAACAAAAAATTAAAAATTAGCAGTAAGCTTTAGTTGTCTTTTTGCACTGAGTCAATTCCTCACGCTGCTGTTTCCAACGTCTTATCATCGACTCATTAAGACCAAGCTCCCGTGCAGCAGCTCTATTTCCTTTTCCAACAGCCAGATCAATCGCCTTCAACTTGAAAGCTGCATCATATGCATTTCTCCGTGTCTTTGCCATGATGAGGGTGTCAAAATGACTACCGTAATCAGAATGATGGGAAGTTTGAGAGCGCTCGATTTAATCTAACAGTAAACAAAAAAGTTGTTTGACCTTAACCCGTTCGGCAATTTCATTGGTCTAATGAAAGCTTCATGCCGCCAAAAAACTGAGCACGTCACAGAATGTGTTTTTTTTTGAAAAAAAAAATTGAAAGCGGGAAAAATCCATATATTAGCCGCGTCATTGTTTAAGCCGCGAGGTTCAAAGCGTGGGAAAAAAGTTGCGGCTTATAGTCCGGAAATTACGGTATGTACATATGAGATGAGTAATGTAGGGTATGTAAACATTATATAAAGTGGCATTGTTTAAAGTGGCTAGTGTTACATTTATTATTATTTATTTATTAGTGATACAATTTTTCCTTTATTAAAGTGGCTAGAGTTGAGTCAGTATGTTGGCAGCAGCCACTCAATGTTAGTGATGGCTGTTTAACAGTCTGATGGCCTTGAGATAGAAGTTCACAAGTTCACATGTTCCAGAAGACATTTCTGCCAACAAAAAAATATATATTATTTACCTTATTTTTTTACGTTCACATGCCTCTCCTGTGAATTAGTGATGTGCGACATACGCCTAGTTTCCTAAAATGAGTCACAATTTTGAATAAGATAAAAACAAGAATTACAGGGGGCAGTTTGGTAAAACTAATCCCATCTGAATTGTCCACTGGAAAAACTAACACGCTTGCGTAATAATTACTTAACTGACGTTCTATAGTAATATAAGTCCCGTGCAAATGGGGTTTTAGTTGCAACACAATGTACTTTTTTTTACCAACCTTGTGGTAAGGTTTGAGGACTTAAATGACACGGACACTCCAGGAAATGTATTTGCTAAATTAGGTCATATTGGACTCTTTAGACAAGAGCTCTGTTAAAGCTCAAATTCTGTTGAAGATGCTGTATAAAAAACAAGAAACCATATGACTTAAACGGTATCAACAGGAGAAACCATTTAAAATTCCTGCCCGTCCCAGCTCAAGACAGATGGCCCGAACAGACACAGGATGTGTGTCTACACTCGCCATTTAGAAGGCCAATCAGGCGGGCTTGTAGCTTCCCTGCCGAAGCACAGGGGTGTAAAATGAACACAGGTTCTCTTCGTTACCCAGGGTGCACCTGGAGCAGTGGTTAGCCAATCCATGCCTTTAGGCAGCTCTCCTACTGAGGAGATTGAGACTACAAAGGTTTTCTCACAGCTGGCTAACTCTCTCACACACACACACACACACACACACACACACACACACACACACACACACACACACACACACACACACACACACACACACACACACACACACACACACGCGCACACACACAAGGTTAAAAAAATAATCAGGTGAATCTAGTATTTAGCGCTTAGCATTGGGTCAAATCTTGGTTGTTTGGACAACAACATTGATAGACACAAGCTGCGGTTCAGCTAGAGTATTTGAACCTGGGTTATGGGAATGGCATAGTTGTGTTAATGTTGACAAAAATGTTGTGCTCTTTATTGCCAGACATGAAAAGGGTTGTGTTTGGATGCGTTTCATCCCCTCCCTATATGGCTATTCACTTAAAATGGGCATAGTACAGGTATTCCAGACTTGTTACTCCCTCACTAATATTCAAATTAGTGTTAGCCGGCTAATGTATTGATCTCTGTGAAACCCAATCCTGGTCTAGAGTCTTCTGGCCCACTGGTCTCTCCCAGGGTAACTGTTAGTTGTTGCGGTATGTGGTTTTAATGTGGTGAGTTACACTCCCCTTCCATTACACATATCAATACTGTAGCTCTCTTCCCTAGAGTCACACACACGCTTGCATGCACGTGCGCACACACTCACTCACACACAGTACACACACACAGTCTTAAAATAGCATCGGGAGTGGATACGATCGTAGCACATAAATAATTTAGTCACACAGATACAATCAAGATCCCGCATGAACACATTGCTGCTGTGGGAACTCCTTTCATCTTCTTCAAAAAGGCACCAAAACAAAACACACACTGTCAAAACCTGGAGTAATAATAAAATGTTAGGATGGCTGTCGTACTGCGAGAGATTAAATGGGTTACATTTGTGAAAACACCACAGATGGAAAAACACAGAATGTCAACCCAACCCCTTTAATAATAAATGGTACTTGCCTTTTTTCATACAGCAACACCGCACTCCCACTTAGAAAGGTTATGCAGGGCAACGGTCATCTAGCAACCATCGGCGCATTGTGCCTGCTTGCATAATGCTGATGATAATGATGCACGCGGAGGGAGAAGCCTTCTGAACATGTGCGTCAGAGAGACACTCGGTCATCGGCAGAGAGCGCAGGAATCAAACCTTATTGGTCAGGTCTGAAACCCTGGGCTCAGAGGAAGGAAATAAAGGCGGAGTAGACCAATGTTATGTCACATCAGTCCAAACCTTGTTTGTTGTGTATCACTACACCCTTTATTCAGAGGAGGTTGTGGGCACCTTAATTGGGGAGAACGGGCTTGTGTTAATGCTGGAGCGGGATGAGTAGAATAGTATCAAATACATCAGATGGCTTCCAGGTGTTTCCATTTGCTCCGTTCTGGCCATTATTATGAGCCGTTCTCCCCTCAGCAGCCTCCACTGCTTTTATTATAGATCATTTAAATGTTGGCTGATAGTTCATTAACTTATTATCATTACAGAAGCTATGGTCTTCGCTTTGGTAGCTGATATGATGCATTTTAATGGATAAGTATAAATCTGTAAGAATTATAAAGCATTGGTTAAAATCCATTATATTACAGGCATCCTGGTGTATAGTGTAATGCAACTACAATGATTCAGCCTCATCACCCTTATCATGATGTTCCTTTCTCAAGAATATTCGAAATCATCCAGTTTATGTGTGTGTAAAATGTGTGTGCGTGTGCGTGTGCGTGCGTGCGTGAGTGTGTGTGTGTGTGTACTCATCCTTTGATAGTTCCGTGCTCAGCAGCATGATTCATCAGAATCCAGATTCTTCTAGCTGGAGTTGTGCGTCATCACTACAAGCACACTCATTCAGACACAGAAGGATTCACCATAAATACACAAACAAATACACCACGATGCGTACTCACCAAACATTTACACACACACATCATTTCTCTGCCTTAGGCACACAAACACACACAGTCAAACACACAATGATGCACTCACACACTCTGGAAAGCAGGTAACGTTTAATGAGCCTACTTTGAAGTCTCCCTGTTCCCACTTTCATCAAGGGAATACACACAAACACACACCACAAGATAAGAGGCTGTGCTTCTAATCTTCCACAAATGTACAGCCCCTCCATTATGGGTTTAACAAGTAACCTGCCTGCGTTCAACATAAAAGCCCCTCTTACACAACACACTCATATATTCACACACTCTCTCTCTCTTTAAAATAATACATTTAATGAAATCTCTGGATCTCAATGTCTCTCTCTCTCTGTCTCCCCGGACTCACTGTCTCTCTCTGTCTCTGTCTCCCCGGACTCACTGTCTCTCTCTCTCTCTCTCTCTGTCTCTGTCTCCCCGGACTCACTGTCTCTCTCTCTCTCTCTCTGTCTCTGTCTCCCCGGACTCACTGTCTCTCTCTGTCTCTGTCTCCCCGGACTCACTGTCTCTCTCTGTCTCCCCGGACTCACTGTCTCTCTCTCTGTCTCTGTCTCCCCGGACTCACTGTCTCTCTCTCTCTCTGTCTCTGTCTCCCCGATCTCTCCCTCGCTCTCTCTCACTCACTCACTCACTCACTCACTCACTCACTCACTCACTCACTCACTCACACACACACACACTCACACACATCACAAACACACACTGCTCTCGCACTTGTTATCCAAAGACAGTTCTGTAGTGTGTATGCTTTTCTGTACACTCTCATTGACGATGGTCTGTGCCCCTGGTCCTGTAATAAGGGAGATAACATTAGTGTGAATAGACTTTGTGTTTGGTTCATCTTTGAATGGGCATGACCTTTCTTATCTGCAGGACAACCAACTTCCTCATAATGATCACTTAAAGGCAAAGTTCAGGATTTTACAACTTAATGTTAGATGGTTCCTCACTCTGAAAGTAGTCTATGGGCTAAGATAAACTGTTATGGTTCGGTTTTATTTAACACTAGAACGAGTGTGCTTCAAGGGACCTCCCTTCAAGCTAATGAGCAGTCATTCTGACTGCAACATCTAACAGTGTAATTAATAAATGTCATATATGCTATCCCAAAAATAATAATTTGGTTGTGTTTATGAATGTCCAAAAATTAGAAGAATACCAAAAATTATAATTAATATAACATAAATGCTGATGTAGTTTTTTTTCTTGAGATGTAGGGTCTACTCTCTCAGTGATAACATTTTGTGCTGATAATTGGCCTGTAGCATTGTCACCAGCTTGTTCCATCCAAATGGTGCTGTCCCTTCCTCTCTCCTCTCTCACGGTTTCATTTGGTGGTGGTGCGGGCACTGGCTCAGTGCGCACCGTTATGGCTTTTTTGTGCTTAAGCCTCAGCAGTGTAGGTTTAGGCTGAGGCTCAGAATCAGAAAAATAATCATCAGAGATGTCATGATTCATTTATTCTCCACCATCTGAGTCGTTTTCATTCAGATATTTTACAACGTGCAGCATGGGCACCCATTCGTCTTGGTCTTTTGCTATTGTAAATTATGCATGCTCTCACTGTGTACTCCAAATAGGCCAGAGTAGACTGATAAGACTGCTGGAATTCAGTTGACTGATACAGGGTACCTACCATTTTGAGATTTGAATTTTTTTAATATTTGTTTTATTTCCCCTTTATTTAACCAGGTAGGCCAGTTGAGAACAAGTTCTCAAATTGCGTGAGGATGTAAGGCAATAAATAGGCCATAGTAGCGAAGTAATTACAATTTAGCAAATTCACACTGGAGTGATAGATGTGCAGATGATGATGTGCAAGTAGAAATACTGGTGTGCAAGAAAGCAAAAAAGTTAACAAAAACAATATGGGGATGAGGTTGGTAGATTGGATGGGCTATTTACAGATGGGCTGTGTCCAGCTGCAGCGATCGGTAAGCTGCTCAGATAGCTGATGCTTAAAGTTAGTGAGGGAGATATGTCTCCAACTTCAGCGATTTTTGCAATTCGTTCCAGTCATTGGCAGCAAAGAACTAGAAGGAAAGACGGCCAAAGCAGGTGTTGGCTTTGGGGATGAACAGAGAGGTATACCTGCTGGAGCGCGTGCTACGGGTGGGTGTTATGGTGACCAGTGAGCTGAGATAAGGCGCAGCTTTACCTAGCAAAAACTTATAGATGACCTGGAGCCAGTGGGTCTGGCGACGAATATGTAGCAAGGGCCAGCCAACGAGAGCATACAGGGTGCAGTGGTGGGTAGTATATGGGGCTTTGGTGACAAAACGGATGGCACTGTGATAGACTGCATCCAGTTTGCTGAGTAGAGTGTTGGAGGCTATTTTGTAAATGACATCGCCGAAGTTGAGGATCGGTAGGATAGTCAGTTTTACGAGGGAATGTTTGGCAGCGTGAGTGAAGGAGGCTTTGTTGCGAAATAGGAAGCCGATTCTAGATTTCATTTTGGATTGGAGATGTTTAATATGAGTCTGGAAGGAAAGTTTACAGTCTAGCCAGACACCTTGGTATTTGTAGTTGTCCACATATTCTAAGTCAGAACCGTCCAGAGAAGTGATGCTAGTCGGGCGGGCGGGTGCGGGCAGCGATCGGTTGAAAAGCATGCATTTAGTTTTACTAGTGTTTACTAGTTGGAGGCCACGAAAGGAGTGTTGTATGGCATTGACGCTCGTTTAGAGGTTTGTTAACACAGTGTCCAAAGAAGGGCCAGATGTATACAGAATGGTGTCGTCTGCGTAGAGGTGGATCAGGGAATCACCCGCAGCAAGAACAACATCGTTGATATATACAGAGAAAAGAGTCGGCCCGAGAATTGAACCCTGTGGTACCCCATAGAGACTGCCAGAGGTACGGACAACAGGCCCTTCGATTTGACACACTGAACTCTGTCTGAGAAGTAGTTGGTGAACCAGGCGAGGCAGTCATTTGAGAAACCAAGGCTGTTGAGTCTGCCTATAAGAATGTGGTGATTGACAGAGTCGAAAGCCTTGGCCTGGTCGATGAAGACGGCTGCACAGTACTGTCTTTTATCGATGGCGGTTATGATACCGTTTAGTACCTTGAGCGTGGCTGAGGTGCACCTGTGACCAGCTCGGAAACCGGATTGCACAGCGGAGAAGGTATGGTGGGATTCGAAATGGTCAGTGATCTGTTTGTTAACTTGGTTTTCGAATACTTTAGAAAGGCAGGGCAGGATGGATATAGGTCTGTAACAGTTTGGGTCTAGAGTATCACCCACATTGAGGAGGGGGATGACCGCGGCAACTTTCCAATCTTTAGGGATCTCGGACAATACGAAAGAGAGGTTGAACAGACTGGTAATAGGGGTTGCAACAATGGCAGCGGATAATTTTAGAAAGAGATCATCCAGATTGTCTAGCCCAGCTGATTTGTTCGGGTCCAGGTTTTGCAGCTCTTTCAGAACATCTGCTATCTGGATTTGGGTGAAGGAGAAGCTGAGGAGGCTTGGGCAAGTAGCTGCGGTGGGTGTGGAGCTGTTGGCCGGGGTTGGGGTAGCCAGGAGGAAAGCATGGCCAGCCGTAGAGAAATGCTTCTTGAAATTCTCGATTATTGTGGATTTATTGGTGGTGACAGTGTTTCCTAGCCTCAGTGCAGTGGGTAGCTGGGAGGAGGTGCTCTTATTCTCCATGGACTTTACAGTGTCCCAAAACTTTTTGGAGTTAGAGCTACAGGATTCAAGTTTCTGTTTGAAAAATCTAGCCTTTGCTTTCCTAACTGCCTGTGTGTATTGGTTCCTGACTTCACTGAAAAGTTGCATATCGCGGGGACTATTCGATGCTAGCGCAGTCTGCCACAGGATGTTTTTGTGCTGGTCGAGGGCAGTCAGGTCTGGAGTGAACCAAGGGCTATATCTGTTCTAAGTTCTACATTTTTTGAAAGGGGCATGCTTATTTAAGATGGTGAGGAAATTACTTTTAAAGAACGACCAGGCATCCTCTACTGACGGGATGAGGTCAATATCCTTCCAGGATACCCGGGCCAGGTCGATTAGAAAGGCCTGCTTGCAGAAGTGTTTTAGGGAGCGTTTGACAGTGAGGAGGGGTGGTTGTTTGACCGCGGACACATTGCGGATGCAGGCAATGAGGCAGTGATCGCTGAGATCCTGATTGAAAACAGCAGAGGTGTATTTGGAGGGCAAGTTGGTCAGGATAATATCTCTGAGGGTGCCCATGTTTACGGATTTAGGGTTGTACCTGGTGGGTTCCTTGATAATTTGTGTGAGATTGAGGGAATCTATCTTAGATTGTAGGACTGCCGGGGTGTTAAGCATATCCCAGTTTAGGTCACCTAACAGAATTAACTCTGAAGATAGATGGAGGGCAATCAATTCACATATGGTGTCCAGGGCACAGCTTGGAGCTGAGGGGGGTCTATAACAGGTGGCAACAGTGAGAGACTTATTTCTGGAGAGATTATTTTTTTAAATTTGAAGCTCGAACTGTTTGGGCATAGACCTGGAAAGTATGACAGTACTTTGCAGGCTATCTCTGCAGTGGATTGCAACTCATCCCCCTTTGGCAATTCTATCTTGACGGAAAATGTTGTAGTTGGGGATGGAAATCTCAGAATATTTGGTGGCCTTCCTAAGCCAGGATTCAGACACGGCAAGGACATCAGGGTTGGCGGAGTGTGCTAAAGCAGTGAGTAAAAAAACTTAGGGAGGAGGCTTCTGATGTTAACATGCATGAAACCAAGGCTTTTACGGTTAGAGAAGTCAACAAATGAGAGTGCTTGGGGACACGCAGAGCCTGGGTTAACCTCCACATCACCCGAGGAACAGAGGAGGAGTAGGATGAGGGTACGGTTAACTCTTACATCTAGACGTTCCGCTAGCGGAACACCACTCCAATATCCAATGATTGGGCGTGGCGCGAAATACAAACTCCTCGAAAATCCGAAAACTTCAATTTTTCAAACATATGACTATTTTACACCATTTTAGAGACAAGACTCTCCTTTATCTAACCACACTGTCCGATTTCAAAAAGGCTTTACAACGAAAGCAAAACATTAGATTATGTCAGCAGAGTACCCAGCCAGAAATAATCAGACACCCATTTTTCAAGCTAGCATATAATGTCACAAAAACCAAAACCACAGCTAAATGCAGCACTAACCTTTGATGATCTTCATCAGATGACACTCCTAGGACATTATGTTATACAATACATGCATGTTTTGTTCAATCAAGTTCATATTTATATCAAAAACCAGCTTTTTACATTAGCATCTGACGTTCAGAACTAGCATACCCACCGAAACTTCCGGTGAATTTACTAAATTACTCACGATAAACGTTCACAAAAAACATAACATTTATTTTAAGAATTATAGATACAGAACTCCGTTATGCAATCGCTATGTCAGATTTTAAAATAGCTTTCGGTGAAAGCACATTTTGCAATATTCTGAGTAGATAGCCCGGCCATCATAGCTAGCTATTTTGACACCCACCAAGTTTGGCACTCACCAAACTCAGATTTACTATAAGAAAAATAGGATTACCTTTGCTGTTCTTCGTCAGAATGCACTCCCAGGACTTGTACTTTACACCCAATGTTGTTTTGGTTCCAAATAATCCATAGTTATATCCAAATAGCTCCGTTTTGTTGTGCGTTCAAATCACTATCCGAAGGGTGACGCGCCGGCGTGTTTCGTGACCAAAAAATTCTAAATATTCCATTACCGTACTTCGAAGCATGTCAAACTCTGTTTAAAATCAATTTTTATGCGATTTTTCTCGTAAAATAGCGATAATATTCTGACCGGGAGACGTCGTTTTCGTTCAAAGACTGAAAATGTAAAATGGACTCTTCATGTACACGCGCGCGCCCTTTTCATTGCTCTCAGATCGACCACTATCCAAATGCGCTACTGTTTTTCACCCAGGGACTGCAGAGTCATCATTCAACGTTCTGGCGCCTTCTGAGAGCCTATGGGAGTCTTAGAAAATGTCACGTTACAGCAGAGATCCTCTGTTTTCGATAAAGAGGCTATAGAAGGCCAAGAAATGGTCAGAGAGGGCACTTCCTGTTTAGAATCTTCTCAGGTTTTGGGTTCTGTTATACTCACAGACACCATTCAAACAGTTTTAGAAACTTTAGGGTGTTTTCTATCCAAATCAAACAATTATATGGATATTCTAGTTTCTGGGCAGGAGTAATAACCAGATTAAATCGGTACGTTTTTTTATCCGGCCGTGAAAATACTGCCCCCTATCCTAAACAGGTTAACAAACTATAGTTTTGGGAAGTCGGTTAGGACATCTACTTTGTGCATGACACAAATCATTTTCCCAACAATTGTTTACAGACAGATTCTTTCACTTATAATTCACTGTATCACAATTCCAGTGGGTCAGAAGTTTATGTACACTAAATTGACTGTGCCTATAAACAGCTTTGAAAATTCCAGAAAATTATGTCATGGCTTTGGAAGCTTTTGTGAGGCTAATTGACATCATTTGAGTCAATTGGAGGTGTACCTGTGGACGTTTTTCAAGGCCTACCTTCAAACTCAGTGTCTCTTTGCTTGACATCATGAGAAAATCAAAATAAATCAGCCAACCTCAGAAAAAAATTGTATACCTCCACAAGACCGGTTCATCCTTGGGAGCAATTTCCTGAAAGCACCACGTTCATCTGTACAAACAATAGTACGCAAGTATAAACACCATGGGAACACGCAGCCATCATACCGCTCATGAAGGAGACATGTTCTGTCTCCTAGAGATGAACGTACTTTGGTGCGAAAAGTGCAAATCAATCCCAGAACAACAGCAAAGGACCTTGTGAAGATGCTGGAGGAAACAGGTACCTATATCCACAGTAAAACGAGTCCTATATCAACATAACCTGAAAGGCCATTCAGCAAGGAAGAAGCCACTGCTCCAAAACCGCCATAAAAAAACCAGACTACGGTTTGCAACGGCACATGGGGACAAAGATTGTACTTTTTGGAGAAATGTCCTCTGGTCTGATGAAACAAAAATAGAACTGTTTGGCCATAATGACCATCGTTATGTTTGGAGGAAAAAGGGGCAGGCTTGCAAGCCGGAGAACACCATCCCAACCGTGAAGCACGGGGGTGGCAGCATCACGTTGTGGGTGTGCTTTGCTGCAGGAGGGACTGGTGCACGTCACAAAATAGATGGCATCATGAGGAGTAAAATTATGTGGATATATTGAAGCAACATCTCAAGACATCAGTCAGGAAGTTAAAGATTGGTCGCAAATGGGTCTTCCAAATGGACAATGACCCCAAGCATACTTCCAAAGTTGTGGCAAAATGGCTTAAGGACAACAAAGTCAAGTTATTGGAGTGGCCATCACAAAGCCCTGACCTCAATCCAATAGAACATTTGTGGGCAGAACTGAAAAAGCGTGTGCGAGCAAGGAGGCCTACAAACCTGACTCAGTTACACCAGCTCTGTCAGGAGGAATGGGCCAAAATTCACCCAACTTATTGTGGGAAGCTTGTGGAAGGTTACCCAAAACGTTTGACCCAAGTTAAACAATTTAAAGGCAATGGTACCAAATATGAATTGAGTGTATGTGAACTTCTGACCCACTGGGAATGTGATGAAAGAAATAAAAGCTGAAATAAATCATTATCTCTGCTATTATTGACATTTCACATTCTTAAAATAAAGTGGTGATCCTAACTGACCTAAGACAGGGAATTTTTACTAGGATTAAATGTCAGCAATTGTGAAAATATGAGTTTAAATGTATTTGGCTAAGGTGCATGTAAACTTCCGACTTCAACTTTTGTAAGTAAAAACAAATCAAGCTTTCAACACACATCTGATTATTCATTTTGAATAGGATTTATTTCTGGTCTGTGAGAATTTCTAATGGGCTTTTATACAATTTTAATGTAGGGTTAATAATAATAATAATCGTTAGCTCTCAGAACTCATTAAGAGGCTTCTATCTTCAATATGCTTTAAATGATTTATTATCCAAATGTTTAAAGTGTGTGTGGGCGACGGAGAGAATGCATTTGACTGTTTTTAATATTAGGGCTTTCAAGAGGAACGGAAAATTGCATGTCAATTCATAAACCATGTGCCATGGAATCGGTACATCAAAAATCTCTTCCCAACTATTTTGCAATCTATATGGCACAGCTGTGAATTTTACGAACAGTCAATTTGTGCCACAGTTTAGACTATAGATAAATCAGCGCTCTAACTCCCCCTTGTGGTAGTATGGTGCAATGACAGAATGCCACCATCTACCACTAACGGCCACGGCATAAGCTCAAAACTTTTAAAGGAAGAACCACTGTATATACCTTTCATAATATTTCCCCTAATGTTATTAGTCTACCTCCAGTAAGTTCTGTCCTTATCTTCTTAATTCTAATGACATTCTTGAATAATATATGACTAGAATTATATGCAGAAGGCTTTCACTTCTCTTCACAAAGATTGAATGGTTATGGGTCTGAATAAATAACTGCTATAGCCTACCGCCATCGCCGTTTGCTCCTCTTTCAAACTTCCCGTGAGTTCTACTGGCTGCTGTATTTACCATTCAGCAAAAAAGAGATTGCGCCCCTTTTTGAATAGTCTATTAGTATAAGAAATGCAAAAAAAAATCCTGTCCAGTTCTATTCTAGCTTTTCCTGCATGGGACTCCAAGAGCTAAGGAACATTTTTTAAGGAGAGGCCAGCGGAGCACAGGTGCTTGCGTATTGCGCAAGAGACAAGAGGCTATAAATTAGAAGCATATTATGCATAACCCATCAACAATTAGCTAAATATAAGGCTAATACCGCATAGATTGTATTAACTGAAAGGAGGTAAGGTAGGACATCTATAGATAGGGCTATATATAACTCTAGAACAGGATTATCTATTTTGGATGCAATTTGAATGGAGTTGATGGAGAGAGAGAAAGACTGCGAGAGTGCAATGATATTCGAGTGATAGGCTGTTTTAAAACTCTGCAGCTACAATTAAAAAAGTATAATCTTTACAATTAAAAAACAAGGTGACCCCCG
Organism: Salmo trutta; assembly: GCF_901001165.1. Lineage (NCBI taxonomy): Eukaryota > Metazoa > Chordata > Actinopteri > Salmoniformes > Salmonidae > Salmo > Salmo trutta. The sequence continues at coordinate 6,011,596 of NC_042968.1, read as the reverse complement.
AAAGCCAGATGGAGATGATGAAATTAGACACACATTCTGTCTTTATATTACTGTAGCATATGCTATGCTGCATCAAATGTAGGCCTACCGGATGATATGAGTACTCTAAATCTACATGCATTGTGAACTACGCTCCATACTGAGATGGGCTGTCTGTCCCCACCTTGAGCGTTGATTCGTCATGCAGAAACCAGATTTAGACATCACATATAGCCTAATTTAACAGTTCCATTTCACACCATGCTGTTTGTATGAATAATTTATTATAAACGTACAAGTACTCACAGTTATCCCGGGAAAAGGGAGTGACTTTATTGGTCACATACACGTGTTTAGCAGATGTTATTGTGGGTGTAGCGAAATGCTTGTGTTTCTAGCTCCAACAGTGCAGTAATATCTAACAAGTAATGTCTAACAATTTCACAACAATGCACACAATAAACACAAATCCAAAGTAAAGGCAAGGAATTAAGAATATGTAAATATTTGGATGAGCAATGTCGGAGCGGCATAGACTAAGATACAGTAGAATAGAATAGAATACAATACATACATATGAGATGAAGTGGCTTAGAAGTGTGGTTAAAGTTAGTGTTAAGGTTAGGTTAAAATCAGATTTTATGACATTGTGGATGTGCCAGCTAGTGACCATAGCTAGTAACCAGGTTCCCGCCATTCAACGCTAGTTAAGATGTTGTTGGAAAAACTCAAACTGGTACCCAGCGTTGGGTAGGTTAGTTTCTAAATGTAATCCGTTACAGTTACTAGTTGCCTGTCCAAAAATGTAATCAGTAACATAACTTTTGAATTACCAAAGCTCAGTAACGTAATCAAATTACTTCCAGTTACTTTTATACTTCTTCCCCCTAAGAGGCGCAGGTTCGCGTTTTTCGTCATGAAACTTGTTCTGGAGGCAGCTCTGCAGAGTGGTCCCTAGCTGGCACATCCACAATGTCATAAAATCTCATTTTTAACCTTAGCCCTAACCTTAACCACACTCCTAAGCCTAATGCCTAACGCTAACCTTAAAATTAAGTTAAAAAAAATACATTTTTGTTTTCATTAATTGTTACAATATAGCCCATTTTTACTTTGCAGCTGGCCCATCTAGTGGAAATCTCTCAGTTCTGCCGCAAGGACAAGACTCACCCCAATAAATGTCAACCTGCTTAAGACGCATTAGATGAAGACAATAATGAATATTACCAATTGAAGTAAATCTGTTGCAGGATAAATCAATGTTAGAGTTTACATAGCTGGCCATAAATGGTGTTGCATTTTACTTTATGGGTTGGTTATGTTGGCATCTCCTAACCCATTGTTTTCTACTACAGATAATAATACGATTAGGCTAAATCTTTACATAAAGAAACAGAGTATGTTAGATTTTCAGTCATTCCAATAATAATACCCCTTGATATTCAAGAAGAGGACATGGAAATATAGATTAGCCAAATTGTTTTACCTGAGCATAACCCCACAACGGAGGACTTATTAGCCTATTCTGTTGTTCATGATTTTGTTGTCATTAAGGACTGATTGGACTTATTGCTTCGAGTTGAAAAATAAATGCTGCTCTCGGAATGGCATGCTACCGAGTACTACCGAAAGTGCCATTGTATTTGCATGTGAAAAATGTATGTTGTATGCTGCATTTGCTACAGGTCTATATATTGTTTACATTTTTGTTGGTGTCACTATAATATCGCAATAATTTGCAGGTGTTAAGTCTATCAAAGGTGTGCGAGTTAGAGCATGTGTCCATTCCCACTGGGCAAAAACTGGTTGAATCAGCATTATTTACATGTCATTCCAACCAAAAAATTCAAATGTGATGATATTGAATCAACATGGAAAATTGATTGAATTTGCAAAAAGGCATGAACGTAAGGGGATTTAGTCTTTTTTTCACCCAACTTTTAACCGAAATCCAATGACATGGTGAATTATTTGGTTGATTTGACATTGAATTCACCTTAGTTGACAACTTAATCAAATGTAAATCAAAACTAGATGTTGAACTGACGTCAGTGGATTAGGCCTATAAAAAAAAGAAAATTCAGCATTAATTAGATTGAGCAATAAAATCCCCATTCGTGGTCTTCTTAAGTTAAACTTGTTTTCAACAGAATATAGCACAATACCATGGGGAGGTTAGAAGGGACGAACTCCCTCAAACTTTATATAGGCAGGGATCCGCACTATGCAGCTGTTGCAAGAGGCGTTGGGCCAGTAACCGAAAGGTTGCTGGATCGAATCCCCGAGCTGACAAGGTAAAAAAGCACAGTAGCGCACACCAAGCCCACACCAACTCAACACCTGCTAGCCCACAACAATTCCTACACAGGCTAGCCCACACCAATCCCATGTAAGCCCAACATGGGCTAGCCTACACCAGTCCAACACAGGCTAGCCCACATAAACCCAACACAGGCTAGCCCACACCAAACCCAATGTGGGTTATCCCGCACCAAGCTCACACCAGCCTGACACGGGTTAGCCTAGAATAGCCAAACACAGGCTAGCCCTTATCAGCCCTACACAAGCCAGCCCACACCAAGCCCCGTTAGAGGCAGGCGCTCATTCCAATGTTTGGGGGGGGGCGTGGTTTGCACACAGTTCTTTTTGTGCAACCGTTACTGAGACGGTCATTCCAGTTTTAGTATTGTGTGATCCCCATTTCTTAAAATGTTGAATAATTCAACAGTTTCTCTTGTAAAAATATATGTGAGGAACAACTTGGTTGTCTTTCTGATACAATGTATCAAATTCCCTAAATACCTATTTTTCTCGCTCTATCGCTCTCTCTGTGTGTGTTAGTATCACATGGGGTCTGTGCTCTGGCATTACAAGTGAACGTGGTGCCTGTGATTACTGTTGCCATGGTTTCACTCACACACATTCTGATCTGGAATGTCTGAATGGATTAGGTTTCCATGGATACTGGACCAAATTCACACTGTCATATCTGTATTGTGTTATACTGTTGTATTTGTGTGTTTGTGCGTGTGTGTGCATGCGTGTGTGTGTGTTAGAGCACAGATATATAAATATGTGTATTGTAAGAGTGTGTGTTGTGTGTGTTGTTAGGTCAACCAGGAGAACGTGGTGAAGGTGGGCCACAGGCAGGTGGTCAACATGATCCGTCATGCAGGGAACAGCCTCATCATCAAAGTGGTAACGGTCAGCAGGAACATGGACCCTGAGGACACCGCACGCAAAAAAGGTACTACAGCCCTACACCACTTTATGCTATGCTAGAAAAAGGTACGCACCACCTCAGTAGCGGCACAATGCTGCCCCAACAACCAATACTCATGTGAAAACGCTAAATGGATTTTGGGTGTTGAAATGTGCCAATAAAGGCCAAATTCCTAATTAATTTTTCTGTCTCTGCCTCTCTCTCTCTTTATCTCTCTCCATCTCTCTCTTTCTCTTAGCCCCCCCACCGCCAAAGAGAGCCCCCACCACAGCCCTGTCTATGCGCTCCAAGTCTATGACCTCTGAATTGGAAGAACTAGGTAAAGGAACAATCTGATAGGCTCTCACAAAGGAGTCACTGAGACAAGCCTCTTTAACCACGCCCTCTTTTCGATCTTTCCCTTCTGTCCCTATTGGTTTGTTATTTATCTGCCATTAGTGGAAGTCAGTAAAGGTAAGGAGTGGTGCTGAACATACAGTATGTAGCATATTGGTGTGCCAATCCCATGTAACATATTCAACATGCTGATTCATTGACATTTTATTCATCTTTTGAACCTGTGAAGCTAAGCTGTATTGTCAAGCCCATTGGTTCAAACCAAAACATGCTGTTAATTATGTTAACCATGTATTATTTTAGATTGTCATATTTTTGCTATCATTCATTACGGATTTCTCACAGTGATTTGCAGCGTCATTGCATGAGGAGCGGTCGTTTGTGAAAATACCTCCACAGATAATTTTTTTTTGCTTAACTACCATGGAAACGAGTATCTGGCTAGTTGTAAAGATGGCATTAGAGTTGCATTAGCGTCTTCAAGTTAGAAACACAGACACGGTTGTGTGTGTGTGTGTGTGTGTCTGTGTCTGTGTGAGAGCGTATATCTGCGTGTGTATGGGTGTATGTGTGGTGGGCTAAGATCTCATTTGAGGGCCCATGTGTTGAATGGGAGCGCGGTGTGATGCTAATGTGTTCTGACAGAGGGAACAGTCATCGCTTCTGAGACGGGTTGCTTTAGAACACTGGTGAGAGGAGGAGGAACTGGTGGGCAGCTAGGGACGCACGCTACGCTATAGCACCACCCTGCTAACTCAGCTAGGGGAAAGAGAAACAGAGAAAGAAGAGGAGGAGGAGGAGAGGCAGAGAGAAGAGAGAGCTCAAATACAAGGAATAGGGAGAAAGTGAGAAACAGAGAGGGAAAATGGGAGGGAACCAGGGAGAGAGAAGAGAGAGAGAGAGAGAAGACCGGGAGGAAAGACAGGGAGAGAGAGAAACAGAGAGAGGGTCAATGGGGATGAAAGTTGTGGTGTTCATTTTGGCCACTATTTTAAGATGTAGTTTTAGTCTCAGTCATATTTTAGTCATGTCATCCTTCGTTAGTTTTAATTAAATTCGGGACAATTTCAGTGTAGTTTTTTTCTATTAAAGCTGCAATATGTAACTTTGGGTTACCGGACCAAATTCATATAGAAATGTGAGTTTAAATATCTGTCATTCGCTTTGAAAGCAAGTCTAAGAAGCAGTAGATATGTAATAAGTTGGCTATTTCTATGCTTCCTGTTCTTAAGTTTAGTTTTTGCATCTTTTACTTTCGGTTTTGTACACCAGCTTCAAACAGCTGAAAATACAATATTTTTTGTTATGGAACATATATTTCACTGAATTTTAGATGGTACTGTTAGCAGTTGATGTTATAACACAAACCCCAAAGCAAGTCAGGGGGAGAGAAATAGATTTATTTGAAAAGGACAAATCGTAGATGTTCTGAGGGAAAAAAGTATTTGACCCCTCTGCAAAACATGACTTAGTACTTGGTGGCAAAACCCTTGTTGGCAATCACAGAGGTCAGACGTTTCTTGTAGTTGGCCACCAGGTTTGCACACATCTCAGGAGAGATTTTGTCCCACTCCTCTTTGCAGATCTTCTCCAAGTCATTAAGGTTTCGAGGCTGACGTTTGGCAACTCGAACCTTCAGCTCCCTCCACAGATTTTCTATGGGATTAAGGTCTGGAGAATGGCTAGGCCACTCCAGGACCTTAATGTGCTTCTTCTTGAGCCGCTCCTTTGTTGCCTTGGCCGTGTGTTTTGGGCCATTGTCATGCTGGAATACCCATCCACGACCCATTTTCAATGCCCTGGCTGAGGGAAGGAGGTTCTCACCCAAGATTTGATGGTACATGGCCCCGCCCATCGTCCCTTTGATGCGGTGACGTTGTCCTGTCCCCTTAGCAGAAAAACACCCCCAAAGCATAATGTTTCCACCTCCATGTTTGACAGTGGGGATGGTTTTCTTGGGGTCATAAGCAACATTCCTCCTCCTCCAAACACGGCGAGTTGAGTTGATGCCAAAGAGCTCCATTTTGGTCTCATCTGACCACCCAGTTGCCCTCTGAATCATTCAGATGTTCATTGGCAAACTTCAGACGGGCATGTATATGTGCTTTCTTCAGCAGGGGGACCTTGCGGGCGCTGCAGGATTTCAGTTCTTCACGGCGTAGTGTGTTACCAATTGTTTTCTTGGTGACTATGGTCCCAGCTGCCTTGAGATCATTGACAAGATCCTCCCGTGTAGTTCTGGGCTGATTCCTCACCGTTCTCATGATCATTGCAACTCCACGAGGTGAGATCTTGCATGGACCCCCAGGCCGAGGGAGATTGACAGTTCTTTTGTGTTTCTTCCATTTGCGAATAATCGCACCAACTGTTCTCACCTTCTCACCAAGCTGCTTGGCGATGGTCTTGTAGCCCATTCCAGCCTTGTGTAGGTATACAATCTTGTCCCTGACATCCTTGGAGAGCTCTTTGGTCTTGGCCATGGTAGAGAGTTTGGAATCTGATCGACTGATTGCTTCTGTGGACAGGTGTCTTTTATACAGGTAACAAACTGAGATTAGGAGCACTCCCTTTAAGAGTGTGCTCCTAATCTCAGCTCGTTACCTGTATAAAAAACACCTGGGAGCCAGAAATCTTTCTGATTGAGAGGGGGTCAAATACTTATTTCCCTCATTAAAATGCAAATCAATTTATAACATTTTTGACATGCGTTTTTCGGGATTTTTTGTTGTTATTCTGTCTCTCACTGTTTAAATAAACCTACCATTAAAATTATAGACTGATCATTTCTTTGTCAGTGGGCAAACATACAAAATCAGCAGGGGATGAAATACTTTTTTCCCCTCACTGTACAAGTCAAGTGTCCTGGCTTCTCATCAGTTGAAAAGATTGACTGGGAGAGCCAAGCAGATCAGCTCAATCGGACCGACCAACTGAAAGATGTCAATTCTGTCAATGAGAGGATTGCATGAAATATTATGGATGCATGTATGCTTAAGATTGGACAAAACAGATAAAAACGAAATTCATGTCAAATTAAATGTCCATTAGTCTCACGTGGAATTCTGGTCTCGTCACATTTTCATCGGCTAAAATGAAAAGTAACTTGTTATAGTTTTTTTCCAGGGCCTCTTGTCTCGTTATTGTCATAGTTTTTGTCAGGAAAAATAGGTAGTTGACAAGTGTTTTTCATCATAGTTATTGTTGACGAAATTAACACTGTGTGCAAGGTAGGAAACAGGAGAAACACTTAATACATCAATAGCACTGCTGAACGACCACAGTGGGAGGAAAGGAAGAGAGAGATTGGGATAGAGGGAGCAGATAATTGAAGGGAGAGGGGAGAGGCTGGGAATAGAGATAGAGAGAAGAGGAGATGTGAAGAGAGAGAGGGAGATTTTTCTGAACTGAAAGTGTCACTTGTACAGTATGTCCCTAATCTCAGTTGACACATGCATGAATTCTACTACTAATTTTGCTGTTCATTGCTATTTTAATATCGTATTTTCTTTGCTGTATCGGAAATGTCATAAAGTTCTATCTCTATGGCTGCTCATTATAAATTTGGTATTTTGCTTTTCATGCTTATACATTTACAAAAAGTATGTGGACTCCTGCTCGTCGAACATCTCATTCCAAAATCATGGGCATTAATATGGAGTTGGTCCCCCCCTTTGCTGCTATAACAGCCTCCATTCTTCTGGGAAGGCTTTCCTCTAGATGTTGGAACATTGCTGCGGGGACTTGCTTCCATTCAGCCACAAGAGCATTAGTGAGGTCGGGCACTGATGTTGGTCGATTAGGCATGGCTCGCAGTCGGCATTCCAATTCATCCCCAAGGTGTTTGATGGAGTTGAGGTCAGGGCTCTGTGCAGGCCAGTCAAGTTCTTTCACAATGATCTTGACAAACCATTTCTGTATGGACCTCGCTTTGTGCACAGGGGCATTGTCATGCTGAAACAGGAAAGGGCCTTCCCTAAACTGTTGCCACAAAGTTGGAAGCACAGAATCGTCTACAATGTCATTGTTTGCAGTAGCGTTAAGATTTCCCTTTACTGGAACTAAGGGGCCTAACCCGAACCATGAAACAGCCCCAGACCATTATTCCTCCTCCACCAAACTTTACAGTTTGCACTATGCTTTTGGGTAGGTAGCGTTCTCCTGGCATCCACTTAACCCAGATTCGTCCATCGGACTGCTAGGTGGTGAAGTGTGATTCAACACTCCAAAAAACGCGTTCCACTGCTCCAGAGTCCAATGGCGGCGGGCTTTACACCACTCCAACTGACACTTGGCATTGCGCATGGTGATCTTAGACTTGTGTGTGGCTGCTCGGCCATGGAAACCCATTTCATGAAGCGCCCAACGAACAGTTATTGTGCTGACGTTGCATCCAGAGGCAGTTTGGAACTCGGTAGTGAGTGTTGCAAGTGAGGTGTTGGGTGGTCCTTTGCATGGGGTGATGTAAGTTTCCTTCAACAATCAGTCTTCCAGATAGATGACACAGACACAGGAACCTTGGTATAAAACTCTAGTAACGAAATGCAATTGCAGACAGAGATTCACATACAGAATACCTCAGTAGTCTATAGTAAAGATCTGTGTGGCGAAACAGGAGACAACCCTCCTTATACTAGTTGGTGTGGACAACCTACCGTCAATCATACCATAACATTGTTGCATTGGATTAGATACAAAGTATCTAAGATGAGAAAAACATGTCTAGACTGTGGTTTCTCACTACTATCTCGGCCTTGAGGCTGTGTGACTCAGCAGGTGCTTTAGTTCTCAGCCTGAGAACTAAAGCAGTATATCTCCATTACCCAGTACTTCTCCATCATTGCGCATTGCAAGTATACAAAGGTTATCACATATATACAGTAATCATGGCATTGGTGTAGCCCCACACCCGACCCCCAGGGTAACCCCCAACAGAGGACAGTCAATTTTTACACGCTACGCACTTCAGCAATCAGTAGTCCCGTTCTGTGAGCTTGTATGGCCTACCACTTTGTGGCTAAGCCGTTGTTGCTCCTAGACATTTCCACTTCACAATAACAGCGCTTACAGTTGACCGGGGCAGCTCTAGCAAGGCAGAAATTTGACGAACTGACTTGTTGGAAAGATGGCATTCTACTGCAAATGTTTGTGGGCTCGATTTTATACACCTGTCAGCAACGGGTTTGGCTGAAATAGCCGAATCCACTCATTTGAAGTGGTGTCCACATACTTTTTGGCCATGTAGTGTACTTTTCATCAGACCCGGGTCAAATACACATATCAAATACAGAGCACTCTTTCTCTATCCCTCCCAAGCAACACTAAGGAAAAAGAAAGGTGGTAAGTTACATAGGCATGTTTCACACAAAGTACAGTATGTTGGATGGATGACTTGAGGACTAACCCACAAATCACTGACTTGTATGGCTTGGTTTTATTGACTGTATTAACAATCTTTTTTAATTATATTTACAAAGTGGTTTGTTTCATTTACAAATGTGTTTTCCTCCTGAGAAAGATACCTACTCAGTATGTCATTGTCTGGTAATATTTGCATGATAAAGTCAGTACACCAAGCAGGGTTGGGGTCAGTTCCACTCAAATTCCGGTCAATAAACCCAGTCGGTATTAAATAGAACGTAGCGATCCTGTCCGATTGTGGGGAAAACAACCTGTGGATACCTAGGTTACCCCATATCAAACCAATTTTGTTGTTGTCTGCTTGTTTTAGTTAATTCCAAAACTACATTTAAGAAAAGTACAACATGTCTGAAGATTACTTTTCAACATTGCCTGCTCTGTAGCGTTCTCACTACTTACACCATGCCCAAACGTCCGCGTGCGCCGTTGTGCGCAAATTGATTTTGTGCCCCCACACCAAACGCGATCACGACACGCAGGTTGAAATATCAAAACCAACACTGAACCAATTATATTAATTTGGGGACAGGTCTAAAAGCATTAAACATTTATGGCAATTTAGCTAGCTAGCTTGCAGTTGCTAGCTAAATTGTCCTATTTAGCTAGCTTGCTGTTGCTTGCTAATTTGTCCTGGGATATAAACGCTGAGTTGTTATTTTACCTGAAATGCACAAGGTCCTCTACTCCGACAATTAATCCACACATAAAACGATCAACCGTGTCGTTTCTAGTCATCTCTCCTCCTTCCAGGCTTTTTCTTCTTTGGACTTTATATGACGGTTCACATCTAACTTTCATAATAAGGTGTATTACCACAACCGACCCACCGACCTCAGTTCATCTTTCAATCACCCACGTGGGTATAACCAATGAGGAGATGGCACGTGGGTATATGCTTCTATAAACCAATGAGGAGATGGGAGATGCAGGACTTGCGTCGTGTTCAGCATCACAAATAGAACTGACTTCTATTTTAGCGCTTGGCAATGCAGACGCTCGTTGGTGCACGCGAGCAGTGTGGGTGCAATGATTGAATAACATGTATGTGTAAATGTATTTTGCAACGCTCGCGCACGCGACAAAAGCGGTGTGGTCAGCATGTTACAAAAACTTCCGTCATGCACCTTTTCATGACGATGCTAGCAGCCACTTGAGTGAGTTAGTGCTAGCTACCAACCGGATCATTAAGCTAGCCAAGATCAACAACACAAACAAAAGGACTATACAGCTTCAAGTAGTGGGTGGAGTTACAAAGGAGTTACAAACAGACTGTACTAAACAAGTTAAATGTCTTACCTGTGATTCAATGTTTTCCTCACACGTAGCCTACTTGGACACCGCGTCTCCACATTTCCCGCTCTCCCACACCGAATAGACTGAAGCCACAGGGCTCTTCTCGTAGGCTCTATTTCCCTACGTGGCAGCATTGCGAACCGTAGGTCGGGATTTTTGACCTGGCTACATGTACTGTACATTGAACAACAGCTTTTCAGCATGTTCTGTTATTTCTGTATAACAAAAAATCAACAACGAAGTTGCCTCTTTTACAATGGGGGTCAATAGGAAAGAATTTTGGTTTTCCCAAATTTGTGGCTGTGGTCGAGGGGAATTCCTTATTATTACGTGAATACCGACTGTGACTATTCAAAAAGTAAACGAAATTCCAATTCGGAATATCAGTGCACTTCCGGAATTGACTGGAAATTAAATGGAATTGACCCCAACCCTGACAACAAGTACTGCAACTTACAGTATGTAGTAAGTTGATTTGTCATCGAATGTAATTGTTTGCACCAATGAGAATGCATGATTTTATTCCAGTCTAATCTCTGTGCATACTGAATGGACATCAGACTCAATAACGTGATAACATGGTATTGTATTTCAAACATTGCTTATGTCAGACGCATCGTCACATAGGTGAAATGTTGAACTTTGGTTTATTCCACTAACTCATGAACTATTAAATGGATAGTTCACCCCAAAATCAAAGTTTGTCAGAGGTTTTCACATCTCAAAACTGGTCTGTAAAAACTGGAGTTCATGCCATCTGTTTTGTTGATCCTGCTACATGAATTATAATAAATCTGTAGGCTTTTATTTTTTTATTTATTTTACCGTTATTTTACCAGGTAAGTTGACTGAGAACACATTCTCATTTACAGCAACGACCTGGGGAATAGTTACAGGGGAGAGGAGGGGGATGAATGAGCCAATTGTAAGCTGGGGATGATTAGACAGCTGTGATGGTATGAGTGCCAGATTGGGAATTTAGCCAGGACACCGGGGTTAACACCCCTACTCTTACGATAAGTGCAATGGGATCTTTAATGACCTCAGAGAGTCAGGACACCCGTTTAACGTCCCATCCGAAAGACAGCACCCTACACAGGGCAGTGTCCCCAATCACTGCCCTGGGGCATTGGGATATTTTTTAGACCAGAGGAAAGAGTGCCTCCTACTGGCCCTCCAATACCACTTCCAGCAGCATCTGGTCTCCCATCCAGGGACTGACCAGCTTCAATCCCATATGACTGGAAAAGTTGGCAACAGATTGGCAATAATGTTATATAGTAGGATCTACACGGCATAACAGATTGCATGGGATATGGATGAAATTGGAGTGGTTTTTACTGAAGTGGCATCAGAAACGGAATCTATACACATCATGCCTCAGAAAATGGCCAGATAGAACAAGTCACCCATAGTTTCAGAATATATGTGTATGTTGGTATGGTTCTGTGTGTGTGTGTGTGTGTGGGTGTGTGTGTGTGTGTGTGGCTGATTCCACTCTCTTCCCTCTGTGTGTAGATGGTCAGAAGAAGAGGATATGTTTTCAAGTCACTCTAAGTACAGTAACATCCCCAAATGCATGGAGGCTTTCCAAAAACAAATACAACTAAATATTACATTTAAATATTAACTTTAAAGGCTTGCACGGCTTCCAAGGCTGGCCTCTTCCCAAAATGACATGTTTTTTTATTTTATTTTATTGTGTTTATTTTTTCTCTGTTTCAGCCTCAATTTAGTTTGGAAACTGAGGAAGGGGTCATGAAAATGACTGGCTTGCGAACGCATTTGGCCCATGACATTTTTAGGATTAAAGAAGTTCCGCCCTATTTACCTTGTCACTCATAGGGGGTGGGGTTTGTTTTGCAGATAAAGTGGACGAGGTGTCACCTTCCCCGAATGCCGTGGACGTGAAGGTGGCCACCATTAAGCCTCGCCCCTCCAGCCGCTGTTTGGTCACGCCTACTGACATGAATGTAAGTTACTCCACACAGTATAATATATTCCATTTAGCAGACGTTTCTATCTAAAGCATGGTATTGATCAATACTTAGTGTGTCGTGGACATGTTAAACTCTAACCCTACCCAACTCTGGTTTACAGTCCATGTACGACCGCCAGGGTGTTGTGGCAGTGGTACCACCCACCATGCCAGGCAGTCCTAGAGGGGGGGCATTCCTGGGCATACTTGCCAAGGGTGGCACCATGAGGAGACAGAAGTCCATAGGTGTGTGTGTGTCTAATGTATGGCCCCACTTTACTATGATTACCGTTTCCAGAGAGTAACTGGCTTCATTAAATATGATGTGAACAAATTAGAGTGATCCACTTGCCAAATTGTGCTCTGAGGCGACAGTATTATAACCCATTACCCATACACTGAAACCACAGTCGATGATGAAGCAATAGTATTTCATAGAAACTAATTCTATCCATGTTCCATTCAATTCATCACGCCACTCAGAGCCAATAGTAGCCCAAAGGCAGGTCTGTGTGTTATGACTGCACTAGCTTCAGTAGCTAGTAACTTCAGTATATGCAGTAGCTTGAGCATACTTTGTAATATTTGGAACATAGAAGGCAATCCTCACACCTGACCCATAGACAACTTTCTCAAACTGATTACAGAATTTAAAAAGTTAAGTGAACTATCCAAAAAATGTATCTCGATAAGAAAGATGAAATGAAATAGAATCACACATGTACAATTGACAGATCTCTCTTTCTTTCTCTCTCTCTCTCTCTATCTCTCATTCTCTCACTTTATTTCTCTCTCTCTCAGGTATAACAGAAGAGGAGAAGACGCTCCTCACCCCTCCCCCACTCAAGTTCACCCGCAGCCTCTCCATGCCCGACACGTCCGAGGACATCCCCCCTCCCCCGGCCATCTCCCCCCCGTCTCCCCCCTCCTCCTACAACTCTCCATCCATCTCCCCCACGCCAAGGGGCTTAGGCACCACCCGACCGGGCCTCACCCTCAACTCTGCTGGAAAATGTTCCAACACCACTATCCTTGGCAACCGCATGGTAGATGTAGGGACACTAAGGCGAGGTTATCACCGCCAGAGCTCAGAACAGTACGATAGTAGAAGCCGAGGACGGGCACCCGTGCCCGAGAACCCGTACTCGGAGGTGGGCAACAAGGCGCTGTACGTGCCTGCCAAGCCGGCGAGGAGGAAGGGCATGCTGGTCAAGCAGCCCAATGTGGAGGACAGCCCAGAGAAGACCTGCTGTGCCCCGCCCTCAGACTCTATTTCCATGCCGACCACACCCACTGAGAGGACCTTCTCGTCCATTCCCATCCCCACCATCATCGTCAAGGAGCCGTCCACCAGTAGCAGTGGAAAGAGCAGCCAGGGCAGCAGTATTGAGATCGAACCCACCACGCCCGAACACCCACCCTTAACGCCCGGGGCAGGGGGCAGGGGGCTGAGGCTTGAAGACCCCATTGTCAACAATCCCTTTGCGGCTGCCATCGCAGGGGCAGTGAGGGACCGGGAGAAGAGGCTGGAGGCGCGGAGGAACTCGCCAGGCTTCCTCTCCACCGACATGGGGGATGAGGACTTGGGAGACCCGGCCCAGTGCCTACGCCAGTCCAAGTCTATCGATGAGGGGATGTTCAGCAATGACGAGCACCTGCAGAGGATAATGGCTCCCCCGCCGGCCGCCACCCTGCTACGGTCCCAAGAAGGGGGTGATCGTGGGGGTAACGTGACAGACTTCAACACCCCTGAGCCCACCCAGGTGGTGAGGGAGCCCCTGACCGCGCGTACCGGCCAGTACCCCAACCTGGATAGCCCCGTCAGTCTCCCGGCCACTCCGCCCCAGACCTACAGCTCCAACGGAGGAAGGGACTACCTGCACCCCGTCACAGGTAAGGCCCTGGACCCTAACTCGCCCCTCGCCCTGGCGCTGGCGGCCCGGGACAGAGCCATGAAGGAGCAGACACAAACAACCATGGCGACACAAGCCCCACCCCCTTCTCAACCTCAACCGCTCCCTAAGAGCGATGCCCCCCAGTCCCTCCCTCCCAACCCCCACAAACCTGGCCTCAATCAGCCCCTCTTCATCGATACCAAGCTCCGCTCCAACACCGAGACAAGCTTCGCTACCTCCACGACAACCCTGGGGCGAGGCAGAGGGGTAGGCCTGAGGAGGCAGATGACGGAGCAGAAGTACGAGTCGGATGGAGTGAGGGAGGAGAGGCAGCAGGCGGAGCAGGATGCCGGGCTGCTGATGGTGCACACCAAAAACAGCCCAGAGGGGGAAGACAGGGGGCAGGAGAACACACCAACCCAGGACAACAGTATCCCCAGTGAACTGAGAGACCCCAACCAGCCAAACCCCCACACCAACTGCCACAGTACCATGCCCCTGCCCCCTGTGCCGCGGGGGAAGAGCATCACGGCTGGGGGGTCGGTGGACGAGCCAGTCAAGCTGCCCTTCCGCATGCCCCCTCCCCCGCTGGCCTCGGTGGACATCGAGGAGGTGGAGGAGTTTGTCTTCTCCGAGCCCTTGCCACCACCACTGGAGTTCGCCAACAGCATCGACATCCCTGAGGACCAGGCAACGGCCATCGCTGAGTTGCTCAAGCAACGGGACCAAGAGAGACGCAACGGGATGGGGGACAGGGGGCCAAATCCACCCCCATACTACACCCACGGCCCACCCTCTGTCGGCCAGTTCCGACGGGGAAGCGGGATGTCCAATTGCGTGCCCCCACCCTCCTATCCCCCTCCGACCCCTGACGGTGGCTTTAAGCAAGGTGTCACTGACTCAGGCATCGAGGAGGTAGACAGTCGCAGCAGTGGAGACCCCCATATGGAGACTACCAGCACAATTTCCACAGTTTCCAGCATCTCTATACTGTCGTCGGAGGGCGGGTACAACAGCGCCCTGGAGAACACTTCCATGGTTTATACTGATGGCCAGGCTTACCTCGATGACCGACCCCCCGTTCCCCCCAAGCCCAAAAACAAGCCCATCATCAACAAGAACACTGCACTTTACCACGACGTCCTCATGGAGGAATCCCTGGACTCCTTCGGGGTGCCCCCTCCTGTCCCTCCTCCTCCACCCGGGTCCATGTCCCCCCCGGACCTCCCCAGGACCCCCTCCCATCGGTCGTCCAAGCTGTGGGGCGAGCCCCCGGAGCTAAGGAGCCCACCCACGTCTGACCCCAAGGCCACAGTTATCAATGAGTTGAGCTCCATCTTATCACAGATGTACCGGCCCAAACAGGGGGACTCCTTCGACTCACCCACCACAGGGGCCAGGGGCGGCTTTGGAACTAGGTAACACATAAATCTACCTTACCTTTGACCTTTAACACTTACGCTGACACATCTCACCTTTGACCTTTAAACAAACCCCCTACCCTCCATCTCCAAAGAGCCAAGCTACGGGCATTAAGAATATTAGATGGTCTATATCTTCTCTTTTTATATATCCATTTGCTGATCAATTATTCCCTCTAAAACAGCGAGAGAATGAGCTGATGTGTTGCTAAGACCAACCAATAGTCATTTGGGAACATAAGCCTAGCTAGCTACTGTCATCGCTTTAAAGTGCTAAAGGTTTTCCAAAATCGGTCTTCGATGTTATCATGGCACCACACTGCCAGGTCTCTGACCCCCTCCCTATAGGCTGTCTCATCATTGTTGGTGATCAGGCCTATCACTGTTGTGTCGTCAGCAAACGTAATGATGGTGTTGGAGTCGTGCTTGGCCATGCAGTCATGGGTGAACAGGAGGTGGACGGAGCACGCACCCCTGAGGAGCCCCAGTGTTGAGGATCAGTGTGGCAGATGTGTTGTTGCCTACCTTTACCACCTGGGGGCGGCCTGTCAGGAAGTCCAGGATCCTGGTGGGAAAGGGCAGTATGGAGTGCAATAGAGATTGCGTCATCTGTGGATTTTTTGGGGTGGTATGCAAATTGGAGTGGGTCTAGGGTTTCTGGGATAACGTTGTTGATGTGAGCCATGATCAGCCTTTCAAAGCACTTCATGGCTACAGATGTGAGTGCAGGTTACCTTGGTGTTCTTGGGCACAGGGACAATGCTGGTCTGCAGACTCGGTCAAGGACAGGTTGAAAATATCAGTGAAGACACTTGCTAGTTGGTCAGCGCATGCTCAAAGTACACGTCTTGGTAATCCTTCTGGCCCTGCGACCTTGTGAATGTTAAACTGTGTAAAGGTCTTACTCACATTGGCTACGGAGAGCGTGATCACACAGTCGTCCGGAACAGCTGGTGCTCTCATGTATGCTTATAGAAGTAATTTAGCTCGTCTGGTAGGCTTGCGTTACTGGGCAGCTCGCGGCTGTCCTTCCCTTTGTAGTCTGTAATAGTTTGCAAGCCCTGCCACATCCGACGAGCATCGGAGCTGGTGTAGTAGTATTCAATCTTAGTCCTGTATTGTACGCTTTGACTGTTTGATTGTTCGTCGGAGGGGATATCGGGATTTCTTATAAGTGTCCGGGTTAGAGTCCCGCTCCTTGAAAGCGGCAGCACTACCCTTTAGCTCGTGGGGATATTGCCTTTAATCCATGGCCTCTGGTTGGGGTTTGTACGTATGGTCACTGTGGGAACGACGTCCTCGATGCACTTATTTATGAAGCCAGTGACTGATGTCGTGTACTCCTCAATGCCATCGGAAGAATCCCAGAACATATTCCAGTCTGTGCTAGCAAAACAGTCCTGTAGCTTAGCATGTGCATCATCTGACCACTTCCATATTGAGCGAGTCACTGGTACTTCCTGCTTTAGTTTTTGCTTGTAAGCTGGAATCAGGAGGATAGAGTTATGGTCAGATTTGCCAGATGGAGGTCGAGGGAGAGCTTTGTATGCGTCTCTGTGTGTAGAGTAAAGGTGGTCTAGAGGTTTTTTTCCCTCTGGTTGCATATGTAACATGCTTGTAGAAATTAGGTAAAACGCATTTATGTTTCCCTGCGTTAAAGTCTGCGGCCACTAGGAGCGCAGCCTATGGATGAGCATTTTCTTGTCCATGTGACCTAAGAGGTCCAGACAACTTTTTGGTAAAGAATACAGTGATGAGTAATAAAACTGTCTCCTGTGATAAAATTAAGGGCACTAAGAAAAACGGCATCCAGAGGTTTAAGAGTAGAGGCAGCTGCACTTTGATAAATAGTATCCACATAATCAAGAACAGGTAAAGGTTGACTGCACAATTGCCTAGAGAGAAACAAGATATTCTTCTGTTCCCTATGAGAAATACATTTCAATTCAAGAAGCTGTATTTATTTATTGGCATGTGTTAGGTTTTTATTTTGACAGATAATACAAGAGGGTTCCCTGTAGCTTTGAGGTCTTTCTGGGAACTGTTGGGTCTAATAGATTAATGAGTCCTCAGTGTTTGACTATGGAATGTGTTAGAGCCAGAAGGGAGAGTGTGGCCTATATAGCTACCTGGTTGGGGGGGAGGAACGATCCACCAGCCTAGTGAGTAACTTCTCCAGTGTTTGTGTTTTTTTTTTAGAGGGTAGATCAGCTTTAATATTGCAGTCTTACTGTGGCTTCTACCACTGTAATTGTCTGCATCATTTCCAATCCCCCATATATATATTTCTGTATATATACAGTACCAGTCAAAAGTCATTCAAAAGTCACCAGTCATCACTCATTCAAGAGTTTTTCTTTATTTTACTATTTTCTACATTGTAGAATATATATTAGTGAAGACATCAAAACTATGAAATAACACATATGGAATCATGTAGTAACCAAAAAAGTGTTAAACAAATCAAAATATATTTTGTATTTGAGATTCTTCAAAGTAGCCACCCTTTGCTTTGATGACAGCTTTGGACACTCTTGGCATTCTATCAACCAGCTTCATGAGGTAGTCACCTGGAATGCATTTCAATTGACAGGTGTGCCTTGTTAAAAGTTAATTTGTGGAATTTCTTTCCTTCTTAATGCGTTTGAGCCAATCAGTTGTGTTGTGACAATGTAGGTGTGGTTTTCAGAAGATAGCCCTATTTGGTAAAAGACCAAGTCCATATTATGGCAAGAACAGCTCAGATAAGCAAAGAGAAATGACAGTCCGTCATTACTTTAAGAAGGTCAGTCAAGAATATTGCTTGGGCCAAGAAACACGAGCAATGGACATTAGACCGGTGGAAATCTGTGCTTTCGTCTGATGAGTCCAAATGTGCGATTTTTGGTTCCAGCTGCCGTGTCTTTGTGAGACGCAGAGTAGGTGAACGGATGATCTCCACGTGTATTTCCCACCATAAAGCATGGAGGAGTAGGTGTGATGGTGTGGGGTGCTTTGCTGGTGACACTGTCTGTGATTTATTTAGAGTTCAAGGCAGACTTAACCAGCATGGCCACCACAGCATTCTGCAGCGATACACCATCCCATATGGTTTGCGCTTAGTGGGACTATCATTTGTTTTTCAACAGGACAATGACCCAAAACACACCTCCAGGCTGTGTAAGGGCTATTTGACCAAGCAAAGTGATGGGGTGCTGCATCAGATGACCTGGCCTCCACAATTACCCGACCTCAACCCAATTGAGATGGTTTGCGATGAGTTAGAACACAGAGTGTAGGAAAAGCAGCCAACAAGTGCTCAGAATATGTTGGAACTCCTTCAAGATTGTTGGAAAAGCATTCCTCATGAAGCTGGTTGAGAGAATGCCAAGAGTGTGCAAAGTATCAAGGCAAAGGGTGGCTACTTTGAAGAATCTAATATCTAGAATATATTTTGATTTGTTTAACACTTTCTTGGTTACTACATGATTTCATATGTGTTACTTCATAGTTTTGAAGTCTTCACTATTATTATTTCCCCCCCCCACACCTTTATTTAACCAGGTAGGCCAGTTGAGAACAAGTTCTCATTTACAACTGCGACCTGGCCAAGATAAAGCAAAGCAGTGCGACAAAAACAACAACACAGAGTTACACATAAACAAACGTACAGTCAATAACACAATAGATAAATCTATGTACAGTGTGTGCAAATATAGAAGAGTAGGGAGGTAAGGCACTAAATAGGCCATGGAGGCGAAATAATTACAATTTAGCATTAACACTGGAGTGCAGATGATGATGTGCAAGTAGAGATACTGGGGTGCAAAAGAGCAAGAGGATAAGTAACAATATGGGGATGAGGTAGTTGGGTGTGCTATTTACAGATTGGCTGTGTACAGGTACAGTGATCGGTAAGCTTCTCTGACAGCTGATGCTTAAAGTTAGAGAGGGAGATAAAAGACTCCAGCTTCAGTGATTTTTGCAATTCGTTCGAGTCATTGGCAGCAGAGAACTGGAAGGAAAGGCGGCCAAAGTAAGTGTTGGCTTTGGGGGTAACCAGTGAAATATCAAATTGAATCAAATCAAATTTTATTGGTCTGCTGGAGCGCGTGCTACGGGTGGGTGTTGCTATGGTGACCAGTGAGCTGAGATAAGGCGGGGCTTTACCAAACATAGGCTTATAGATGACCTGGAGCCAGTGGGTTTGGCGACGAATATGTAGTGAGAACCAGCCAACGGGAGCATACAGGTCGCAGTGGTGGGTAGTATATGGGGCTTTAGTGACAAAACGGATAGCACTGTAATAGACTACATCCAGTTTGCTGAGTAGAGTGTTGGAGGCTATTTTGTAAATGACATCGCCGAAGTCAAGGATCGGTAGGGTAGTCAGTTTTATGAGGGTATGTTTGGCAGCATGAGTGAAGGAGCCTTTGTTGTGAAATAAGATGCCGATTCTAGATTTAATTTTGGATTGCAGATGCTTAATGTGAGTCTGGAAGGAGAGTTTACAGTCTAACCAGACACCTAGGTATTTGTAGTTGTCAGAACCATCCCGAGTAGTGATGCTAGTCGGGCGGGAGGGTGTGGCAGCAATCGGTTGAAGAGCATGCACTTAGTTTTACTTGCATTTAAAAGCAGTTGGAGGCCACGGAAGGAGTGTTGTATGGCAATGTAGAAAATAGTAAAAATAAAGAAAATTCTTGAATGTGTATATAGGGAGGTAGAAGTTGTAAATTGAATTTATTTTTACTTTTTTATATATATGTGTGTGTATATATATATAATATATATATATATATATATATATATATATATATATATATATATATACACCACAATACTTAGCCTTCTACTTCCAGCTTATACATACAATGTACATTATACAGACACAATATATTTTACATTAGTTATCTTTTTTTGTTTGTTTTTAGTCCCACCTTCCAGCTACCCTCAACCCCTCCCATATACATCTGAAGACCATCCATTTTTTATTTCTAATTGCCATATATTTTTCAACTGTGCTGTGATGTTTCACAAACCTTTCTATTTTCATAGTTTCTACAGATTGTAAATTAAAGATACATTTTTTTCAGTATTATTATATTATTGATTGATTGACTATGACTTTTCAAATCAACCAGCAGTGCTATTTGCAGAGTTAGCTCCAGGTAATTCTTCAGCCATTCCTGAACCTGCAACCAAAAGGAAGCATATGGCCAGTACCAAAACAGGTGATCTAATGATTCTTTCTTTTCACAGCAAAATCTGCAGAGGTATTATGGTTGTATCCCCCATGTATATGACATTCTATTGGTTGCAAGAATTTTGTATAATAATTTAAACGAACAAAATTCAAGTGTTTAATCCAGTGTTGTTTTGTGTATCAGTTCATAAACCATGTGCCATGGAATCGGTACATCGAAAATCTCTTCCCAACTATTTTGCAACCTGTTTGGTTCAGATGTATTTTTTTTGGTCCTTAATAACATCTTAAGGATTGGCCCATTTTTCAATTTTCACCTAAAATGACATACCCAAATATAACTGCCTGTAGCTCAGGCCCTGAGGCAAGGATATGCATATTCTTGGTACCATTGGAAAGGAAACACTTTGAAGTTTGTGGAAATATTAAAGGAATGTAGGAGAATATAACGCATTAGATCTGGTAAAATATAATTCCAAGAAAAAAAGAAAAACAAATGTGTACCATCTTTCAAATGCAAGAGAAAGGCCATAATATATAATGCCAGCCCAGGTGCAATTTAGATTTTGGCCACTAGATGGCAGCAGTGTATGTGAAAAGTTTTAGACTGATCCAAAGAACCATTGTATTTCTGTTCCAAATGTTGTATCAAGACTGCCCAAATGTGCCTAATTTGTCATGTTCAAAATTGTGCACTCTCCTCAAACAATAGCATGGTATTCTTTCACTGTAATAGCTACTGTAAATTGGACAGTGCAGTTGGATTAAAAGGAATTTAAGCTTTCTGCCGATATCAGATTTGTCCATGTCCTGGGAAATGTTCTTGTTACTTACAACCTCATGCTAATCACATTAGCTTACATTAGCTCAACCATCCCGCAGGGGACCCACCATTAAATTAAACTTGTATACTTTTTTATTTATCACAAATTTCTTTAACCAATTTTGGTCTTCATTGCAAGGTCGACAGACAAGGTCCTTACCTTCTCCCCCTTCCACTTGCCTCCTCCATTTTTGCGGTAATGCTGCAATCAGTTGGATGTCATTTTGGATAGAGCAGACATTTCCATATATTTTTGCTAACTGCATGTGTGACATAACTCCACCAGTCCTATTTATGATATAATTTACAAAGATTATACAGTTGTCTTTTTTCATTAAATTTTATATTTTTTTTATCAATTAGTATATTTGAGTTTAACCATAATATTTGTTTTAATATTTGTTCTGTCTTTTCTGGTGGATTAAAGTGAAATTGCAACCAGCTTTCTATGGCTTGTTTTTAAAATAGCAGTATTTTGGAGATGATTTATTTTTCAAATAATGGAAAGTGAGAGGTTGTAATCTGAATAAAGGGAAAAAGGCCATTCTTGAACACGGGGTAAGCCATTCTTACTAATCTGCTAGAGAACCCGTTTGGATTTAAGTAAAGCTTTTGTATGACTGAAGCCTTTAGTGAAAGGTCAAATGCTTTAATATTTTATAATTTCTGCCCTCCGAGTTCATATTCATTATATAAATATGCCTGATTAATTTTGTCTGGTATGCTGTTCCAAATAAAGTGGAATATATTTTGCTCATATAATTTAAAAAACAAGTCATTAGGTGTAGGCAGGGCCATAAGTAAATAGGTAAACTGGGATATGACTTAAGAGTTAATCAGGGTGATTATTCCACAAATAGACAGGTATTTTCCTTTCCACGGTAGCAATATTTTATCTATTTTTGCTAACTTTTTGTTAAAATGTATTTTAGTGAGATGATCTATTTATTTCAGGATATAAATACTTCTCCAGTGTTTGCAGATCTGTTTGTTAAAACTAGGCCTATCCCTCCAATGGACTGACCAGAGCTTCCTTCCACTATATCGCTTACAGCTGGTTCGCCACATATCTGCAAACACAGAAGAGATAAGGGCTAAGGAAAGGTTGGAGGTGAGGGAAGAGTCAGGTGTTTGGGACTGGCGTATTCTACCCATTTCAAGCTGATCGGAATAAGTTGAACCAATGATATGGACCGAGTTTTCCATAGAACTTGTTTTATGGGAAACAGATTCACTACACAGTGTAGGTTAAAGGGAAAGATGGCACGGTCCTGTATAGTACAGCCTGAGGGAAGGAGAGAGATCATATAGAACAGTTGAAGTGAGGAAGCGTGTGAGGGATTAGGTAGCAGAAGGGGCAAGGTGCCCTGTAGCTGAGCACATGGAGCAGATGGATATGAAAGAGAGGGTGGCCTATATTATCTGTCCCTCGCTCTCTCTGTCTCATTCTCGGGCCTTCCATCTCTCTTTATGTCTCTGTATCTTTCTCTCTCTGTCTGTTTCTTTTTGTCTCAGTTTCTCTCCCCACTCTCCCCCCCCTCTCTCTGACTTAGACAGGTTCATAAGAAACAGTCTCTCTCCGTCTTAAGCATTCAGCACAGCAGAACCAGCCCAGATGAACACCACGACATGAAGGATTTGCTCTCCCTCCTTTTTAGCATTCTTACATTTTTCCTTTCACTTTATCGCCGTCTTTTAGGTTCACAGATTAGTGCGCCAGCGAGCGAACGGGGTTGCCTAGCAACGAGTTGATGAGAGCAGCCTTGAGGCCCGCTGGAGTGATGTCAGTCCGATTATAGTGTGTGGGGGGGGGCTAACCCTCAGTAGAGTTCAGTGTCATCACAGTGTGCACATCCACATCATGTGCAACATCCATTACTAGGCCACAGTTACATAACATTTCAGAGTGGGGGATTGTGTGTGTGAGTGCATGCAGAGCGGGGGATTGTGTGTGTGAGTGCATGTGTGAGGGTGTGTGGTGAGACGGAGCAAGAGTCTCTTGACTGTTTTTGTGTGTGCATTCGTGTGTATATGCATGTGTACAGTACAGTATATCTATAATGGTTAAATTCACTGCACTAAGTTGAAGCATCCAGTACTACTCTGTAGAAAATGGCTCCGATGATGTTGTGTATGATCTCTAATGACACAGTCAAAGCAGACCCATTTATATACAGTAAAACCATTCCGCTTCAGGGCTGTTATATCTACTATGGAAGGTTGGAGCGATAGCTTGGTCATTAAACTCGATACGCAAGTAAGTCAGAAGGTATCATTTCTGCTTTCATTGCTGGATAATGTTTGGTGTGTGTGCGATGTGTGGTCCAAGGTATGTTTTGCTCTGTCACAGTAGGCTATTGATACCCTCATCCCTCTCCCACCTCGTCAGCCTGATGGTATTGATTGTGATCACAGGTTTAACAGCAAAGTATTGATCAGTTACAAATGGATCAGTGTGTCAGATAACTTTTATTATGCAAAGCTGCTCAAGTGCATCCATGGGTCATGTACAGTACAGGGGCATGCACAGTATATGTGAAATGGACCAGACTGTGACTGTTAGATGAAATTACGAGATTTGACCTCTGTTCTGTGAAGTGAATTTTTAGTGTCCCATCTTCACAAGAAGGTTATCACGCTGGAGTGAGTTGTCCGTTTAGAAGGACATATGTTCATTCACTGCATTTTGTCACATTTTCTGTCTCACTTTTTTACCCTTTTTGTATGTGTGTGTGTGCGTGCGTGATAGTGTTTGTGTCTCCCCATGTGTTTTGTCGTTGTCTCATCTTTTCATGTGTCCTCTGTTTCACTCCATTCTCCTTACTCCATCACGATGACTGCATGTGGAAAAGCTGGTGCTGAAAAAACAAGCTGTAAGTTTTACCCATGGTGCAAAGTGCTACAGGTCCAGAGGGGGGGGACTGAGTGCTTTCACTTTGGCCCAATCCATTTGGGCCAAATAACGCCCTTGCCCATTTCACTTCCCCTCCCTAACTTCCCTCAGGGTTATCCATATAGTACAAGGGAAAGAGGGGACAACCAACCTGGTCATCAAGGGCTGCTGTGTCTTCTGGTTTTGTCTATACTTAGGAGTGTAATTACGGTATATTAATTGACTTCTACACATACATTAGTCAACGAATTAGCAGGCATTGCAGCCCTTCAGAGCCCGATCAGTATGGAACCACAGAAGGAAGTTTAGAGGGGGAATTGAATGAGGGTGTTAATCTGAATTGAATGGGGCATAGTTGTGTGTGTTATTGGGGGTGATGGTTTTCCCTGTGTGTCCCTGCTCTCACTTCATACGCCTCTTCATCCATCTCCCCATCGATCCATCACTCCAACTGGTGCTGCACAAATCTCTGTGGTCTGTAGGGGACTGATAAGTACACTACACACGACTACACTGTTCCAAAAAATATTAGATTGACATTAGATTGCATACCAGATCTAGGTTCTCTCTTCTGTCCCTCTTGTGTTGTCAAGCCCACTGCATGTTTGTGTTAGGTATATTGTTTTGTGAGTCGAGGATACTGTGATGCTGATGCCAGATTGTCAAATGGTATTCTTCTGGAATGAACTGCTGGATATGAGAGTAATAACCACTTTATAATGATTATTCCCAGCAGAGCTGACCTCAAATACTGTATAATCCTCTTCCTCGATATGCTGCATTGTTGTTCTATTTAGAGTTCAACTACCAAAAGACATGCTTGTCTGAACGCATGCACATAGATGAACTCTCTCAACGCTCACACACACACACACACACACTCTGAGATAGAGAGTGAATCACATTAGGACATGCTCTGTGGACTTAGTGCTGCAAGCTTCCCTCTGGCCCCTCGTGCAGTCTGAGTTTTTTTTCTACATGCTATGTTGTGTGTGTGTTCCTGGTTATCTGCGTTCTTCTTGTAAACATAGTTATTGTTACTGTTTTGTTAGACTTCAGTGCAGCTTTTGACATTATCGATCATAGTCTGCTGCTGGAAAAACGTATGCCTTTACACCCCCTGCTATAGGTCAGATGCCACAAAGAGGGACTTAGGAAAATAACAATTGGCTCAGAACAGGGCAGCACGGCTGACCCTTAAATGTGCGCAGAGAGCTAACATTAATGATATGCATGTCAATCTCTCATGGCTCAAAGTGGAGGAGAGATTGACTTCATCACTACTTGTTTTTGTAAGAAGTGTTGACAAACTGAATGCACCAAGGTGTCTGATTAAACTACTAGCACACAGCTTGGACACCCATGCATACCCCACAAGACATGCCACCAAGTCCAGGACAGACTATGGGAGGCGCACAATACTACATAGAGCCATGAATACATGGAACTCTATTCCACATCAGGTAACTGATGCAAGCAGTAGAATCAGATTTAATTAACAGATAAAAATACACCTTATGGAACAGTGAGTACTGTGATGAGACACACACACAGGTACAGACACACACACACAAACGCTAGCACATGCACTACACACACACACACACACAGTACATTGTAATATTGTTGTATGGTGGTATTATACATTTTGTACTGTAGATATTTAGTGGTGTAATAATGTTATATGATGTACTGTTTTATTCTTTGTTTTAACAATCTCAAAAAAGTATACTTTAAGATTTTTTTTGTAAATATATTCTTGCATTTTTTACTGTTTAGCTCACATAATATAATAAATGTAGCCAAAACTAATGTAGCCATTAATAAATGCATTTCTATAGCTTCAAAAATATTTGTTTAAATGATGAGGGAGTGCCAAGATGTAGTCACGGTGGCTTGAACACAGCGACTCCTACATATATACTCCTCTAGTATACAGTGCATTCGGGAAGTATTCAGACCCCTTGACTTTTTCCACATTTTGTTACCTTACAGCCTTATTCTAATATGGATTAATTAAAACAAAATCATCATCAATCTACACACCATACCCCATAAACAGGTTTTTAGACATTTTTACAAATGTATATTTTTTTTAAATAAATACCTTATTTACATATGTATTCAGACCCTTTGCTATGAGACTCGAAATTGAGCTCCGGTGCATCCTGTTTCCATTGATCATCCTTGAGATGTTTCTACAACTTCATTGGAGTCTACCTGTGGTAAATTCAATTGATTGGACATCATTTGGAAAGGCACACACCTGTCTATGTATGTAATGGATTGGGGGAAGGGTACCAAAACATTTCTGCAGCATTGAAGGTCCCCAAGAACCTGTCCTCCATTCTTAAATGGAATAAGTTTGAAACCACCAAGACTCTTCCTAGAGCTGGCCGCCTGGCCAACTGAGCAATCGGGGGAGAAGGGCCTTGGTCAGGGAGGTGACCAAGATCCAAATGGTGACTCTAACAGAGCTCCAGAGTTCCTCTGCGAAAATAGGAGAACCTTCCAGAAGGATAACCACCTCTGCAGCACTCCACCAATCATGCCTGGCAGAGTGGCCAGACGTAAGCCACTCCTCAGTAAAAGGCACATGACAGCCCACTTGGAGTTTGCGAAAAGGCACCTGAAGGACACTCAGACCATGAGAAACAAGATTCTCTGGTCTGATGAAACCAAGATTGAACTATTTGGCCTGAATGCCAAGCGCCACTTCTGGAGGAAACCTGGCACCATCCCTATGGTGAAGCATGGTGGTGGCAGCATCATGCTGTGGGGATGTTTTTCAGCGGCAGGGACTGGGAGAGTAGTCCGGATCGAGGGAAAGATGAACGAAGCCAAGTACAGAGAGATCCTTGATGAAAACCTGCTCCAGAGCGCTCAGGACCTCAGACTGGGGTGAAGTTCACCTTCCAACAGGACAACAACCCTAAGCACACAGCCAAGACAATGCAGGAGTGGCTTCGGGATAAATATCTGAATGTCCTTGAGTGGCCCAGCCAGAGCCCGGACTTGAACCAGATCAAACATCTCTGGAGAGACCTGAAAATAGCTGTGCAGCGACGCTCCCCATCCAACCTGACAGAGCTTGAGAGCATCTGCAAATAAGAATGGGAGAAACTCCCCAAATACAGGTGTGCCAAGCTTGTAGTGTCATACACAGGAAGACTCGAGGCTGTAATCACTGCCAAAGGTGCTTCAACAAAGTACTGAGTAATAAAGGGTCTAAATACTTATGTAAATGTGATATTTCAGGGGATTTTTTATACACTTCTAAAAACCTATTTTTGCTTTTGTGTTATGGTGTATTGTGTGTGGATTGATGAGGGGAAAAAACGATTTCATCAATTTTAGAATAAGTCATTTACAAAATGTAGAAAAAGTCAAGTGGTCTGAATACTTTCCGAATTAACTGTAACTAGCTACCAAGAAGCCATTTCAGGCTGTCGATCAAGTCAGAGTAGCTATAGCTTGTCTGTTTTAGCTGTTATGCCTGCTGACAAGGTTGACAGACTTTAGAAAAGCAAGCAATTACTAAATATACTGAATAAGACTCCCGTTCCTTTAAATCTTTACCCAGATTTTAGCAGAGATGCAAAGAAGCATATTTAGTTTCTTTAACAAAATAACCACCAGTCAGGAGGATACAGACAGCTCAAGAGGTACGCTTAAATATGCAGATAAATGTACATATTTTTTACACAAAATGTATCATAATGATTATGGCTCTAGATTGCAGGAACAAGCTTTTTCAGGAGTTTGAAAAAAGCTAAATTTGGACTGCCTAATTGGTAAATAGTAGACTGTAAAATACCAGTGAAGTAAAGTATGGTTTAGGTAAAAAAATCCACTGACAACACTGCACCCTAGTGGCTCTTTCAAGTATTTCAGTAGAATTCTGTGCTTAGATCAGTAAGATACTTTATGTTCATGAACCTTCGTGTTTATTTTGAAAGCTCTCAGCGATCCCCACTTCCACACCAAGCCTCAGCAGGTTTACCACACGTCAAGGTCAGCAAACACTACATCCGTTTTACACCAGCCAGGTCTGAATGCACACACACACACACACACACATATCCTGTAGTGGGGGGTTGGTTGTGAGTCACATGTGGAGGGGGAGGAGTTTGCTTCTTGCTAGAGGTTTTTATCTGGCCAAGTTTCTCTAGGTTGCCATGGTCTTCTGTGGTTGCCATGTTCTGATCATTATGGTCTGGATTAGTTTGGTACAGCCACTCTATACCATAGTTCATCACTGTGCCATATGTATGTTAGGTTCTCATTATCTCTCTTTTCTCCCTCTATTTTCTCTCTCTCTCTCCAGCTCTCCAGCCTCAGGAAGCCAGCGGAACTCCAGCGTGTCCTTCAGCCTGCCCCCCTCCTCCTGCACCCCTCCTTCCAGCCTGCCCTCTCACCTCTGCAGCCCCCCGGACACCTCGTCCCTCTCCTCGCCCCCCTGCCCCTCCTCTTTACCCCACTCTGCCTCGGCCAGCCTCAGCGACCTCTTCAGCCTGCCCGCCCCACCCATGGGGAGTGCGAGTGGCTTCGGCAACATGGGTGGTAGCCTTGGTGGAGGGTCCTCTTGCGGTGGCTCGCGCTCCCCCTCGCCACTCACCCTATTGCAGGCCGTAGCCACCTCAGGCAAGCCCTTCGCCTCCAAGCCCGTGGAGCTGTGGAGCAAGCTGGACGTGGCCGACTGGCTGGACAGTCTGAATTTGTCGGAGCATAAAGACGCCTTCCTGGACAACGAGATCGAGGGCGCCCACCTGCCCTCGCTGCAGAAAGAGGATCTGATTGACCTGGGGGTGACGAGGGTGGGCCACCGCATGAACATCGAGAGGGCCCTCAAAATGCTGCAGGACAGATAAAGCCAGGGGGTGTGGATTTATCTGAAACACTCTCTCCTACCTGTTCTCCTTTTCTGTCTGGCACGATTTAGGACTCGGCCTTTGACTCCTCCCTTCCTGCCTCGACTCTGTGGTGCGTTTGTGTTTGATCATTCCCATTCTGCTTCCCGAGTATCAAGGGATGTCGGAATCCTGGAGAAACTGCATCAATCCAGAATGGAGAAAAAGTGGGAAAAATCCTGCATCTTTTTAGGGATGCTCATGTCACCACACTTTGGAATATTCTTGAAACGTAGCCCTCAAACACTTTGAAATACTGATAGAAATCCAACCTGGACATTTTTGGAATACTAAAGACTACAACTCCCAATTTGCTTTGGAATACTCAATACTTTTTCAAGCTCCCACAGTGCGGGTGTTTGAAACCAGCTGAGCTGGTTGGCGCTCCTTTTCTATCTTTGCTAGAGTTTCTTCAGAGAATATTTCTTCACTAGAGTCAAACCGTGGGTTATGTTTATGGATGCATCTGACGTTGTAGAGACATTTGAAAAACATTACAAACGAGAACCTTTGCAGAAATGTTTAGCTTAATCCTAAACCATATCACTCGCTGCAAGCAAATACACACACACGCACACACACACACACACACACACACACACACACACACACACACACACACACACACACACACACACACACACACACACACACACACACACACACACACACACACACACACACACACACACACACACACACACACACACACAGATATCCGGCGATGGCCTTCTCCTGAGAGAGAGAAACATACTGATGTGTTAGTCTTTTCTAATGCATGGCTGGAGGGGCTCTACTGTAGCAGGCACCACTGTCCCCTTCACATCCCTGTTCACTGTGGAAGGTGTGTGTATTTGCGTTTTGTCAGAGACATGTTTGTGAGGCGTGTGTGCGCACACTGTGGGAGATTTGTTAAATGGGTTTTAGAAAGACATGAGTGAGAGTGTAAGGCCTAGATTCAATCAAATCAAGCGTTAAGCGGTGCTAGCCGACGCCCACACAGCAGATGTTTTGGCGGTGTCGGAAGTGTAACTGTGTTAGAGCTGTCAAATCGGTGATCATTGTCACGAAGCCACACCCATGCCTTTCGTGTTGTAAGTTCAAAAAGAGAAAGTGTATGCTATATAGAAATAATATAGCATACAATAATACGCTCAAATTGAAAATCATGAAACAAAATAATGAGGATTTCTATCAGCCTAATCAAGGTGTAGACTGCATCTCACATTCCGGTGTTCGAACTTGTAAACAGGGCTGCGTGGGATTTCTCTTAATGCGACTCCATGCCGCCATTGACAATGTCTGTTTTAGGTGTAATGCCGGGAGCCGCTTGTGGATTTGACAGCTCTAACACAGTTCCACCTCCGACACCGCCAAAACAACACTACGCTGGTGTGGATCTGATAGAATCTAGCCCTAAGTGTTGGCGTCATGTGTGTTTTCATCGTCTTCCACACACTTGACAGTGACCTGGACAGGAGTGGAAAGCCAGACCCCTACTCCCTACCCCCGAACCAACCAACCTCCCTTCAGGCCTATGACAGAAATAATCCACCTATCACAACAACAATTTTCCTGCCATAATATCACCATCTCTCTCCAGCCATCTTTAATCATGTCTAATCACTGAGTGATTCCTTTCACAGATCAAACATTGTTTTTATATTAATACCAGTGTGTGCTGTTGTGTTATAGGTGAGGGTTAAAAAACATTTGTTGACAAAATGATTCTCAGCGGGTATTTGAAGACGACCATTTAAAGGATGAGTGCAAAACGGGTGTTACTTTGTGATCTGTGTTAACATAGGACAGTGTGGTTGACCGTGTGCTTGTTTTTAGACAGCTAACCTATACTGTTCATCGCAGGGGCCAAGAATACTATGAATAATATTCATTCACTCAAATCTGCTACCCAGACATTCACACAATCACCGAAGAGGATTTAAAAAAGATTTATAGGAACGTTTACAAAGTTTGTGTAAGTTTGTGTATAATCAGTGTTTGCATTGCCGATGAATGACAAAATGTCATTATTAACAAGAAGAGGTGTGACACAGCAGCACCGACTGAGCAGCTATTAGAGGGGTATGGTTTGATCCAGCCAATAAAGGCTTTCGAGGATGCATTTGGTCCCTGTTCATTTGAGAATGAGAGGGAGAGTCCTCCATAACACTTTACATAAGCCTGCAGGTATAACCCTTTTATAAGGCTTGCTTATAAAAAGTTATAAAGTATTATTACTACAGGCTTCAAGTAAAATGTTACTGAGTCCTTTTCTCAACACCAGTGATGAGCTCTCACACCAATGAGCAGGTAGAACAGGATTATCTTCCAATCAAAGCTCCAATCTGACAGCCAATCAATTGTTTCCATCCTTTTTCATGAAACACCGTTATGTCAATGTTAATATGAGAACTGCTGATAGGTCACTAGCCAGGAAGTGTTTGATGGCATTGATTTTAAGTAAATTGAATATATTTATTGTTTTGAATGTGTATTAAGGAATGATTTAAAGAAAAGAGTACATCTATAGAATAATTATATGTATAATATTTCTAAAAGGTTCAGAGAGAGAATTTCTATGAAAGACTATGGCCATTGCATCCACCCTCAGAACTTATTTTCTTGTCACTATCCCTGTTTTATGTTTGGATAGTGCCTCAAATAGCTCATTATTCTCTACATAGTGCCCCATTTCTGGCCTCTCTGCCTCTGAACTAGATTAGAACTACCCCAGAATGGACTGCAAAGAGAAGTCTGGATGCCATGTATGCCACTGTACCCAGATTACCTATATATTTTAACATATCACAAAAAAGTGAACAGTATTTTGTGGTCATTCGAGACATATCCATGATTCTATCAGTTCACAGTGATGTTCTATGAACATAACCATGATTGTTTGGATTGTGTGCAATTTAGGGGCTCCTGTTGGACAAAAAAAATCTACCTTGGTGAGATTCCTTCTTCTCTCTCCTGGTCCCTGTGTGCAACTGTATGATGATGAAGGGAAGACAAAGGGATGATAAAAAAAGAGAATACCAGGCCAACAGAAAGAGAGGACTTGCAGGGGTTATAACGCTGCTATAATCCATTCATTATTTTAAAAGAATCAACAAAAGTGACATAGAAAAAAGCACAGTATTTTTTATGATTTATATAGAATTATATGGAATTTTATAAAAGACATTTGGAGAAAAATATTCAACTCTGAAGTGTGGTTTGCCAAAAAGTGAAGAAAAAAACCAAGAACTATATTATATATAAATATATATTAATAGAAATTAATATTATTAGATTTATGAGGAAACTAAGAAGCAATATTTATACTGAATGGATATCCTTGGTGGTGTTTTTTCCCAGTTTTAAGATGAACTATCATTATATATTATCACCTGTTGATGTTATGAACACTGATAGATGAAGTGGACAGAAGACATTTGTCCAATCAAAATATATTTTATATACTATCCTCTGGCCATCACCTGCCTATCTTAAATATTGTAATTTTTGACAATTCCAATCGCTTAGTCTGTATAAAATGTGTGTATAAATGACTGAAACGCTTTACATTTATACATATCCTCACAGTCCACTGGATCGAAAACTGTCCCGATGACACTTTTATGCTAAACTTATATAGAAATGTACAAAAAAAAGATTAGTTGTGACTGTTGATTTCATGGAAAAAAACAACATATCACTAAGCTAATTTATATGTGGAATCGTAGAACTGAGTAGTAGTATTAAGATGCTATACAAATCATCACTGTGTGACTATAAGGCTATGCTACATAAGGACTGGCATGGCTCACTATCCCCCCTACCATCACAACACAGTTCTTCACTTACCCATCGGCAACTATTTGGATACTTTTGCTATTTTCTCTTCTTCTTTATTTTCTCTTCTTTTATTTTTCATTCTACATAAATACCAAGACGTTTCCGTCTCGTTTGTGTATATTTGTGTTCATGTTCTCTATGTTGTAATTCCTCATACGTAGAGTCGACTATCTAATTATCAAAATGGAAAAAGAAAGAGAAGTTTCTTGTAACTGCACTCTTCCTTCCCCCCAAATCCTCAATACTTCTTGTATGGCAACCAAAAGTTACTGTAAGAAATAAATATAATATTGCACTATGGTTGTATTAATTTAATTCCTGATGTGCCTATTTTTGTGTTTGTGCTTCTTTGGATCCGTCTCGAAGGACCATGAAAAAGAGCGGCACCTCCCGAGTCCACTACAAGGTATCCCAGTCATGACACCACTGTAATGAGGGTCATGCTGCCGCTGAACAGTATAGCTTCCTTCCTCATGAGCCCTTACTACTACACGTGAACACCCTCTCACTACACATGAACACCCTCTCGGCAACCGCCTTAGCTTTTCGGGGCCTATCAATTTGATGGCACGGATGGTGACATTGCAAGCTGTGGAGCGAGGTTAACCAATTCAACTCAGTTATTACTGTTTTTCTATAGTCGTTGGCAAACTGGACGTCCAATATACTGATATTGGATGTCCTTTTTTTAATTCCTTTTTTATGTGCTTTTCTCTCTGTGTATTCTCACCTTGAACTTAACCATGAGAATCGGGTGCTATACACCTGCTATTCATTGTGGGTGGAGATGGAATAAATGAAGGTGTGTCTATAGATATTCCATATTCTGACCTTGACTTAATAAGTCCCTAATAATTCCACCACCTTTAAATCAAAATCAAATCAAATTGTATTGGTTGCATACATGTATTTAGCAGATGTTATAGCGGGTGTGGTGAAATGCTTGTGTTCCTAGCTCCAACAGTGCAGTAATATCTTAACAATACACAACAATACACACAAATCAAAAAAAGCTAATAATAATGGAATTAAGAAACAGAAATATTAGGAAGAGCAATGTCGGAGTCCGGAGTGTGTATGTATATACAGTGATTCAGACCCGTTTACTTTTTCCACATTTTGTTACGTTACAGACTTATTCTAAAATGGATTAAATAGATTTATAGATCAGTCTACACACAATACACCACAGTGACAAAGGAAAACTGTTTTTTAATCTCTTTTATTTCTTACAAATTAAAACTGAAATATCAGTATTCAGACCCTTCACTCAGTACTTTGTTGAAGCACCTTTGACAGCGATTAAAGCCTAGGTTTTTCTTGGGTATGAAGCTACAAGCTTGGCATACCTGTATTTGGGGAGTTTTTTCCATTATTTTCTACAGATCCTCTGAAGCTCTGTCAAGATGGATGGGGAGTGTCGCTGCACAACTATTTTCAGTTCTTTCCAGAGATGTTCGATCTGGTTCAAGTCCGGGCTCTTATTGGGCCACTCAAGGACATTCAGAGACTTATGCCGAAGCCACTCCTGTGTTGTCTTGGCTGTGTGCTTAGGGTCGTTTTCCTGTTGGAAGGTGGACCTTCTCCCCAGTCAGGGCCTGAGCTCTCTGGAGCAGATTTTCATCAAGGGTCTCTCTGTACTTTGCTCCGCTCAACTTTCCCTCATTCCTTACTAGTCTCCCAGTCCCTGCCGCTGACAAACATCCCCACAGCATGATGCTACCATTACCATGCTTCACTGTAGGGATGGTGGCAGGTTTTTTACATACGTGACACTTGGCATTCAGGCCAAAGAGTTCAATCTTGGTTTCATCAGACCAGAGAATCTTGTTTCTCATGGTCTGAGAGTCCTTCAGGTGCCTTTTTGCAAACTCCAAGTGGGCTGTCATGTGCCTTTTACTGAGGAGTGGCTTCCATCTGGCCACTCTGCCAGGCCTGATTGGTGGAGTGCTGCAGAGGTGGTTGTCCTTCTGGAAGGTTTTCCTATTTTCACAGAGGAACTCTGGAGCTCTGTGAGAGTGACCATGTGGTTCTTGGTCACCTCCCTGACCAAGGCCCTTCTCCCCCGAATGCTCGGTTTAATTGCATGGCCAGCTCTTGGAAGAGTCTTGGTGGTTCCAAACTTCTTCCATTTAAGAATGATGGCAGCCACTGTGTTCTTGGGGACCTTCAATGCTGCAGAAATGTTGGTGTACCCTTCCCCAGATCTGTGCATCAACAGAATCCTGTCTCGGACCTCATGGCTTGGTTTTTTCTCTGATATACAGTGTCAACTGTGGGACCTTATATAGACAGGTGTGTGCCTTTCTAAATCATGTCCATTCAATTTAATTTATCACAGGTGGACTCCAATCAAGTTGTAGAGACATCTCATGGATGATCAATGGAAACAGGATGACAAGAGCTCAATTTCAAGTTTCATAGAAAGGTTCAGAATACTTTTGTAAATAAGGTATTTCTGTTTTAGATTTTTTTTCTAAATTTGCAAAAATGTCTTAACCTGTTTTTGCTTTGTCGTCATGGGGTATTGTGTGTAAATTGCTGAGGATTATTTGTTATTTAAGACATTTTTGAATAAGTCTGTAACGTAACAAAATGTGGAAAAAGTCAATGGGTCTGAATACTATCTGAAGGCACTGTATATACAGTACCAGCCAAAGGTTTGGACAGACCTACTCATTTAAGGGTTTTTGTTAATTTTTACTATTTTCTACATTGTAGAATAATAGTTAAGACATCGAAACTATGAAATAACACATATGGAATCATGTAGTAACCAAAAAAGTGTTAAACAAATCAAAATATATTTTATAGTTTAGATTCTTTAAAGTAGACACCTTTTGCCTTGATGACAGCTTTGCACACTCTTGGTATTCTCTCAACCAGCTTCACCTGGAATGCTTTTCCAACATTCTTGAAGGAGTTCCCACATATGCTGAGCACATGTTGGCTGCTTTTCCTTCACTCTGCGGTCCAACTCATCCCAAACCATCTTAATTGGGTTGAGGTCGGGTGATTGTGGAGGCCACGTCATCTGATGCAGCATTCCATCACTCTCCTTCTTGGTCAGATAGCCCTTACACAGCCTGGAGGTGTGTTCGGTCATTGTCCTGTTGAAAAACAAATCATAGTCCCACTAAGCACAAACCAGATGGGATGGCCTATTGCTGCAGAATGCTGTGATAGCCATTTTGGTGAAGTGTGCCTTGAATTCTAAATAAATCACAGACAGTGTCACCAGCAAAGCAATTGTGTATCTTGTGAGGGTTTTAGGGGCCAAGCCGAATTTCTTCAGCCTCCTGAGGTTCATGATCAAAAGGAACCATTAGCCAGCTGATTGTTTAGCTGTGGGTGAGTTCATAAATTCAATCACCCATTTAAAGATTTTGCAACTTTTTGTTAAAGTATAAAAGGGTTGTATGTTAGTCCCATCACTCCACAATACAATACACAACAACACAATAAGGATAATTCAACACATGAAAACTCTTTTTTTTACTGTAGGGAGATGACCAAGGCACTCAACCCCAAATATACCCCTCCCCCCAGGAGTTACCTCAGTGACACATTCATTCCTATCTGGTGTGGTGTAGAAAAGGCCAATGTGATCACTGAGCTGAAGGACGTGCTAAAGCTGGCCATCACATCAGACGGGTGGACCAGCCTCTGTCAGGACCACTATCTCACTGTTACAGTGCACTTCACAAGCCAGGGCAGTGTAAAACAGAAGGTCCTCCACACCAGAAGGTCCTCCACACAATCTACAAAATTACTTCCATTGATAAATGGGCAGCCCGAATCAGAGCAGTCGTCGTGTGGTTCAAGAGATCCTCGATGCCAAAAGCAGTCTTGAAGGAAAAGCAGCAGCTCCTTGGTAAGAAGCCAGTTCAATCTATTAAAGTATTATTTTGAAATTCCCACATTTAACAATTTAATTCAATATTCAAGTGTGCGGTAATTAAATGTATGTTGTTTTTTGTTGTTGTTTCAGACCTTCCGCAACACTCACTCATCCTTGATGCCAAGACCAGATGGAACTCTATCTAATGATAGAGAGATTCATGGAGCAGTATCCAGCGATCCAAGCAGCAGCCTTGGACCCACGACTGTGAAAAGCAATGACCAAAGACAACCTGAACCGTCTGAAGGACGAGGACTTCCATAAGGCTGTGGAGTTTGTCCAGCTCATGAGAATCCTCTATACATCCACACTGTGTGTGTCATGTGACAAGAATGCCACCTGTGGACAGATCATACCCATCCTCCAATAATTGGAAGAGCACTTCACTGTGAAGCATGACGATTCGTTTGTGGCAACCATCAAAGAGAAGGTGTGGGAGAACCTCTCCGAGCGCTATCAGGATGAGGACATTCAGGCCTTCCTGCATGAGGCCACAGCAATGGACCCCAGATGTAAAGGGAGACCGGTGAGTGACGCCACCTGGGACGGGCCGAGGAAGGCAACTGTTGAGGCCAATGTGACAGGAGCAACACCAGGGCTGTCAGAGGAGCCGGAGCAGACAGACACAGAGCACCAGCAACAGGAGGAGGAGTCTGACGGAGAAGGAGAGGAAATGGAGGAGATAGTCCCTCCATTGTACAAAACAAGGAGATCCTTGGAGGAGCTGTTCTCAGAGGACAGGGAGTTGAGGTTGACGATCCAACAGGAGACCTCGTCCCTCACCCTCAGTGAGCATGTTGACCTAGAGGTCGAGCTCTACAAAGGCCTGCCTCCCATCCCCATGGCTGAAGATCCTGTGACGTGGTTGTGGGAGAAGAGCTACTCTGCCCCTCCTCACAAACATTGTAACAAGCTACCTCTGTGCTCAAGACTCCTCAACCCCTAGCGAGAGGGTATTTTCGACTGCAGGGAACACAATAAGCCAGGAGAGGTCCCGACTTCTGCCAGAGAAGGGAATATGTTGATCTTTCTCCAGAAGAACTGCTAAGAACTATTAGTCCTTTTGCAGCCTACCTGCATTCCCCTGCTCTATACCACTGTATATTATTTTGCAGGAAAATATTGTTTATTTCATTTGTTTTACATTTCCATCATCACAGCATTAGACTCTATAAAAGTGATTTGTTCAAAACATTGCTGTTTCTTTTGCTGTAAATAATTGTTTATTTTATTTATTTTACATTTCAGAAAATAAAGCAATGTTAATTCTGTTATTAATTTGTTTCATTTTTTCCCGTAAAAAAAATAACTGATAAGTATACCATTAAAGTACCAGATCATTAAGCAGTATCGGTAAGAGTAGTAATACCGTTAAAATCTTAACGATACCCATCCCTAGTCAAGAAGCAGTGCGGCTTGGTTGGGTCATGTTTCGGAGGACGCACGGCTCTCGACCTTCGCCTCTCCCGAGCCCGTACGGGAGTTTCAGCGATGAGACAAGACTGAAACTACCAATTGGATACCACGAAATTGGGGAGAAAAGGGAGTAAAATAAATTGTTTAAATATATTTTTAAAAATCTAGATTTTTTTTATTTATATATTTGTATTATAAAAAATTAACACCATTCTCCATGCACTTTAATTTGCAACTTGAGAAAGAGCTAGGTAAATGAGTAATCCGTTTGGATAAGAGAATTGTAAATACAAATGACACTTGTTTTAGATATATAGTGCTTTCTGAAAGTATTCATGCCCCTCGACATATTCCACATTTTTTACATTACAATCTGAATTCAGAATAGATTCGATTTTTTTTCTCACACATTTGCACACAGTTTTGCCTGCCTGTTTTGCATGTTATTTTGGCATTAATACGTGTCACATATTAGTTTGCAAACAATGTAAAAAAAGTTCCTCTGTCCAGTGTCTGTGTTCTTTGGCTCATCTTAATATTTTCTTTGCAACTCTGCCTAGAAGGCCAGCATCCCGGAGTTGCCTCTTCACTGTTGACGTTGAAACTGGTGTTTTGCGGGTACTATTTAATGAAGCTGCCAGTTGAGGACTTGTTCTCAAACTAGATACTCTAATGTACTTGTCCTCTTGCTCATTTGTGCACTGGGGCCTTCCACTCGTCTTTCTATTCTGGTTAGAGCCAGTTTGCGCTGTTCTGTGAAGGGATTAGTACACAGCCTTGTACGATATCTTCAGTTTCTTGGCAATTTCTGAGAACAAGAATAGACTGACGAGTTTCAGAAAAAAGTGCTTTGTTTCTGGCCATTTTGAGCCTGTAATCTAACCCACAAACCCAACGACCCATTGGAACACAGCAGTGAAGGTTGCTGATAATGGGCCTCTGTATGCCTATGTAGATATTCCATTAAAAAAAATCTGTTGTTTCCAGCTACAATAGTCATTTACAACATTAACAATGTCTACACTGTATTTCTGATCAATTTGATGTTATTTTAAATGGACAATTTTCTTTCAAAAACAAGGACATTTCTAAGTGACGCAAAACTTTTGAACAGTAGTGTATATTGAAGTATCATTGAAAGAGAACATTTTGGAGATTATGGGGAAATTATCAGACCAAATGTGAGGACACAACAGTTCACCTGAAACAAGATTAAAGTTAGAAATGTATCAATATCACAGACCTGATTTGTCCTACCGGAAAATGTATCAACCCCCTACAAATGTCAATTTATTATAATCAAGTCAACCTCATAATAGGTCACGATTTATATTTTTCTAAAAGAAAAGACGCGTATACAGTATGTGTTCAACAACATACTCATTCAAAATGCAGATGTTTATTTCAGCTACATCTCGGCTACATTTTAGTTGCACTTCCCCCACAGGTAAAACCTGTATTTGTTCCATTGTCAGTTTCTCAAGCCAAAACGTCTTAATGGCCTTCACCAGATCATCTTTGCCTGTAGGCTTGGCAGAATTACAGATTCATATTTTCAGTTGATACCAAACAAGTTGAATCAGGTTTAAATCAGGAGACCTACATGTAGAGTTATATTGTAGGCGAGGTGAGACTAGTGTTGAGTAATGTGCTTTCAAAAAGTGTTGTACTGTAGGTCTACTTACTCTGCTGGCGTCTTGACAGAGTTTATGCCCTCATTTGCAATGCAAACCTGGTCGGCAGTGTGTTTTGGGTCATTGTCATCAACATAGCAAAAAAAGAAACGTTCTCTCGCTGTCAACTGCGTTTATTTTCAGCAAACTTAACATATTTGTATGAACATAAGACTCAACAACAGACATAAACTGAACAAGTTCCTGGGCCTCCCGGGTGGCGCAGTGGTCTAAGGCACTGCATCGCAGTGTTAGCTGTGCCACCAGAGATTCTGGGTTCGAGCCCAGGCTCTGTTGCAGCTGACCGGGAGGCCCATGGGGTGGCGCACAATTGGCCCAGCGTCGTCTGGGTTAAGTTTCACAGACATGTGGAATAATGTGTCCCTGAACAAAGGGGGGTCAAAAGTAACAGTATCAGGTGTGGCCACCAGCTGCATTAAGTACTGCAGTGCATCTCCTCCTCATGGACTGCACCAGATTTGCCAGTTCTTGCTGTGAGATGTTACAAGGCACCTGCAAGTTCCCAGACATTTCTGGGAGGGAATGGCCCTAGCCCTCACCCTCCGATCCAACAGATCCCAGACATGCTCAAAGGGATTGAGATCTGGGCTCTTCGCTGGCCATGGCAGAACACTGACACTCCTGTCTTGCAAGAAATCACGCACAGAACGAGCAGTATGGCTGGTGGCATTGTCATGGAGGGTCATATCAGGATGAGCCTGCAGGAGGGAGGAGGATGAGCCTGCAGGCTCATCCTGATATGAGGGAGGAGGATGTCTTCCCTGTAACGCACAGCGTTGAGATTGCCTGCAATGACAACAAGCTCAGTCTGATGATGCTGTGACACACCGCCCCGGACCCTCCACCTCCAAACCGATCCCGCTCCAGAGTACAGGCCTTGGTGTAACGCTCATTCCTTCGACGATGAACGCGAATCCGACCATCACCCCCGGTGAGACTGGTCAGTGAAGAGCACTTTTTGCCAGTCCTGTCTGTTCCAGCGACGTGGGTTTGTGCCCATAGGCGATGTTGTTGCTGGTGATGTCTGGTGAGGACCTGCCTTACAACAGGCCTACAAGCCCTCAGTCCAGCCTCTCTCAGCGGACAGTCTGAGCACTGATGGAGGGATTGTGCATTCCTGGTGTAACTCGGGCAGTTGTTGTTGCCATCCTGTGCCTGTCCCACAGGTGTGATGTTCAGATGTACCGATCCTATGCAGGTGTTGTTACACGTGGTCTGCCACTGCGAGGACGATCAGCTGTCCGTCCTGTCTCCCTGCAGTGCTGTCTTAGGCGTCTCATAGTACAGACATTGCAATTTATTGCCCTGGACACATCTATATTCCTCATGCCTCTCTGCAGCATGCCTAAGGCACGTTCACGCAGATGAGCAGGGACCCTGGGCATCTTTCTTTTGGTGTTTTTCAGAGTCAGTAAAAAGCCTCTTTGGTGTCCTAAGTTTTCATAACTGTGACCTTAATTGCCTACCATCTGTAAGCGGTTAGTGTCTTAACGACCGTTCCACAGGTGCATGTTCATTCATTGTTTATGGTTCATTGAACAAGCATGGGAAACATCCCTTTACAATGAAGATCTGTGAAGTTATTTGGATTTTTACGAATTATCTTTGGAAGACAGGGTCCTGAAAAAGGGACGTTTCTTTTTTTGCAGAGTTTAGCTACAGTATGTGCTACAGCATAATCAAAGTGAGCACAGTGGGATGTCTGCTCTATACTTCCGGCCTATTGTAACCTGGAGTCACAACTTTCCAGTACTCCTCACATAAACAGAATTATCTCAATGTTTTCATTGAGACCAAAGAGAACAGAGTGTGTCCACTCGTGGACATAGAAAGAAGCTGGCTTGCTGAAAACTATGGCGCTACCGGTACATGTTGAAGAGGGTGAGGGATGAGATGGAGTAACAATCCATGCCAGGCACACCTGTGAGCTCTGGAACTCCACCTCCGAAAGGCAGAGGCAACAATTGTGGCGGATTTGTCAGGTCGTCGGTTTACCCTGACATTTCCATTCTTCTTCTGACACCAGAACTTGACGAACTGCTCACCATGAGTGATACCACGAGTGGACACAGAATACCAACTGGGATGGATCCCGAGGCAAATTTGGCTTACCAGTGAACCTCAGAGTATTCATCATGAATACTGTGTTTCCGAAGTTTCTGTCCATGAGTGATGCAACCCGAAAAATAATTTGAGACAGAGTTAATGAGTACTTGAGGTCACTGAGAAAGTCTGGACATTTATTTTATTTAACTTCATTTAACTTGGTAAGTCAGTTAAGAACATATTCTTAGTTTAAAATAATGGCCAAACAGCCAAACCCTCCCCAAACCCAGTTGACACTGGGCCAATTGTGCGCCGCCCTACGGGACTCCCGATCATGGCCGGTTGTGATACAGCCCGGGATTGAACCAGGTTCTGTAGTGCCACCACTAGGCACATAAATAAGGGAAAGCAGGCTAAGGAATTAAGCATACAGTACATAGGCTACAGTAAACATCTCATTGTCCTGTTGGTTTTTGCCACGCTGCACAGTAGCCTGATAAACATATGCATTTTGAAAGTTTAAAAAATAAAAAAAATCTAATTCAATAATATATTTCTACCACTATCGATGCTGTTTTTATTTTTGGAATACAGTTCTCGGCTGACAGTAGTGATGGAAATTGGTCACAGATCACGCATTGATCTTTCTTTCTCTCGGAGGACCTGAGCTCTAGGACCATGCCTCCGGACTACCTGGCATGATGACTCCCATGCTGCTGCTCCAGTTTCAACTGTTCTGCCTGCGGCTACGGAACCCTGACCTGTTCACCGGACGTGCTTGTTGCACCCTCGACAACTACTATGATTATTATTATTTGACCATGCTGGTCATTTATGAACATTTTAACATCTTGACCATGTTCTGTTATAATATCCACCCGGCACAGCCAGAAGAGGACTGGCCACCCCTCATAGCCTGGTTCCTCTCTAGGTTTCTTCCTAGGTTTTTGGCCTTTCTAGGGAGTTTTTCCTAGGGAGTTTTTCCTAGCCACCGTGCTTCTTTCACATGCATTGCTTGCTGTTTGGGGTTTTAGGCTGGGTTTCTGTACAGCACTTTGAGATATCAGCTGATGTACGAAGGGCTATATAAATACATTTGATTTGATTTTGATTTGATAATTAATACATTCATTCAATACATTGGAATACAAAAGAAGCCATCCAACCATGATGGGCTCGCAGGACAACAGACTCCTGTAAAGTAGATTTCTAGGGACTTTTCTAGGGATTTTTAGGGACTTGAAATATATTAAATGGAGGTTTAATGTATGTTTGCCTACTAATTATAATGATATTAAGGAGATCAAGAAGGAGTAAGCTCTGCCTGCTTATTAAAGTATAATTTAGCAGCTTTGACATGCATCATCCAAACAGTGGCTGACGAGCAAATTCGATCTAATGCCAACGTCTCGGCGACATCTTGCCAATGTGCAAACGCTCTCCATACTACATCGGGCAGACGTCGGCGAGATGTATGTGTACTGTAATGCACACACGCATGAATGATAGATTGATTATATATTGAAGTAGTCCTTTAGGCCAATATGTAAGTTGTAACGTTAAGACAGCTACAGTAAACAGGACTCTTCGTCCTACAGCCCTACATGTCATTTCAATAAAAACCTTGAACCCACGTCCCTGAATTTACCAAATATTTGTATTTTACACTCTAGCAGTATGCTTACATTAAGATAAATATCATAAAAAAATACAAAAACTTATGAGTATTTCATCCTTAAAAACCCCTTAAGGTCTGATGTGCGGTATGCATATGTAACAATATAGCTTCCGTCCCTCTCCTCGCCCCAACCTGGGCTTGAACCAGGGACCCTCTGCACACATCAACAACTGACACCCACGAAGCATCGTTACCCATTGCGCCACAAAAGCGCACACCCCGCTAACTAGCTAGCTCACATCAGTTACACATATTAACAGTAGAATAGCTGGGACTCAACGAGTAGCCTACCAATAGCCGCCAGTCTAATAAATACATTTAATATACACAATCACAAATAAATCCATTAATATTGTGTTTAGGAAGGTCATACAAAAACATGATACTAAGACAAAATAATAGAATAGCATGTTTTAAGATGTATTTCTCTGTACTATAGTAGCTGAGGCTATGGTTGCTTA
The DNA here is from genome assembly GCF_901001165.1 of Salmo trutta. Lineage (NCBI taxonomy): Eukaryota > Metazoa > Chordata > Actinopteri > Salmoniformes > Salmonidae > Salmo > Salmo trutta. The sequence goes on along the minus strand of NC_042968.1, from coordinate 5,967,203 downwards.
ATGTCAATAAAAGTAATTGTTTTTGTCACACTGCTTTGCTTTATCTTGGCCAGGTCGCAGTTGTAAATGAGAACTTGTTCTCAACTGGCCTATCTGGTTAAATAATGGTGAAATAAAAACGTTTTTTATTTTTAATAACTTATGCTCTTTCAGATATATATTTCAGGTATAGCAACTAAAACGTCTGGCCTGCATGAACCTCTGTAGGATTATTTGGGAAAGGTAGCAAGCGCCAACAAGCTTCATAAAGTCCCCCTCAAAGACATCTTCTGGTGGTTTCAACGACCATTAACAGCATTAAGGCGGACAATGGCTGACAGTAAAATACTATGACGTCATGCACTGTAACACGCTGTACCATACCGCAGCAACTTTTAAACGAGGAACCACTGTACATTTCAAAAGTGCTGAACAAATAGTTATATTGACTATGTCGGTCTTAGCACGCTCATTGTCTTAATCGAAATTAATGGATTGCCTCTTATCCTTTCCTCATTCCCTTATGCCATAGTTTGTACATCTCAATTGTCAGTAGAAACCACATTTGTTTAAGCAAGTTTTTTTTAAAGACAGTAAATGAGACTGAATTAACGGTTTCACTGCCAGACAAGGCTCCGCTGATAGCCAGGTGTAGCAGTGATAAGGATTCACTCCATGGTGCTGATAAGAAAGCTCTGCTGTTGGGACAGCTTTATGTAGGCCCTAACAGTTTGTGGGCACCGTTTGTCACTGTTCTAGTGCAATTCAATTAAATCAAATGTTATTAGTCAAATACACATTTTTAGCAGATGTTATTGCTTGTGTAGTGAAATGCTTGTGTTCCTAGTTCCAGCAGTGCAGTAGTATCTTACAAATTAACAAATCAAAGTTGTCATCACATGCGCCGAATACAAACAGGTGTAGACCTTACAGTGAAATGCTTACTTACAGGCTCTAACCAATAGTGCAAAAAAGGTAATAGGTGAACAATAGGTAAGTAAAGAAACAAAACAACAGTAAAAAGACAGGCAACCCTAACCCAGGCTAGACAGGGGGGCACACAATGCAAATAGTCCAGGTAGCCATTTGATTACCTGTTCAGGAGTCTTATGGCTTGGGGGTAAAAACTGCTGAGAAGCCTTTTTGTCCTAGACTTGGTACTCCGGTACCTCTTGCCATGCGGAGTAGAGAGAACAGTCTATGACTGGGGTCTTTGACAATTTTTAGGGCCTTCCTCTGACACCGCCTGGTGTAGAGGTCCTGGATGGCAGGCAGCTTAACCCCAGTGATATACTGGGCCGTACGCACTACCCTCTGTAGTGCCTTGCGGTCAGAAGCTGAACAATTGCCGTACCAGGCAGTGATGCAACCAGTCAGGATGCTCTCGATGTTGCAGCTGTAGAACCTTTTGAGGACCTCAGGACCCACGCAACAACACACACAAGTCACAATGACCAGCGTTCCATTATTAAAGTGGCCAATGATTCCGTGTCTATAGGGCAGCAGCCTCTAAAGGTGCAGGGTTGAGTAACCGGGTGGTTGCCGGCTATTGATGGCTATTTTACAGTCCGACGGCCCTGAGATAGGTACATCAATTAATGTATTGTTTAGTGTTGTGGCTTGGCTGGCATGCTTTGTTTGTTTGCCAGATGCTAAAATGCACACTGATACCTTGTAATCGCAGAAGACAAATGGGAAACCAGTCATATGTAAGTAAACTGAAGCATATGAACATAACATTCCCACAGTAAAGTTAATGAAATGCTGTGCCATTATGCAACATTTACATTCTAGGGCCTTTTAACTTGCAGGGATAGGCACTCTCGAATGTATTAATTATAGGCTACCCAACTTTTTCTGTTTCCTATTTTCAGTGGTGTAAAGTACTTAAGTAAACATACTTTAAAATACCAAAGTACTTTTTTGGGGGGGGATCTGTACTTTACCATTTGTATTTTCGACAATTTATTTTCTTTCGGAATGTAGTGAGGTAAAGTACTTTTCACTCCATACATTTTCCCTGGCAACCAAAAACAGTCATTACATTTTGAATGCTTTGCAGGACAGAAAGTGGTCCAATTCACACACTTATCAAGAGAACATCGCTGGTCATCCGAACCGCATATGATCTGGCGGACTCACTAAACACAAATGCTTAATTTGTCAATTATGTGAGTGTTGGGGTGTGACCCAGGCTAATCGTAAATGTAATATATTGTGCCATCTGGTTTGTTAAATAAGGATTTTTTTATTATTCATACTTTTACTTTTGATACTTAAGTATATTTAAAACCAAATAATTTTAGACTTTTACTCTAGTAGTATCATACTGGGTGACTTTCACTTGAGTCATTTTTCTATTAAAAAGGGATCTTTACTTTTACTCTTCTTCCACCACTGCCTATTTCTATCACATTAAATATTAGCCATCAACCGCAAGTAGACCTAATAACTTATGATCATGATAAGTATCCCTACATTTCTGTTATTACAGTGCATTCACTCTGTTATTAGTACACCTGCACAGTAGTCTCACTGGAGATGGATCTGGCCTGAGTGTGATGGTGACTATGTACTGTGGTAATGGGGTGAAGTAAACGTTGTTAAACTGAAACCTAGTCGTGTCATTTTAGTTAACAATAACACATATTCAACTGCCAATTTACTGTATTAACATTCAATTTAATTACATTGTTTCGTTTACCTTAATTTGCTTCCTCTGTAAACGCCGCCACGGCCAGGTGTTTGTTGCTGAGGATCATTAGTAACAGTTGATAAGTAATAAAATACATATAGGCTAATTCAATCGTTAAGGAGTGGAGAGCAGACCAAGCAGTAACAGTTTAAAGGCTAAGCATGGCGCAATACTACCATTGTACACTATTCTATTCTGAACCCGTTCTCTCTATATATATTCTATTGAGTCTGTGGACAAAAATCTAACTAAAAAAAAAAGGTACACCGTATTTAAAGGGATGGCTTAAGACCCTATTGAATGAAAACTCCACAAGAAAATCTGTTGGCCAGCAAGTGGGAGGGTTTCAGTGGTTGAATTACATTTATTCAGCGCGCACAAGGGAACCATGCCTATAAAGCCCGTAACGCACCTTCATGAGGATTTGTTATACACAAGCTGTTCATTTCATGATGTACATAGTAGTTGTAAAGATGAATCGAAGTAACCAAAACACTATCCATACATTGTTTATTTAAACAATTGACTTACAAAAAAGAACAAGCAGATAATGTGGTGACTTGAGCAAGTAGATGTACAGAAAAATAAACAAATATAAAAAAAGGTCACTTTTTATTATAAAACCTCAAATAATTGATTTGATGAGATCACATCCCCACACACCTACTGAAGTTACTACTGCATTGCATTAGATCGCCGTGACATTGGGGTGAGATTGTCATCGGTTAAAATAATCACTCTGCGTTTTAGAAACAACCACAGTCAAAATCCCCTTATAACCAAACACTGTTTCGAGGCATTATTTTAGTACTTATAGCCCCCTATAAATAAATATCACTCTTCAGTCACTCAGTCAACAGTACACATCTTGGTCATGATAAGGATGTCAATGTGGCTCCAGACATAATAATATACCACGTCCCGCATACAGTACATGAATACGCAACAGACATGACACAGAACACGTGACAGACTCCGGTCTATTCCGATGTAGACAGACATCGAACACGCAGCGACAACAGGAATTCGAAAATCTGGTACTTTCTCTACTCAATATATTTCTCAGAGCATCAAAAACATCTTTCTGTACATCGTTTACTTTCAGCATCCTATCTGACATGATCTAAGCAAGACAATTACATCTTATGTTCTTCTAATGCTTTCTGGTGTCTTTCATGACAATGAGAAAAGGAAGAGACTAGAGGCAAGAGAGATTCACACCATCTATGGCAATCGTATTGGCCCCATGATTAAGCAAATGCAGGCCTTACACCAAAAATGTGGGTAACCCCAAGCAAACATACTGTTTTCAATAACACATCCCTATTTCGGTTTCTTAGAGTTATCTGATCTCTGCTAACAAAAGCTAACAATAGTGTTCCAAAGAGAAAGAAATCATCGCAGCTCAGACAATGCACTGTCAGACCTCTCTCCGAACCAGCTACACCAATTCAGCTAAACACGCCAATCAATTCACCACTGGTCTGTACTAATTACCAAACTGATCCAAAGTGCTAGTTCCCCAATCAACTCAAACAACTTCTGGAAGTGGCATTATTTAAATCAAAACATAATAAAAATGTCCAGTTGTGTTTGACATCATACTAGTTCCAAACTTGTTCTAAAAGCTACTTCATATCGGCATAAAAAGAGGACCCCAACATCACTATATGCACATAAAGCCTAGGGTTCATTTCTACGTCACCTCTGTGATCTCGATCTTTGGTGATCGTAATACCTATACTGCGAGTGATAATGTAGCCACCAGGTCTCAATCGATACCTTGGAAGTTTGAATACATGTCAAAAGAGGGAACATTTCAATTTAAAGTAAATTAACTAAAAAGGTGCCAGTGGGGCAAAGCAGCAAGAGCGCCTGGCATGTTACAGAAACCAAGAATATAACTAGATATTATAATGGGAGTAGTGTTTTTCTGATGACTTGCTTTACAATAAAAAGGCCATTCTGTCATAGCAGGGCTCGCCCGCTCACTCTCGTTATCTCTCTCGATTTGCGTAGCCGAGCCAGGGTGAGTGTTTGTCCGTGATTCTTCTTTTATTCCGAGTCCTTTATCAGGCTGAAGCCTCTTCCCAAGGAGAGGAGCGAGAGAAAGGAAGAAAGACTGGGACAGCTGAAAGACCTGAGAATGTCGAGCGCGCTTGAAAGAAGCACCGTGATCAACAAAAGGACAGAGCGCAAGAGTGGATTTAGAAGAGATGGAGGGATGGGGAGAGAGACTGTTTGGTGTAGTGGGCGGGCTCATTGCCGAAGCTCAACGTAATTGGCTGGGAAGAGGCCGTAGGCACCCCGGCACACACCCCTCCACCAGCCCTCGTCAATGGTCTCAATGTTAGTGATGATGTCATCAGGGTCGAAGGAGATTTCGTCATCACCAGCTGGAAGGCAGACATTCCATAGCAGTTGACTTTGCATTCCATTGCCCTCATATTATAAATAATGTCAAAAGGATTTGTGTATATCATGAATGTGTCCGAGTTATTGTATTTTTGGGGTAATTATAAGGAGATCTTGATCTTAAAAATGAGAGTTTTGATAGACGTGATGATTAAAGTATAGCTTATAGAGGGCTTGGCTCCACTCACCTGCTTGGTAGTCATACAGGGCTACTGCCGTTACCCCCAAGTCATCACCGTACTCATATGTCTGGGCGTCTGCAGGGAAAAGGTCACAGGGCATTCACAGAAGACACAGGAACACAAAGAGATTGTCAATTGGGCAAAATTCGGTCCTCTCCTTGACTCCTCCATCCTCCTCTCCCTCGTGACCCAGAAACCGATAAATTGTCACCATATGAGTGTCAATTGATTAATAGGTGAACGGAGGAGCATGCGCCTCTCCTCGATACTCTTTCCCGGCCAAGGATACTTAAGTGTATATCCTATGGGGAAAAGTGTTGTAATACACCACGCTCCCTTTGAATCAGCTGTAGTTTTCATGTAGGATGAACGCATGCACACGATTAAAAACAATACTCTAGCAATCTTTTTATCAATAAAATGTCTGGCACTAGCTCTCCTGTTTTTACTACTTTACACATATTTTGGGATTCCTCCCCTGTATAGGCAATTTGCCTGATGACAAGCTACTGGAGAAAGGGAGTCATTTAATGCATTTGTTTCCAAGTTCTCTCTCTTCCTCTCCTCACATAATCGAGGAGAAGACACAAGGAATTGAGCAAATCCAATCGAGATTCTCCCAATGGCTCAATCGCTTAAAAATCTCTCCTTAAGTCTTTTCCAATCAGTAAAAATTGACAGGTGAAAACAATAAGGTAGAAGCTCATCATTAGGCTGGCTTTCACCTGGTCAGTTCTTTCAGACCAGTGCAATGGATAGGACAGATTTTTCTTAATGAGAAAGAGCCAAGTTAGAAATGGGGTTCACAGTGCCTCAGCAAATGGCATGTCCTGCTCCTCCCCTCTCCCCTCGTTCACTCTCATTCTCTCACCTCCTGTCTCGTCAGGACTCTGGTAGAGCGCCGCCTCCTGGACGGGAGGCTCCTCATACGTCTGCTCGGCAGAGGGACGGGAGGTGGGCTCCGCCTCGTACAGCTCCTCCCCATTCTCTTCTGCTGCAGGATCCTCGTACACACCAGAGTCCTGACACAGCCAGCCGAGGGAGACAGTCAGAAAACAGCTCCTAACCCCTGGGTCAATTCAAATTCCTCCTTAACTAGGAATGTTTTCAATCTTTGGGACTTTACCTTTTTCTTCCTCTATGAAAACATCACAGAAAGCATAGTAAGAATGAAAAAAAGTGAAGTGTCAAAAGAAAAGCGAGAAGAGGACTGCGGCATTGGAATAAAAATCAGACCATCCTTGTTCACGCCAATGTCACTAAACTGCAAGGACTGATGCATCCATTTAAGGATGTACTCATCCATATTTTACACAGCAAACTAACTACTGGCAAAACAAAGGGATGACCATGTAGGCATGATAAGCAAACAGGCATTTGTGGGAGTGCAGTGATTGGTGGAACCGGTTGTCATTCACCTGGTAAACTGGGTCGGCGGCTGCAGGTGCAGGTACAGGCAAAGGTGCGGCTTTCTGGACAGGAGGGGTGGGGCTAATGGTAAGGCTGGGCTCGGGAGACGGGGAGGCAGGCTTGGCCTTGGCCGTCTCCTCTATCTTGCGCCACGCCTCCTCTTGCTCCTGCTTCTCCTTGGCCTGGCGGCGAGCTCTCTCCTCCTCCGCCCGCTTCTTGTCCTCATCCTCCTTCTGCTTGGCGATGTTCTCGAAGCGGGCCTTGATGCTGCCCGTGCTGCTGCCAGCTAGGGAGGGATGACACAGGGAAGGGCAGATCATAATCAAACCTGTGGTTCAAGTTCATATTTTGCAATGATCTTGACAAACATATTGCACATTTACATACACACGCTGGTTTTGTGGTTACTTACCAGTTTCCACAGGCTTGGTCCTCTGGTAGGCAGGGCTTGGTTTCTCCACATCCTCAAAGTTACCTGCACTCTGCCATTCAAACGAGGGGGAGGAGAGTAATTACGAAGAATAGATGAGAAATCCCCAGTCTTTAGATATTAGGTATAGAGACATTGTACCTTATCCATTCTGTCCTTCTGGATGCCAAACTTCCCGCCGAACCCATGGGAGTAGTCTGTAAACAGCGGAGAATAAATAGAATGACTTTAATTCACAGATTCAAGTGATAGTTCACCTGTAAAGTGATGTTTTTAGGGAACCATCGTTTAAATTTAAGAAAGGGTTAAAGTAAAAAAAGGAATGAATCTCATGGCATAAAGACCTGTGAAAAGAGGATAAAATAGAAATGTAAGCTATATTTAACAAGACAAGTCAGTTAATAACTAATTCTTATTTACAATAACGGCCTACCGCCTTGTTCAGGGGCAGAAGGACCTTGTCAGCTTGAGGATTCGATCCAGAAACCTTTCGGTTACTGGCCCAACGCTCTAACCACTAGGCTACCTGCCACCCTGACAATGGAGGAAGGGTAGGGCAATACTTTGTGTATTTGTTGGTATCGCGAAACAAATGTGCACTGATAAGTATTTAGCCAGTTGTCAGTTTCCCACAATATTCACACTACCTTTCTCTTCAGTCATAATCTGTAGCCATTGTAGCCTACTTGTGTTTCTGTTAATATTTCTGAATAAGGGTTGCGTTACCATACAATAGGAATGTCCAAAAGGAATGTATTTATATGCATTTGTAATACCAACTACACTACCGGTCTAAAGTTTTAGAACACCTACTCATTCAAGGGTTTTTCGTTATTTGTACTATTTTCTACATTGTAGAATGTATAGTGAAGACATCAAAACTAATGAAATCATGTAGTAACCAAAACAGAGTTAAACAAATCAAAATATATCTTATATTTGAGATTCTTCAAATAGCTAACCTTTGCCTTGACAGTTTTGCACACTCTTGGCATTCTCTCAACCAGCTTCATGAGGTAGTCACCTGGAATGCATTTCAATTAACAGGTGTGCCTTGTTAAAAGTTAATTTGTGGAATTTCTTTCCTTCTTAATGCGTTTGAGCCAGTCAGTTGTGTTGTGACAAGGTAGGGGTGGTATACAGATGACAGCCCTATTTGGTAAAAGACCAAGTCCATATTATGGCAAGAACAGCTCAAATAAGCAAAGAGAAACGACAGGCCATCATTAATTTAAGACATGAAGGTCAGTCAATATGGAAAATTTAAAGAACTTTGAAAGATTCTTCAAGTGCAGTCGCAAAAACCATCAAGCGCTATGATGAACCTGGCTCTCATGAGGACCGCCACAGGAATGGAAGACCCAGAGTTACCTCTGCTGCAGAGGAGAGACTTACTTGGGTCAAGAAACACGAGAAATGGACATTAGACGGGTGGAAATCTGTCCTTTGAGATTTTTAGTTCCAACCGCCGTGTCTTTGTGAGACGCAGAGTAAGTGAACGGATGATCTCCGCATGTGTGGTTCCCACTGTGAAGCGTGGTGTGGGGGTGCTTTGCTGGTGAGACTGATTTATTTAGAATTCAAGGCACACTTAACTAGCATAGCTATCACATAATTCTGCAGGGATATGCCATCCCATCTGGTTTGCGCTTAGTGGGACTATCATTTGTTTTTCAACAGGACAATGGCCCAAAACACACCTCTTGGCTGTGTAAGGGCTATTTGACCAAGAAGGAGAGTGATTGAGTGTTGCATCAGATGACCTGGCCTCCACAATCACCTCAACCCAATTGAGATTATTTGGGATGAGTTGGACCGCAGAGTGAAGGAAAAGCAGCCAAGTGCTAAGCATATGTGAGAACTCCTTCGAGCGTGTTGGAAAAGCATTCCAGGTGAAGCTGGTTGAGAGAATGCCAAGAGTGTGCAAAGCTGTCATCAAGGCAAAGGGTGGCTTCTTTGAAGAATGTAAAAATATATTTTATTTGTTTAGCACTTTTTTGGTTACTACATGATTCCATGAGGTATTTCATAGTTTTGATGTTAGTCTTTAATATTATTCTACAATGTAGAAAATATTAAAAATAAAAACCCTGAATTGAGTAGGTGTCCAAACTTTTGACTGGGACACACACTTGCTATTGGTGATGAATTTCTATTTTTGTCAATATCGTCCGGCCCTTGGGGTAGGTTTGTACAGTAGGGGTGACGTTTTGAAGGGGGACTAGGACGGGTCAAGGCGCTTTAGACATTCCAAAACTGTGCTGGGGCAAAAGAGAGGAGAATAAGCTTTGGAAAGAAAAGGACGGACAGTGTATGCTGTGCCTTGCTGAGACTCGTGCTTGGCCAGCCTCTCCTTGTGCTCATAAACCAGGGCACACTGGTCTTGCTACTCCACCTCTACCCCATACCGCCCGCCGAACCCACACTTATAGTCTGAAACAATACACAAACATACACCAACAGTATATATAGGCACAAGCAGACATTTACATACAGATATAAACAAGTACACGGGTCAATTGCACTCAGACCAAACACACACGGCGATCCTGCCTTACTACATACAGTATATAAAAAGCACACACGAAAACTTTGCCAAACCAAAAAACCAAGGTGCTATACACGTCCAGTAAATCCAGCCTGAGCGCTAGACTGATCAGTCCGCAGTCTGTCTAGCTTTATCTGTTCTCACTTCCTCTAGTATGAGCCTGTGGCAGATGCCACGCCACCAGACAAAGGAAGTACTTGAACCTCTTTAACTCAATAGTATAACCACAAAATGACCATGAGTAAAAAGTGTCTCAACACATTTCCTGTGTGCATTTTCCTGCTACTAAGGATAGGTGTTAGGTGGAATAAAACCCATGTAAACATAGGCCAAACCACCGGTACCTTTCTGCGACTCGTGGAGCTGCAGTTTCTCCTGGTGGTCCCATCCCAGGGCCGACTTGTCCTGTCTGTCCGTCTGCACACCAAACTTGCCACCAAAGCCCTTCACGTAATCTGTAAAGGGCACAGAGAACATCAGAATGGATACTAAAGTGCAATGTAGGTAGGCCCAAATTGGATAACTCAGTCTGGATAATTCCAATGGCTGATTGGCACACAGTACATTACCGGATAACATATTTGATAACATTCTGTACTACAAAATGGCTACCGTGTAGACCCTCTGGGACAGGTGTCAAAGCCACCATCTCAACCATTGTGTGACCAACTCCTGGGCTGTAAACACTGCCTTGGTGCAGTATGGGTAACAATGGAAGGTCACCTTTCCCTCTCTCTGATACCAGCTGATACCTTCAGCCTGGGATTGCGTAATCAGGGAGGGAAAGCTAATGATAAGGCAACATGTTTCCAGGCCTTCAGGAGAGTTTGAAAACAAGATCCTACAAGCAGAACTATTTAGCTAGTAGGATATTTGGGGCACTGTAGGAGAGAGAAAAGTCTGATTAGAGCCGAGGGAGGTGTAGTACATACTCTGCAGATATCGACGGCCCCACACTGTCTCGCCTCATCCCAGTTGTTACACAGGCACAATAGAAAAACAAGTGTGTATGTGTGTGTGCATAAGGCTTGGGCGGTACACCATACACACCGTATACCAGGGTATTTGGAAAAAGCCACGGGATGGTTTTCAATAACGTCAATACCTAATTGAATCTATTTCTGTGTTTTAATAAATATGAATATTTGAACCTACTTTTTAAGTAAATGCCTGCAGTCAACTTGTGCAATATGTTAGGAGAAAGATCGAGTTCTTCATTTCACCGGTCACATAACTTTTCATTATGAAGCTTACCAATGGTCCCCAGTCACGTGGTGTTTGTTTACAAGCACAGAACGAGACCAGAGCCTTGAGTCAATCACTGTTGTGCAGAAAGTGCCAGGTGATCGAATTACAGTATGGAATTCATAACTAAATGTTTGCCAGCTAGATATCTTATAACTATTAAGTTAACTGTCTAACATGTGCTAAATGCTCTGTGGTTGTGCATTTAATGTGCTAATTTAGTAGCTAGTTAGCTATCTGGCTAACTGTTTAGCTTCCTCCAAAATCAAGCAGTTGCTTGGTAACACCAGAGAATCACCTCTTGGATCAAGAGCCTTGCTGTCTAATATTTGCTTTGGGCGAACAGCAAACTGAGTAGCATTTTTTTGTTACTTGTATAGTTTAGTTCGGAGACTGTACACAATGTCCGCAACGCGATTGTTAGCATTCGCTATGGGATTTTACATTTACTTGTTAGCATGTCTAACCTTTCGGGTTAGAATATCAGTGGGGTTTGAAAACTGGGCCCCTTGTGTTCAGTGCCGGTATTACTGAATAACCCAGTATTGCACACAAGGTCGGCATGACGGTATCACACGCTGGATACCACCCAAGCCTAGTGTGTGCGTGACAAAAGGGACACAAACCTTTCTGAGACTCGTGCTTCTCGGTTTTTCCCTGGTACTCAAAGCCCAAGGCGCTCTTGTCCACCTTGTCCGTCTCCACTCCGAACTTCCCACCAAAACCTTTGGTGTAATCTGGTGATACCCGGGAAAGTGGTTGGGAAAATAGCAGATATAGTTAATCATAGGAAGAAAAAAATAATTAGGTTGGGCTTGCCCCCAAGGCAGAGAATTCAGAGTTCAGTCAAGGTACCATCTGGATACACATTCTATATACACAGGCAAGTGTTAGTCACTGACACACAGCCCAAAAACCAAGTTAAATAGGAACTGCACAGCAGCTGATCAAGCTAAAGCACAACAAAGCACTGAATTTGGCAAGAACAGTGCAAACCGGTGGACTTCAACCCTGGTTGTGGAGAGCTACAGGATGTGCAGGTATTTGTTACAGCCCAGCACTAAAACAACATCAAAACCTTAAGCCGAATTGGGTGTGTCACTTCCTGCCCAGTTCTAAAACCTGCACATCCTGTAGTGTTGTTCCACAAAATGAGTGCCCTTTGATATTTTAAGTAGAAATTGTGCACAAATATTGAATTTTAAAAGGGCTGTTATATTAAATGAAGTGCACTTTAAAAAAAATAGACCACATGGACAATTCAATTAATACATTTGTTTATATGAATAAAGACTTGCTAAAGTGCCAAATTCAGCATTTTGATGTTCCGTCAACCCTGTGTCACTACTATGAATATTTCAAAGTCCTAGTTATTTTTGTTGTTTGACAAAGTCATTTCTGATTAATGTACCATATCAGTCAAAAGTTGACACTCATCTTAATTTTTTACTATTTTCTATATTGTAGAATATTAGTGAAGACATCAAAACTATGAAATACCACATATGGAATCATGAAGTAACCCCAAAAAGTGTTAAATCAAAAATATCTTATATTTGAGATTCTTCAAAGTAGCCACCCTTTGCCTTGACAGCTTTGCACACTCTTGGCATTCCCTCAATCAGCTTCATGAGCTAATCACCAGGAATGCATTTCAATTAACAGGTGTGCCTTGTTAAAAGTGAATTTGTGGAATTTCTTTGCTTCTTAATGTGTTTGAGCCAATCAATTGTGTTGTGATAAGGTAGGGGTGGCAGAAGATATCTCTATTTTGTAAAATACCATATTATGGCAAGAACAGCTCAAACAAGCAAAGAGAAACAACAGTCCATCATTACTTTAAGACATGAAGGTCAGTCAATGCGGAAAATGTCAAGAACTTTGAATGTTTCTTCAAGTGCAGACGCAAAAACCCATCAAGCGCTATGATGAAACTGGCTCTCATGAGGACCGCCAGAGGAAAGAAAGACCCAGAGTTACCACTGCTGCAGAGGATAAGTTCATTAAAGTTACCAGCCTCAGAAATTGCAACCCAAATAAATGCTTCAGAGTTCAAGTAACAGACACAACATCAAATGTTCAGAGACTGCGTGAAATCAGGCCTTCATGGTGAAATTGCTGCAACAAAATAACACTACTAAAAGGACTCCAATAAGAAGAATAGACTTGCTTGGGCCAAGAAACACAAGCAATGGACATTAGACCAGTGGAAATATGTCCTTTGGTCTGAAATCTCAAATTTGGACTTTGGTTCCAACCACCATGTCTTTAGAAGACGCAGAGTAAGTGAACAGATGATCTCTGCATGTATGGTTCCCACAGTCAAGCATGGAGGAGCAGGTATGATGGTGCTTTGCTGGTGACACTGTCAGTGATTTATAAAGAATTCAAGGCACACTTAACCACCATGGCTACCACAGCATTCTGCAGCAATACACCATCCCATCTGGTTTGCGCTTTATTTTATTAAACTAGGCAAGTTAGTTAAGAACAAATTCTTATTTACAATGACGGCCTACCAAAGGGCAAATGGCCTCCTGCGGGGATGTTGGCTGGGTTTACAAATAAACTTATTAAAGTAAAAATATGGGACGAAACACACACACACACACACACACACACACACACACCACGACAAGACAGACAACACTACATAGAGACTCAAGATGACAACACAGCATGGCAGCAGCACAGCATGGCAGCAGCACAGCATGGCAGCAGCACAGCATGGCAGCAGCACAGCATGGCAGCAGCACAGCATGGCAGCAGCACAGCATGGCAGCAGCACAGCATGGCAGCAGCACAGCATGGCAGCAGCACAGCATGGCAGCAGCACAAAACAGGGTACAAACACCGTTGGGCACAGACAACAGCAAAGGGCAAGAAGGTAGAGAAAACAGTACACCATGCAAAGCAGCCACAACTGTCAGTAAGATTGTCCATGATTGAGAGAACTGTCCAGGTAGAGTGTTTGTTGCAGCTTGTTCCAGTCGCTAGCTGCAGCAAACTGAAAAGACAAGTGACCCAAAGATGTGTGTGCTTTGGGGACCTTTAACCTGTTGGGGATAGGGGGCAGTATTTACACGGCCGGATAAAAAAAACACATAGCCGATTTAATCTGATTACTACTCCTGCCCAGTAACTAGAATATGCATATAATTATTGGCTTTGGATAGAAAACACCCTAAAGTTTCTAAAACTGTTTGAATGGTGTCTGTGAGTATAACAGAACTCATATGGCAGGCAAAAACCTGAGAAGATTCTAACCAGGAAGTGGCCTGTCTGACAAGTGGTTGTTCTTCTTGCCTCTGTTATTGAAGACTGAGGATCTTTGCTGTAACCTGACACTTCCTACGGCTCCCATAGGCTCTCAGAACCCGGGAAAAAGCTGAATGACGTAATTCAATGCCCAGGCTGAAACACACTAGCTCGTTTGGCAAGTGCTCTATCAGACGGCCATTAGACGAGGCTCGTGCATGAGGGGATAGCATGCTTTTACTTTTTCTCTCGTTGAATGTAAACAGGCTTTGCCAGTCGGAATATTATCGCTTTTTTTTTTAGAAAAGTGGCATAAAAATTTATTTTAAACAGCGGTTGACATGCTTCGAAGTACGGTAATGAAATATTTAGAAATTTTGTGTCACGAAATGCGCAATGCTCGTAACCCTTATTTACCCTTCGGATAGTGTCTTGAACGCACGAACAAAACGCCGCTGTTTGAACATAACTATGGATTATTTGGGACCAAACCAACATTTGTTATTGAAGTAGAAGTCCTGGGAGTGCATTCTGACGAAGACAGCAAAGGTAATACAATTTTTCTTATAGTAAATCTGACTTTGGTGAATGCTAAATTTGCTGGGTGTCTAAATAGCTAGCCCTGTGATGCCGGGCTATCTACTTACAATATTGCAAAATGTGCTTTCCCCGAAAAGCTATTTTAAAAATGGGACATATCGAGTGCATAGAGGAGTTCTGTATCTATAATTCTTAAAATAATTGTTATGTTTTTTGTGAACGTTTATCGTGAGTAATTTAGTAAATTCACCGGAAGTGTTCGGTGGGAATGCTAGTCACATGCTAGTCACCTGCTAATGTAAAAAGCTGGTTTTTGATATAAATATGAACTTGATTGAACAGACATGCATGTATTGTATAACATAATGTCCTAAGATTGTCATCTGATGAAGATCATCAAAGGTTAGTGCTGCATTTAGCTGTGGTTTGGGTTTATGTGACATTATATGCTAGCTTGAAAAATGGGTGTCTGATTATTTCTGGCTGGGTACTCTGCTGACATAATCTAATGTTTTGCTTTCGTTGTAAAGCCTTTTTGAAATCAGACAGTGTGGTTAGATTAACGAGAGAGTCTTGTCTTTAAAATGCTGTAAAATAGTCATATGTTTGAGAAATTGAAGTAATAGCATTTCTAAGGTATTTGAATAACGCGCCACAGGATTCAACTGGCTGTTGAGTAGGTGGGACGCTTGACAGAATGTGACTGGCAGAATGGGTGATGTATATGGAGGATATCTCAGATAGGGGGGGGGGGGTGTAGAGTGCAGTGACGTGTCCTATAAGGATTATTGATTGCAAATCTGATGGGCGAATGGTAAAGAACATCTAGCCGCTCGAGAGCACCCTTACCTGCCGATCTATAAATTACGTCTCCATAATCTACAGTAGCATGGGTAAAATGGTCATCTGAAACAGGGTTAGTTTGGCAGCTGGGGTGAAAGAGAAGTGATTATGATAGAGCAGGTATTCCCATACTGGTACACCAAATAAATACATTTTAAAACAGTTCATTGAGATTTTCCAACAGGGCTATACGTTTAGGTGAGGTTTTTTTCCCCCTCGCCTGGGTAGCCTTTTTTCACTGCCAAATATCAAACTAAACCATCTAGTGTTTAACACAATGTCAAATACAGGTAGCCTAGTCAAATAATTAACATCCAATCACGTTAACCGTTATTCTCTCGCGGGAATTCCACTAATGGTCCGTATGTAGCCAAACGTAGCTACTGCTCATTCCGTTTGCTCTAAAATTGAGTAATGGTTCAAAAAAAAGTAAAGGCCGCATCCCAGCTCTACTGGTAATACTGCTACTACCAGCAGTACTACATATGCACCTGTCGACGACAAGTTGTTCTGCTTCCACGAGCACATCCAATGCTACCATCAGTAATTTTACATTTGTTGTTAGCCCAGCTAGCATGGACACTGACAGTTGTGAATCTGATGCAGCCGAAGAGCTACTGCCCCCTTACCCGGGAAAGCACCGAACAGACAGGGACTTTGGACCATCGAAGAGGTGCAAATATGATGAGAACTACATTGATTTGGGGTTCACTTATATTGGGAGTAGTGCCATTCCTGAGCCACAGTGTATATTATATGTGCAAAAGTACTCTCTCAACTCAATGAAACCTTCACTATTGCGCAGACATTTAGAAACAAAACATGCCAATTTGAAGAATAAGCCACGGGAGTTATTTGAGTGAGAATTAAGACAACTTTTGAGTAGTAAGACATGTATAAAATAAACAGAAACCATTAATAAGAAGGGGAAGGCGTGTCTTATATGGTGAGTTACCAAATGGCTAGGACAGGCAAGCCCCATACTATTGTGGATGTCTCAATTATTCCTGTTGCCCCAGATATGGTTGGGACAATGCTGGGGGAAAAGGCCAAAAAAACTATACAGACAATGCCTTTATCAAACAACACCATTTCACGACACATCAGTGGCATGGCAGGAGATGTTTTGAAACAATTACTGCTTCGCATACAAGCCAGTGAATTCTATGCATTACAGCTGGATGAGCCAACAGACGTGGTGGGCTTGACATATGTCCATTAAGTTTATGGGGGGGGGGGGGGGTCAATGAAGGAAGAGACATCTTCTGCAAACCACTGGAAACCAGGACAACAGGAGAGGATATTTTGAAAGTACTGGACAGCTTTGTGACATCGAATGGACTTTGGTGGTCAAGATGTGTTGGTATCTGTACTGATGGCGCAAAAGCCATGACAGTGAGACATAGTGGAGTGGTAATGCGCATGCAAGCAGTTGCTCCCATTGC
This sequence comes from Salmo trutta, assembly GCF_901001165.1. Lineage (NCBI taxonomy): Eukaryota > Metazoa > Chordata > Actinopteri > Salmoniformes > Salmonidae > Salmo > Salmo trutta. Next base: position 5,950,213 of record NC_042968.1, on the reverse strand, counting down.
TACACGGCAGCAAGAGCCTCTCGGTGGATGCTGCTAAGGGAATGCCTGACAGCTTGAAAGACATTTTGGACACTACATTGAAAATGGTTAACTTTGTGAAAGCAAGGCCCCTGAACTCTCGTCTATTTTCCGCATTATGCACCGATATGGGCAGCGACAACATACAGAAGTGCGCTGGTTATAATGGGGCAAAGTATTTACAATTATTTTTTTTCATTGAGAGATGAGCTTAAAGTTCTTTGCCGACCATAATTTTCACTTGTCTGACTGCTTGCATGACGACTTTCTCACACGACTGCCCTATCTGGGTGATGACAGGGACTCTCCGCAACTATATTCAACGTGCCGGACAAAATCGTGGCCATGATTAAGAAGTTGGAGCTCTTCTCTGTCTGCATTAACAAGGACAACAAGGTCTTTCCATCAGTGTATGATTTTTTGTGTACAAATTGACTCAAGATAACGGACAATTTCAAATGTAATATAGCGAAGTGCCTGAGTTGGGTGCGCAATTACGCAGGTACTTTCCCGAAACGGATGACACAAACAACTGGATTCGTTATCCCTTTCATGCCCTGCCTCCAGTCAACTTAACGATATCTAAACAAGAGAGCCTCATCGAAATTGCAACAAGCGGTTCTGTGAAAATGTAATTCAATTAGAAGTTACTGCCAGATTTCTGGATTGGGCTGTGCCCAGAGTGACCTGCCTTGGCAAATCGTGCTGTTAAGACACTGAGGCACTTTGCAACCAGGTACCTATGTGAGAGTGGATTCTCAGCCCTCACTAGCATGAAAACTAAATACAGGCACAGACTGTGTGTGGAAAATGATTTAAGACTTGAGACTCTCCAATACAACACATCATTGCAGAGTTATGTGCATCCTTTCAAGCATACCCTTCTCATTAACATGTGGTGAGTTATTCACAATTTCTGATGAACAAATAAGGTTTTATATGTAAGATGGCTAAATAAAGAGCAAGATTATTATTATTTGTGCCCTGGTCCTATAAGAGCTCTTTGTCACTTCCCACGAGATGTGTAAAAAACTCAATCTTATGTTTAATAAATGTATTGTATAGTGTGTGTGTGTGTGTGTGTGTGTGGCAGGTTTACAATGATCGCAAAAAACAACATTTGAGAGTGCGCTGACCCTGATGCTAGAGGGGTACGCAGCTGGAGGTTGAATGTTTGAAGGGGTACGGGACTATAAGAAGTTTGGGAACCACTGCAATAGAGGAAACCAAGTCTAGATTTAACTTTAGCCTGCAGGTTTGATATGTGCTGAGAGAAGGACAGTGTACCGTCTAGCCATACTCCCAAGTACTTGTATGAGGTGACTAACTAAAGCTCTAAACCCTCTGAGGTAGTAATCACACCTGTGGGGAGAGGGGCATTCTTACCAAACCACATTACCTTTGTTTTGGAGGTGTTCAGATCAAGTTTAAGGGCAGAGAAAGCTTGTTGGACACTAAGAAAGCTTTGTTGTATAGCGTTTAACACAAAAGCCGGGGAGGGGCCAGTTGAGTATAAGACTATCATCTGCATATAAATGGATGAGAGAGCTTCCTACTGCCTGAGCTTTGTTGTTGATGTAAATTGAGAAGAGTGTGGGGCCTAGGATTGAGCCTTGGGGTACACCCTTGGTGACAGGCAGTGGCTGAGATAGCAGATGTTCTGACTTCATACACTGCACTCTTTGAGGTAGATAGCAAACCAGGCCAAAGCCCCTCAGAGACACCAATACTCCTTAGTCAGCCCACAAGAATGGAATGGTCTAGCGTATCAAAAGCTTTGGCCAAGTCAAATAAAAATAGCAGCGCAACATTGCTTCGAATCAAGGCCAATGGTGACATCATTGAGGACCTTTTAAGGTTGCAGTGACACATCATAACCTGAGCGGAAGCCAGATTGCATACCAGAGAGAATACTACAGACGTCAAGAAAGCCAGTCAGTTGATTATTGACAAGTTTTTACAACACTTTTGATACAGGAAAACATAGAAATAGGCCTATAACAGTTAGGATCAGCTTGATCTCCCCTTTTAAATAAAGGACAAACCATGGCTACCTTCCAAGCAATGTGAACCTCCCCAGAGAGAGACCGGTTAAAAAGGTCAGAGATAGGCTTGGCAATTATCGGGGCAGAAAACTTAAAGAAGAAAGGGTCTAAACCATCTGCCCCAGATGTTTTTTTGGGGTCAAGTTTAAGGAGCTCCTTTAGAAGCTATGAGGCAGGCAGGGGAAAAAGAGGGAGGAGCATCGGGGCTAGTCGCATTAGAAGGGGTGGGAGATGAGGAAATGTTGGACGGGCAAGGAGGCATGGCTGAGTCAAATAGGAATCCTGACTAAATGAAGAGCTCAGCAATGTGCTTCTTGTCAGTAACAACCACATCATCAACTTTAATGGGCATGGGCAGCTGTGAGGAGGGTTTATTCTCCAGGTCTTTAACTGTTTTCCAGAACGTCTTGGGGTTAGACCCACAGAGAGAGAACTGCTCCGTAAAGTAACTAACTTTGGCCTTCCGGATAGCCTGAGTGCACTTATTTCTAATTTACCTGAACGAAAGCCAGTCAACCTGAGTATGCTTGTGCCGAGCCTTTAGCCAAATGTAATTCTTGAGGTAGTGTAACTGCAAGATCACGGTCGAACCAGGGGCAGAACCTGTTTTTAATTCTCATTTTCTTTATCGGGGCGTGTTTGTTAACTATATCACTAAAGATATCAAAAAAGGTCCAAACTTCGACAGAGGGGATCAAGCTAATTCTATACCAATTTACAGAGGCCAGGTCATGAAGGCAGGCCTGCTCATTAAAGTTTTTTAGCAAGCGTCTATGACAAATCTTAGTGAGACTATCATTTGTTTTTCAACAGGACAATGACCCAACACATCTCCAGGCTGTGTAATGGCTATTTCACCAAGAAGGCGAGTGGAGTGCTGCATCAGATGACCTGTCCTCCACAATCATCCAACCTCAACCCAATTGGGATGGTTTGGGATGAAAAGGGTAGCTACTGTGAAGAATGTCAAATATATTTTGATTTGTTTAACACTTCTTTGGTTACTACACGATTCCATGTGTTATTTAATAGTTTTGATGTTTTCACTATTGTTCTACAATGTAGAAAAGAGTAAAAATAAAGAAAAACCTGTGAATGAGTAGGTGTCCAAACTTTTGGTACTATATGACTGTGTGTCCTCATGTTATGCTACACAAACCTTTCTGGGAGTTAACTTTCACCATATTTTTCCCCACTAAGGTATGTGTGCACGAATGTATGTGTGGGTGTGTCCATGTACAAATTATGTGTGTGTATTACTCGCTACACAAACCTTTCTGTGAGTCGTGTTTCTCCGTTTTGCCCTGGTATTCAAAGCCCATTGCAGTCTTGTCCACGCGGTCTGCCTGCACCCCGTATTTCCCCCCAAACCCTGTGGAGTAGTCTGCACATCAAAGCAGGGGGAGGGGTCAAGAATGAAGCAGGGAATGGTGGCTGCAGTGATGAATACTCAATCAACAACAACAACAAAAAAATAAACCCCTAGCCCATATCATCTAGGCACATGTACAGTAGGTCTGGGGTAAAATTCAGATTGACTGTTTAATAGTATTGGTGTGAGCAATATGGGTACATATCCACCTAGCTTGTCAGAGGGCAAGGTGGAGCTGTTGTCATCTTGCTTAATGTAGTCATTTTAGTTTAAGTGCCTTCGGAGCTAGGGGTTCCTTTGGGATTGGGCACAGAGCTAGCAACTAGATGGGGGTGAGGAACAATGGTGGTCACAGCATGGAATCACAGGAGTGCAGCTGGAGTGGGGAGCACTGACAGCTAAAAGGCAGGAGCATTCTCACTCACACAGCATCGGATGACACTCACACCCATCCTAATACCATAAAGGTCTGACTGGGCCAGATACTATTACATCCAGATGGTCTACAGAGCAGACAGTTCTGAACTATGTGAAGTGTCTAAACAACTAGTGTGTATTCAGAAGGCTCAGGTCAGTTTGGCCTTTTACCGCCTGATGGATACAGTTAGGATTTGTGAGGACTAAGGATAGTGAGCTGATCTTAGATCAGAGTTAAATTGTGCAACTTCTAGCCAGAGTTACAAAACATTGAACTGTTCAACTTGTGTCGTTTGCCTGTTTTAACAGACCGTGTAAAATCACCTTTCTGTGATGCGTGTTTCTCAGTCTTCCCGGCATAGTCAAACCCGACAGCGGACTGAAAAGGGAGAGATCTCCATGTTGAAGTTAACAAAGTCACCAGCCAAAGGAGAACGCAGCATTTCTCAGCACCATCATCCAGTATATTTTCATGCTATTCAAGTATTCTCATCTAAATGACATAACTTGAGAGATGGGCACTTACTCAAAAACTATTATTTTCATTCATCCTATAATTGGGTATTCCTATTGGGTCCTTCAAAAACTATCTTACAAGGGAGCTCTGTCCCAAAATGCCACATCATATTTTATAATTATTTCACCTTTATTTAACCAGGTAGGCAAGTGAGACCTGGCCAAGATAAAGCAAAGCAGTTTGACACATAACAACAGAGTTACACATGGAGTAAAACAAACATACAATCAATAATACAGTAGAAAAATAAGTCTATTTACAATGTGAGCAAATGAGGTGAGATAAGGGAGGTAAAGGCAATAAATAGGCCATGGTGGCGAAGTAAATACAATATAGCAATTAAAACATATTGATGTCAAGACCTAAAAAAATCGCTGTGTGGTCATGAGTAGGGTCATGAGTTTTTTTTCCTGACCATGTGACCTGACCATGTGATGTGACCATGATTAGCGTACCTTGTCGACACGGTCGCCCTGCACTCCAAACTTCCCCCCGAAGCCTTTGGATGTATCTGTCTGAGAGCAGTGCTTGGACAGCTTACTCTGGTACTCATGGCCCACCGCAGACTGGAGGGGGAGGGGGGGGGGGGATAAGAGAAAGAGAGAGGTGAATAAATGCAAACAGTGTGAGGCTGACTGCTGGGTATGCAGTGGTTTGATCAGGTGTTGACAGCCGAGTCACACACAGAGTAAGGTAAACAGTGCTGAGTCAATATTCACAACACACTGAGCAGTGTGTAGGCAGAGTGAGGGGGGGGCTAAAATGGCCCTGTTCTCACACACACACACAAATGGTAACAGTGCACACAGACAGAGAGAGAGACAGAGAGACAGAGAAAGAGAGAGACAGAGCATTGTGGATAACACAACTCAAACAGCAATGATGAGCTCAGCTGCTTTTGCCACAAATCACAGTCAACGCACGGCAACATTCCTGTGTGCACGTGTAAAAGTAAACATGTCAGTGGAAGACTGAAATGCAATTGGCAATTTATGCCAATCAGATGAGGTTAAACTAATTCCATTCCAAAATAATGTTCCTGCGCTCCCTCTGGAGACTGTTGTCATAGCGATCAGCTGTTGGTCCTGGGCTTTGAATCATTGGATAATCAGCTTTTCTACAGATGTGGTCACCAAAATAAAATATAATCAAATTGCTGTGGTCTGAGGGGCATTTCCCGTTCTAGTAATTCTATTACTATGGTCACCACTCACTTTGTCCATGCGGTCCTGCTGCACCCCAAACTTGCCCCCATAGCCATCCGAGGCCTTGGGCATGGTCGCCTGCTCCTTCTGCCTCAGGTCACTGTGCTCCGATGACACGTTCTCACGCAGCTTGTGGATACTGGAGAGGGGGTAGGAGGGAAAAGATTGGGAGGAGGGAGAGAAATAATGGGGTAAGAATGACTGAGCTTCACTGTGGTCCACTGGCCATCCTCAAAAACCTGATGACAGGTTAAAAAAAAAAAAAAAAAAAAAAAGTTGAATGAAAACGATTAAAAGATGTAATATCATCGACAGGTAGACAATGTGAAGACCATGATTACAATGACATTGAAATGATCATGTTTGAAATGTAGTGACACTGATGATGAAAACAGTTGTTGATGACAAGGATGATGAAGCAGCGGTACTTACTTAATGTGCTCCTGGTGACCGGAGCCTTCCACCGTCTTGGCCCCCCATCGCTGTTCCTTCTCCGAAACGTCATTCTGTTAGCACAGAAATAAGGAGCAAAGGGTCAGCGGGGGAGGAGAGGAAAGAGGAAGATAAAAGGGGAAAGAGGGGAGGCAAAGGAATAGAGAGAGGAAGAGGAGAAGTAGTCAAAGAAAAATATTTAGTGGACATGGGGTAAGGAGAGGATATGATGAGGTGTCAATAAGATGAAACAGCAAACACAGGTAAAAAAACAGCCATTGCTCTGGACTAAAACCGAAGTGGGACATCATTACCATGGTTGACTTACCTCAAAGTCTGGATCTGTCTCCCAGTCATCACCTCCATCATCCACCGCCACGGTGACGGACTGACCTGCTGCTGCCTTCCACATCTGGGGAGAATATGCTGGTTATACTGGCTCGCACACACACTTAGCTACTTATGTCCCACAATGTGACTGCCAGAAATGCACTTTCCTGTGAGCTGTTAGAAACGAACATTGCGTTGGCATATCGATATTCAAACATGCATCTTCCTATGAATTTGATAGGACCTGAAACCCATCTGAATGTCATTAAAACATTAGCAGACAATTGAATAACCTATTGAATAACCAGTATGAAGTCTTTCAAAAGCTGGGATGGGGTATTGTGGTGTATTTGTATTTTGTAGGCTGCCTTTGGCCATCATCCAAGTCTCAGCAAGAAGGGCAACTTTTAACTAAGACCTAACTCAGCACAAGGCTGGCATCTGTGTTCAATGAGCGGGTAGTACGCGACGTGGCTCCATTCATTCTGAGATGGGAAAAGGAGGGAGGATGCACCCTGTTACAACATGGGACTTTCTCTCTCTCTGTAACAACAAAATGGTCTTCCGTCTGGCGCAGTTGTGACATACATACCACACCCCATGGGTAGCAAAGCCCCTTGAACGTATAAAATAATCAAAGGGGAGCGGCCATAGACAGGTTGGTTGTTTAGCTACAAAACCGACGTGTGCTTAACTATGGGGCAAAACAGACGGGGTTGGCTTAAAATGTTGACAACATGTAAACAATATTTCGTCTCCAACGTTTATTGAAAACATACATACATTTGCACAATGAACACTTGTTTCTCAAATACATCGTTACAGTTGTTGGCTAGCTATCTAGCGAATTTTTGCCTTATCATTGACGCGAAATCAGTCAAAACAAGCCATGGTATCAAGTCCGGGACAAGATGAAACTAGTTTAATCGAGCCATTTACGATTCCCCACACCGCTGTTTCTTGTTCGCGGTCTGGCCATCCAGCATCAAAACTATTCACGACTTCAGCCCTATTGAAACGTGCGCATTGTTTCAGCTAACCGATCTATTCTAGCGATTCCACGTTAACCGCAAAAGTCACTTATTGTATTGCGCATTGACGATGAGTAGTCATAGTATTGAAGGCTGCCAGCACCACCACACACGTAGATTGAGTGTTTCGTTAGAAAAGCTACGTCCATAATACAAATGCAAGACAATTGGCTTAATTAGCTAACGTTAGCTAGGAAAAAAAATCCAGGCAGCTGTGTATTCATAATGTGGTTAACTAGTATTTCTGCGTTTATTAGCTGGACTGGTCGACTGGACCACTGTAGCAACAATAGTAATTAAAATGTGCTGCCTTGTCAAGTGCACATGCGAGAGATTACAAACAAATAACATTGACATAGCTAGCTTGTGAAGGAGCTACATTATTAGCATTTTCTTGATTGCTGATCTTTATCAAACCTTGTGACACATTTTAATTTGCAGTGATTTAACAGTGGAATCAGAAAAGACGGTACAGGGAATGATATATTTCTATTAGACAGACATGAAGAACAAACTTAGTTAGAGTTCTAGCTACTAAACATGAAGAGGTTCATAGTAAGTTAATAGTATTTCCTGTTCCAGTTACTAGCTCTGCTTGTGTCGAAAATTATTTTGGCACTGGTCGAGCTCGGACTGGTTTTTCAATTCAGCATGCATTCCATCCTGCGAGCGCGTAGTAGTTAGAGATACTTTCATGTTAATCGAAATTACTTACTTTTATTGAAAATGTCCTGCAGTCAAAAATATATATTTGAGATGTGAAAATAATGCACCTCTTGACAGGTGTGATGGAAGATTCCTTTTAGGCCTGCTCTCCCAATATCCCACTTCCTGCTTGGGGAGCGACGCAGTTCTCATAGAGGTAGACAGAGGACTCATCTTTTGCCACGTTCAAACCAACTCGGAACTCAGAAATCTACGACTTCATTGCGTTCAATACAACTGGGAACTCTGAAAAAACGAGCTCCGACCGGAAAAATATTGATTTGAACGGTCATCCAACTCGGAATTCCAAATCGGAAACTCACCCCTTTTTCAAGAGTTCTGACCTGAAGATCACTGACATCATGATTTAAACTCTTTCTCCTACGTCCCAGTTGTTTCGAACACGGCACTAGTATCTGTACCATTATAGTTGCATGGGCAGTGTCATTGAGGCAATCTCCATTTTGAAGTCAATTTTCTTCTTCATGATTGGCTGATCCGCCAATGAAGTTAGAAGTCCCACCCAGTTCACTGCTTTAAAATGGTGGCAGCCCTCAATTGCACTGCCCATGATAATACAGCCTTTTGGCCACTAGAGGGGGGGGGGGGGGACATAAAAGAAGAAGATATAAATCAATCCAAAACCATCCCACTCCTTCAGTCACAGTTCTAATCACATCCCTACACAGGCTCAGGGACATGTGAGGACGGAGCATTCAATCAAATGATTCCTTGTAGTGCCTCTGCTGTAAAATCCCTGAAGCCTCATTCACAATAACCATCAGTACTCAGCAGGGTTGGGGAGTAACGCCACGTGCACACTGCTCGCATCATCACGTTGCTGTACGGTACATTTTATGCAATTGTCACAATCCATGCTCTGCATCTTCACAGTTGAGATCACACAAAGAGAAAACACGCCTTCGGGGAGATGGTGGAAGGGGGCTTGTTGAGTTAGTAGGGAGGAGTGTGGAGATGGTCAACGTCAAAAGTAGAGGGGAGAGATGGAAATGGCGGCGAGAGGCGCTGATGAAATGGAGAAAAAGTTGGTAAAGCAACAGCTGTCCTCAAATGCGAACAATATGGGTGTCAGCTCTGATGGTATGTAGCGGGAGGATGAGGGTCAAGGACCGAATTGGTCGGTAGTGGAAAGACATAGGAAGAAGAGCGATCACGATACAGAAAGCAGTCAAGTGTCTAGTTAAGAAAGCATAAAGAGGGCCAAGGTAGGAAGCAAGAGTAATAATGTTTTGGAGTGGAAAGTGGTGATGGTGTTTGATGAGACCACAGGGCCTCATTTACACCCTATCCGACTAACTAATGCCATAGAGAAAGAGGTAGGTGAAGTCAAATTAGTTCGGTCCATTGCAAATGGTAGGTTGTTCATATTTTGAGGTAGCCAGGCTCAGCAAGAAAATATTTTGAAAATGGAAAAGCTTAATGGGAAGAAGATTAAAAGCCATTTCCCTGGTGCTTAAGCTAGATTGAGGGGAGTCATCACTGGGGTCCCTATATCTATGTCCATGGATGATATTAACGAAAATGAGAAGGAAGGAAGAGGGATTGATGCCAAATGGTTGATCAGTAGGAAAGAGGGTCGAAGAAGTGAAAGCCTATCAGTGCTATTGAGATTTCAGAATGTTTTACCTGGAAAAGCACAGATAGGATTCCTTAGTTTCAATGTCAGAGAATTTGTCCCATCCCCCATTGCAGTGTTTTAAATGCCAAAGAATGGGACATGTAGCTGTTCAATGGAAAGGAAGGAAAATATGTGCGAAGTGTGGAGGGGAAGATGATTACGGTGAATGTGGGAGCAATTTGAAGGTTAAGTGTTGTAAATGTGTGCGTGTGTGTTGGGGGGGGGGGCTCATGAATGTGCTCATGAATATGTTACTATGAACATGCTACTAGGTGACCTAAACTGGGACATGCTTAACACCCCAGCCATCCTACAATCCAAGCCTCATGCCCTCAATCTCACACAAATTATTAATGAACCCACCAGGTACAACCCCAAAGCCGCAAACACTGGCACCCTCATAGATATCATCCTAACCAACGTGCCCTCTAAATACACCTCTGCTGTTTTCAACCAAGATCTCAGCAATCACTGCCTCATTGTCTGCACCCGTAATGGGTCAGCGGTCAAACGACCTCCACTCATCACTGTCAAACGCTCCCTGAAACATTTCAACGAGCAAGCCTTTCTAATCGACCTGGCCCAGGTATCCTGGAAGGATATTGACCTCATCCCGTCAGTAGAGGATGCCTGGTTATTTTTAAAAAATGCCTTCCTCACCATCTTAAATAAGCATGCCCCTTTCAAGAAATTTAGAACCTGACTGCCCTTAACCAACACAAAAATATCCTGTGGCGTTCTGCATTAGCATCGAACTGCCCCCGCGATATGCAACTTTTCAGGGAAGTTAGAAACCAATACACACAGGCAGTTAGAAACGCCAAGGCTAGCTTTTTCAAACAGAAGTTTGATTTCAGCAACTCAAACTCTAAAAAGTTCTGGGACATTGTAAAGTCCATGGAGAATAAGAACACCTCCTCCCAACTGCCCACTGCACTGAGGATAGGAAACTCTGTCACCACCGATAAGCCCACTATAATTGAGAATTTCAATAAGCATTTTTCTACGGCTGGCCATGCTTTCCACCTAACTACCCCTACTGCATTCAACAGCACTGCACCCCCCACAGCTACTCGCCCAAGCCTCCCCCATTTCTCCTTCTCCCAAATCCATTCAGCTGATGTTCTGAAAGAGCTGCAAAATCTGGACCCCTACAAATCAGCTGGGCTTGACAATCTGGACCCTTTCTTTCTAAAATTATCTGCCGAAATTATTGCAACCCCTATTACTAGCCTGTTCAACCTCTCTTTCGTGTCGTCTGAGATTCCCATAGATTGGAAATCAGCTGCTGTCATCCCCGTCTTCAAAGGAGGGGACACTCTTGACCCAAACTGCTACAGACCTATATCCATCCTGCCCTGCCTTTCCAAGGTCTTCGAAAGCCAAGTCAACAAACAGATTACCGACCATTTCGAATCCCACCGCACCCTCTCCGCAATGCAATCTGGTTTCAGAGCTGGTCATGGGTGCACCTCAGCCACGCTCAAGGTCCTAAACGACATCGTAACCGTCATCGATAAGAAACAATACTGTGCTGCCGTATTCATTGACCTGGCCAAAGCTTTTGACTCTGTTAATCACCACATCCTCATCGGCAGACTCAGTAGCCTTGGTTTCTCAAACGATTGCGTCGCCTGGTTCACCAACTACTTCTCTGATAGAGTTCAGTGTGTCAAATCGGAGGGCCTGCTGTCCGGACCTCTGGCAGTCTCTATGGGGGTACCACAGGGTTCAATTCTTGGGCCAACTCTTTTCTCTGTATACATCAATGATGTCGCTCTTGCTGCTGGTGAATCTCTGATCCACCTCTACGCAGACGACACCATTCTGTATACTTCTGGCCCTTCTTTGGACACTGTGTTAACAACCCTCCAGACGAGCTTCAATGCCATACAACTCTCCTTCCTTGGTCTCCAACTGCTCCTAAATACAAGTAAAACTAAATGCATGCTCTTCAACCGATCGCTGCCTGCACCTGCCCGCCTGTCCAGCATCACTTCTCTGGACGGTTCTGACTTAGAACTTGTGGACAACTACAAATACCTAGGTGTCTGGTTAGACTGCAAACTCTCCTTCCAGACTCACATCAATCATCTCCAATCCAAAGTTAAATCTAGAATTGGCTTCCTATTTCGCAACAAAGCATCCTTCACTCGTGCTGCCAAACATACCCTCGTAAAACTGACCATCCTACCAATCCTCGACTTCGGCGATGTCATTTACAAAATAGCCTCCAATACCCTACTCAACAAGCTGGATGCAGTCTATCACAGTGCCATCCGTTTTGTCACCAAAGCCCCATATACTACCCACCACTGCGACCTGTACGCTCTCGTTGGCTGGCCTTCGCTTCATAATCGTCGCCAAACACATTGGCTCCAGGTCATCTACAAGACCCTGCTAGGTAAAGTCCCCCCTTATCTCCGCTCACTGGTCACCATAGCAGCACCCACCTGTAGCACGCGCTCCAGCAGGTATATCTCTCTGGTCACCCCTAAAGCCAACTCCTCCTTTGGTCGTCTCTCCTTCCAGTTCTCTGCTGCCAATGACTGGAACGAACTACAAAAATCTCTGAAACTGGAAACACTTATCTCCCTCACTAGCTTTAAGCACCAGCTATCAGAGCAGCTCCCAGATCACTGCACCTGTACATAGCCCATCTATAATTTAGCCCAAACTACTACCTCTTCCCCTACTGTATTTATTTATTTTATTTATTTTTCTCCTTTGCACCATAATATTTATATTTTAACTTTGAACTTTCTTCAAATTACAAATCTACCATTCCAGTGATTTACTTGCTATACTTTATTTACTTTGCCACCATGGCCTTTTTTGCCTTTACCTCCCTTACCTCACATCATTTGCTCACATTGTATATAGTCTTGTTTTTTTTCTACTGTATCATTGATTGTATGTTGTTTTACTCCATGTGTAACTCTGTGTTTTTGTATGTTGTCGAACTGCTTTGCTTTATCTTGGCCAGGTCGCAATTGTAAATGAGAACTTGTTCTCAACTTGCCTACCTGGTTAAATAAAGGTGAAATATATATTTTTTTTTTAAATGAATGTGCGCTGTCAAAGGACACATTGATAATGAATAAAAAGTTGACTTCATAGCTCTTATTGGTAAGGTTATCAATACGACTCGGGTTGTGGAAAGCAGAAATGCCAGGTTGAAGGTTATTGTGGAGACGGTAAAAGAGATGTTGGGGGTAACAGATGTTACTGTTGAAATGGTTGTTGACATGCTTAACAATCCTAAGGGTGCAGTGTTTCAGAATGATATAGATCAAGTTTAATGGGGTTGGGGAGTTGTGGAGGGGTTTGGGGGGGGGGCAGGTGTGCTAGAAGTTAGTAGGGATTTATTTGGTTTTTATTTTATTTTCATGGTAGTACAAAATTGGGCAGATCATAATTGATTGTACATTCCAGCACAGTAAGTGGCGGCATGCACTTAAACAATTGTTTGCGGACCTCCATGATATCATAGAAGAAGAAGAAGAAGATGCCTGCGGCGGAAGGGGGAGTGCTGGTTGATGGCCGTTGAGTGAAGTCGGTGAGAATGAATGAAAGACAGTTACAGCGGGAAATGGAGCAAAAATAGCAAAAGTTGTAAATCAGTTTATTGTAGGAGTGCGATTCATCAACAACAATGTATTTCTGGGAGATCAATTTGAGGTCATGAAGATGGTTAAGGAGGCATTAGGAAAGGTAGAGCCAGTCAGAGTGACCAGGAATATTTTTTTTCATTTCCTGCTTCTCGAGAGAGGAGAAGGAGAAGGCATTGTGGCTCTCTAAATGATCAGGATCTGAAGTGTAGTTTTGATTTTCGTGTGAAGCTGGGATACATAAGCGTTTGTGAATAAACCTTTGCAGTGTCGAATTGCAAAAGGTATGGTCATGTATCAAGTCTATACCAATGGAAGAAATATGTCTGTAAAGAAGGTGATGATCTACAGTGTTGCAATTGTGGTGGAAATCACATTGCTGAATTCCTGGAGTTCCCTGCTATGGTGGAGGAGTTTGAAGTAGCATGAATCTGGGCTGTACAGCAGGTATCTTACACAGGGGCGCAGGAAATAGTTGAAGGAGCGAGTGGAGCTGAGGAAACTATGGCAGTGGATGCCCAGCAGCCAGTTGAGATTCAGAATGTCATTCATCAGTTGAAGGATACAGATACATTGATAGTGGATTTTATGATGTTTATTGTTCAAGTGATTCATTGAACTGCCCGAACGAGCAAGAAGTCCAAGAAGCTGTACATAATTGTGTCTGCAGCTGCAAGGTGTTTGGGTATTCAGGAATTAACAGCTGAAACATTGCAGGGAATATTGACTGAAGATGATCCCCTCCCAGGCCCCTGAGTCTGTGTAGGGGTGTGATTTGGATTGGACTATGACTGAAGGTGTGGAATGTTTTTTATTTATTTATCTATTTTTGTTTATTTGTATGATGATGTATTTATTTTCCCTTTGCGCAATGGTTTCAAGAAAAATATCCAGTTCATTACCCGTACAGTTGGTGGTTGTCACATCTGCTCCTGCAAAACCCTCTACTGCTCATCCTGTGTCTCCTTAACCTGTCACCACTCCCCCAGTACTCTCTCCCTCTCTCTCTCTCTCTCTCTCTCTCTCTCTGTGTGTGATTGTGTGGGCGGAGACAGGTGTGCTGGAGTCAGAGCAGATCCCCACCAGCTGCAACCTGTTCCATAATCAAGACCTCTATAAATACTCAGCCCTGCCACTTCCACACTGCCAGATTGTAATATCTGCTCAGTCAGTCTGTTTCTAGCTGTTTGTTACTGTTCAGATCATGTTGTGCCTGGTTTCCTTGCCTGATACTGTTTTCCTCTCCGCTACAGTTCTGCCCGCTCTGACTCTGATCCCTGTCTCCAGTCCCACGTCTCGTCATCCTGCTACTCTGTCCTGGATTCCCCACTCTTCTACTCCTTTGGATTCCTCTCCGGACCTGCTTACCCCATCCCAACCCCTCTCGCTTCAGCCTCTGCACCTGGTTTCTAGCAATCTGCTAGAGCTTTCCCTGACCTGCACTCCATCTCCCCCCTGTGTTTCAATAAATACCTTGGTTACTTCATCCCAGTCTCCTCGTCTGAGTCTGCTCTTGGGTTCCCCTGTTCCACTCCATGTAACAGTGGTGGCATGCACATTAAATTAGTACGGACGCCAGTATATCAGAGGAAGAGATCATGCAAAAGGTAAACTTTTATATCACTTTGTAAAAGATGACTGTAGAGAAATGGGAAACCTGAGCAACAGATACAGTACATAAAGGGTAGAGAAGGAAATACAGCCAGCAACCACCGTCTCTGGCATTTTATCCCAATCATGTCATCCATTTGTAAAATAATGTCCCACAAGTGGGAATATGACAGACAGGGACAGCCAGGTGCAGGATAGAGGACAGGGAGAGGAAGAGAAGACACAGGTGAACACTTGAGGTCGCTATACGGGAAGAGCCTATGTCCTCAGAGTAAACCCCTATGCTGACCCTGAGAACCACTCAAGCTACCAGACCTCCGACCCCAAGCACCTCTCAAGTCACCCAACCCACTAGACCCCATACCCGGAAACCCCAAGCCCTTAGACCCCTTCCCAGCAGCGCATTTTGACTGCAATCTAAGTAGAAGCAGATGGCCTGTCCGTTCCAGCACCACCTGCAGTTGACGAAGATTAGCTTTTTACCCAAAGCATTGTACCTTTGCTGAAAGGGCTGTCATTCCAAAAGAACGCCATTGCCAAACGCCAAAGTCACCAGCTGCTCTATGATGCAGCCTTTACTTGTAAGTAGCTAGGTTTTTGATAAGGGTGTTGATTGTGGCCTGTGTAATGTTGTCCCACCCTGCTTCAGTGGCTGCGCGAAGTTGCTAGATATTGGCGGGAACTGGAACACGCTGTCGCACACGGCAATCCAGAGCCTCCCAAACATGCTCAATGAGTGACATGTCTGGTGAGTATGCAGGCCATGTTTCAGGAATTGTGTACAGATCCTTATCATGCTGAAACATGAAGTGATAGCGACGACTGAATAGCAAGACAATGGGCCTTAGGATCTCGTCATAGTATCTCTGTGCATTCAAATTGCCAACGACAAAATGCAATTGTTTGTTGTCCATAGCTTATGCCTGCCCATACCATCACCCCACCGCGACCATGGGGCACTCTGTTCACAACGTTGACATCAGCAAACCGCTTGCCCATCCACCGCCATCTGCCCTATACAGTTGAAACCGGGATTAATCCGTGAAGAGCACACTTCTCCAGCGTATCAAAGGTGAGCATTTTCCCCCTGAAGTCTGTTACGACGCCGAACTGCAATCAGGTCAAGACCCTGGTGAGGACAACGCACATGCAGATGAGCTTCCCTGAGACGGTTTCTGGCAGTTTGTGGAGAAATTCTTCAGTTGTACAAACCGACATTTTCATCAGCTGTCTGGGTGGCTGGTCTCAGACGATCCCGTAGGGGAAGAAGCCGGATGTAGAGATCCTGGGCTGGTGTGGTTACACGTGGTCTGCGGTTGTGAGGCCGGTTGAACGCACTGCCAAATTCTCTAAAATGAAGTTGGAAGTGGCTTATGGTAAAGAAATTGACATTCAATTCTCTGGCAACAGCTCTGGTGGACATTCCTGCAGTCAGCATGTCAATTGCACGCTCCCTCAAAACATGAGACATCTGTAGCATTGTGTTGTGTGACTAAACTGTGCAATTTAGAGTGGGCTTTTTTGTTGTCCTGAGCAAAAGATGCACCTGTGTAACAATCATGCTGTTTAATCCGCTTCTTGATATGCCACACCTGTCAAGTGGCTGGATTATCTCGGCAAAGGAGAAATGCTCACTAACAAAATTTGAGAGAGAAAAGCTTTTTGTCGTATGGAAAATTTCTGGGATGTTTTATTTCAGCTCATGAAACATGGGACCAACACTTAACATGTAAAGTTCACACTTTTATTCTGTATACTACTCACATAAAGGTTGGATGGAAACCTGCTTACATTTATATATTGACACACAGTAATATTATTTTTCTCAACTTTCCTTAATGACTCAAATTTAAAGTGGTGTGTGTGTATATGCAGTGCATTTGGAAAGTATTCAGACCCCTTGACTGTTTTCACATTTTGATATGTTACAGCCTTATTCTAAAATTGGCTAAGTGTTTTTTTCCCCCTCGTCAATCTACACACAATACCCCATAGTGAGAAAGCAAAAACTGTTTTTAGAAATGTTTACAAATTTATATAAAATTAACTAAAATATTAAATTTACAGAAGTATTCAGACCCTTTTACTCAGTACTTTGTTGAACTTTGTCTTAGTTATGACACTACAAGTTTGGCACACCTGTATTTGGGGAGTTTCTCCCATTGTTCTCTGCAGATCCCCTCAAGCTCTGCCAGGTTGGATGGGAAGCGTCGCTGCACAGCTATTTTCAGGCCTCTCCAGAGGTGTTCGATTGCGTTCAAGTCCGGGCTCTGGTTGGGCCACTCAAGAACATGTAAAGACTTGTCCCGAAGCCACTCCTGCATTGTCTTGGCTGTGTGCTTAGGGTAGTTGTCCTGTTGAAAGTTGAACCTTAGCCCCAGTCTGAGGTCCTGAGCACTCTGGAGCAGGTTTTAATCAACGATCATTCTGTACTTTGCACCGTTCATCTTTGCCTCAATCCTGACTAGTCTCCCAGTACCTGCCACTAAAAAACATCCCCACAGCATGATGCTTCCACCACTGTGCTTCACTGTAGGGATGGTGCTTGGCATTCTGGCTAAATAGTTCGATCTTGGTTTCATCAGACCAGAGAATCTTGTTTCTCATGGTCTGAGTCCTTTTAGGCGCCTTTTAGTAAACTCCAAGTGGGCTGTCATGTGACTTTTACTGAGGAGTGGCTTCAATCTGGCCACTCTACAATAAAGGCCTGATTGGTGGAGTGCTGCAGAGATGGTTGTGGTTGTTGAACTTAGTGGGTTTTGTCTGGCTAATAGCCTACACAAATGGGCTGCATTATTCAAGGTAAATTAAATAAAATTGAATCCAAATTGGGACTCCCCTGGTGTCCTAAAGTCCTCCTTTTTTGTCTGCAAATGTTTTCACCACGGCCTGTAGGTCCAGGGTGTGGCCCGACTGTTTTCTATACTGAGTATTGCCAACCCGGATAGTTTCCTGAGTCATTGTGTATTATATGTCCATTGTGCTACAAACCATTTTTACTTAGTCTTGAATGATGCATGCCAATATATACCAGAGATAAGGGACTATTGGTATTGCAACCACTCAACTCAAACGCCAGTTCACCAGTATGAAAGAAATCACAAACATCTTTTTTTGTTTAAGTCTTCAAGAACTATTGTCTGCGTAAGAATAATCTGTTTGCATTTGCCAATTTATTGCCTGTCCAGTATCCAGACGACCTGTCCCCAGAGCTTCCTATATACACTGCTCAAAAAAATAAAGGGAACACTTAAACAACACAATGTAACTCCAAGTCAATCACACTTCTGTGAAATCAAACTGTCCACTTAGGAAGCAACACTGATTGACAATAAATTTCACATGCTGTTGTGCAAATGGAATAGACAACAGGTGGAAATTATAGGCAATTAGCAAGACACCCCCAATAAAGGAGTGGTTCTGCAGGTGGGGACCACAGACCACTTCTCAGTTCCTATGCTTCCTGGCTGATGTTTTGGTCACTTTTGAATGCTGGCGGTGCTTTCACTCTAGTGGTAGCATGAGACGGAGTCTACAACCCACACAAGTGGCTCAGGTAGTGCAGCTCATCCAGGATGGCACATCAATGCGAGCTGTGGCAAGAAGGTTTGCTGTGTCTGTCAGCGTAGTGTCCAGAGCATGGAGGCGCTACCAGGAGACAGGCCAGTACATCAGGAGATGTGGAGGAGGCCGTAGGAGGGCAACAACCCAGCAGCAGGACCGCTACCTCCGCCTTTGTGCAAGGAGGACCAGGAGAAGCACTGCCAGAGCCCTGCAAAATGACCTCCAGCAGGCCACAAATGTGCATGTGTCTGCTCAAACGGTCAGAAACAGACTCCATGAGGGTGGTATGAGGGCCCGATGTCCACAGGTGGGGGTTGTGCTTACAGCCCAACACCGTGCAGGACGTTTGGCATTTGCCAGAGAACACCAAGATTGGCAAATTCGCCACTGGCGCCCTGTGCTCTTCACAGATGAAAGCATGTTCACACTGAGCACATGACAGATGTGACAGAGTCTGGAGACGCCGGCATGACCGGTTTGGCGGTGGGTCAGTCATGGTGTGGGGTGGCATTTCTTTGGGGGGCCGCACAGCCCTCCCTGTGCTCGCCAGAGGTAGCCTGGCTGCCATTAGGTACCGAGATGAGATCCTCAGACCCCTTGTGAGACCATATGCTGGTGCGGTTGGCCCTGGGTTCCTCCTAATGCAAGACAATGCTAGACCTCATGTGGCTGGAGTGTGTCAGCAGTTCCTGCAAGAGGAAGGCATTGATGCTATGGACTGGCCCGCCCATTCCCCAGACCTGAATCCAATTGAGCACATCTGGGACATCATGTCTCGCTCCATCCACCAACGCCACGTTGCACCACAGACTGTCCAGGAGTTGGCGGATGCTTTAGTCCAGGTCTGGGAGGAGATCCCTCAGAAGACCATCCGCCACCTCCTCAGGAGAATGCCCAGGCATTGTAGGGAGGTCATACAGGCACGTGGAGGCCACACACACTACTGAGCCTCATTTTGACTTGTTTTAAGGACATTACATCAAAGTTGGATCAGCCTGTAGTGTGGTTTTCCACTTTAATTTTGAGTGTGACTCCAAATCCAGACCTCCATGGGTTGATAAATTGGATTTCCATTGATTATTTTTGTGTGATTTTGTTGTCAGCACATTCAACTATGTAAAGAAAAAAGTATTTAATAAGATTATTTCTTTCATTCAGATCTAGGATGTGTTGTTTAAGTGTTCCCTTTCTTTTTTTGAGCAGTATATTTTTATGCATATTTTCTCATTCATTCCTTTACACTTGTGTGTATAAGATAGTTCCTGTGAAATTGTTAAATTACTTTGTAAATATTAATGCATGGTCGGAACTAGAAACACAAGTATTTTGCTGCACTCGCATTAACATCTGCTAACCATGTGTATGTGACAAATAAAATGTGGGTCTCGCCTTGTGCCCTTATACAAGGTATCATTTCCAAATGTAATTTCAAAGACATACACATAAAATACAATGACAAAATGCAAAAAAGGAATACAAAACGCAAACGTATAAAACAAACGCATTCTTCAGTAAAGACTGTTGGTCTTTACTGAGATTATTCCTCAAGTAAGGTGCAAAAATCTGATTTACCTAACTTTGTACAGACCAAAGGAATTTCTCTAGCTACCCATCACCAAGACCAGGTATGGTAAAACTCATACATCTAAAGGTTATTAATGATGTTTGGTACAGCAGGAGTTTTTGTAAAAGAGATTTATAAATGAAAAGAGAACAATAAAAATTGACCTATGGGACATCAAAGACGGTCAGCCTACTTTCTGATAGTGAATGCAGGGATGTGTACTGAACCTATACCTGTAATAAAACAAAGTGCTCTATGGTAAACTGCATCTAATGGCTTTAATGAAGTGGCAGCTGCATTCATATACTGTAGATGATGTTGCCATAACCTAGGACTGGTAAGAACATAACTTTTAATGATCTGCTTTCTACTAGTAAGTGAGAGGCCTGACCCATTTCTTTAGAAGAATACCCTTTTTATACTCAGCTTCTTGACAAATTCATCAATATGCTTTTTAATGAAACTTTTACAGCAGTGGGCTAAATCAGGGTCACACAGAGTCATTCTTGGTAGTCTTAAACAAATCTGCTTTGGAACAAAAGTATACACCTCACACACATGGTTATGGGCTTAAAAAGGCACCTGTCCATGTCAGATATGGGGATGAAATGTATTCAATTTTAAGTTTGCATCCCAATATTACACTTTATAAACAAAACAGAAGACTGAAATAACAAAACTGTTTGACATAGAATCACAAGATCTTCCAGTTGCTTCCATCGTTTGAGTCGGTATTATGTAACGGAGACGCTGTGAGTCAAGAAGCAGGTGAAATGTTTAATAAACCAACAACCCTGAAACGAGACAACATAACAGTGGCGATAATGCATGAACACAGGAACAATACTGACTGAGGAAGGAACCCAAGGGAGTGACAGATAAAGGGGAGGGAATCAGGAAGGTAATGGAGTTCAGTTGAGTATCATAATGATCTGCAGGTGTGCGTAATGATGGATCCCAGAACCGGTGGTTAGTATCCCGGCGAAGTCGAATGCCGGAGGGGAGGAGCGGGAGTAGATGTGACACTCTCCATGGCCTTCATGGTTTCATATGTTTTCTTTTCGATGATAGATCAATCTTCTTCCGCTAAGCCCAAGTTTTGTTTTGAGGACAGAACGGACCATCTTTGTATATGTTCACGATGATGGAAAAAAACTGTTGCACTTGTTTAATCAAATCAAGCACCTTAAGCAAATCTTGCCACTTGAAGCTAAAGACAGGCACAAAATAGTTGACTTCTGTGCAAGCTTTTTAAAATACATACGAACTAACAGATTTGGTGGCATTTGTGCAGTTGAATTCAGAACAGTCTAAAATTGTCACTTTTGGAGTCTAGACTATACGCTACTGAAGGGATTCTTATGGCTTCAAATCATCTCACCCACAGACTTCCTCTTCCGATGCGTACCCAGACAGGGATGTTCCACTCAGGGCCTGTTCGATCTGACGTTTGCTTAAGATAAGACTTGCTCTTCCTCTCGTGAAACGCAGGAGAAAAACTCCCGGTTATCGGCTGAAAAGGGGTGTTGAGGCAGCTGTGTGTAAAGATTTTCACTGTTTAATCATCCGGTTGGAAAATGTAACCCATATGGCCTTCACTCATATCAATCCCACCTTAAAAACAATCAGGTGCATCACAAAAAATGGCATCAATGGTTTTGTCATTGTGGCCCAGACATGAAGGACACATTACACCTAGAATTGGTCTGGGAGATATGTTTTCTATAGTTTGTGGCTTCTCTCTGAAGTTTCTTGTCGCTCGTAGTGTTCACAGGAGTCTAAGTCTAAGTCTTACACTTACTTATAATCAGCAGACCTACCCAGAAATTACTTTTTCATTCTACAAGGGGTCACAAGCTCACTACACAGCAGTTCCTTAAGTTCACTACAAAAATTACCCAACTGTTTCAAATGTTCAAACACATTTCCTTAAGTTTAGCAAGGTCACCACACGACACATCAATCACCAGCCCATTACTTTTTATTTCAAACGAGCTTTACTTCAAAGAAACAGCTGCAGTATCAAGTTACATAAGCACACACTAAACAACATGAGAACATCCGGACAGGATGTCCTTAAAAGGTCAAACACAGGACACAGGAAAATCAATCACTTTTTGACAGCAACAGTCTACTATACTCTCTCTGTAATCCTAGCTAAGCACACCATAGGAGTTCCCATAGTATATAGACACTTCGGTATACACAAAATGTAATGTGAACAGGGGAGTTAAGCAATGGCACTATGTTAAGGAATGTACATATTTTCATATGCTTTTTTCATAGACCATCTATTATATTCTTAATGTTCTTCATAGTCAACTAGCTTAACTGAAATATATTATTTTATCATTCTTCTATTACTAAATTCTATATATATCCTATATGGTTTTTTTTAGCAGTCTCGGGCTAGGCAATAGGCTCCTCTAGTATAGTCACAGTGAAAGTAACCTTTAAGGCAAAGAACACCAAATTCACCTCAGACTGTTACAGTAATAAGCTGTTGGGTCATCTCATCACCAAATGCCATTCTCTGTGCTCTTACATACAGTAGGGACAGTCTTGTTCCCTGTGCATATTCAAAAGTTAACTTCTGTATATGGAGGAGCTACACTTTTCTGTGCTGTAAAAAACAATTCACATGATGTACTTTTACTGTCCATGTCCTCTATTCAACATTCCTATTCTTGTGTTCCTATTGCCCAGTCGCAAATCAACCACTAGCCCCTAAACCCAAGACACTCATCTTGATGCCCACTTGAAGAGCTGATCGAACTGAATACCCCTGTAGGCAACATGGTAGAAATTTCACCCCCATCTATTCTGCCTCACTGATCTGTGGGAGCATCAAGTGTCCAGGGTTAGGTGCTAGCTGTTCGTTTTGGACTGGACCACAGTCTGTTCCAGCCTTGCTTCGTAATGTGACAGTATGGTGTTAGAGCGCTGTGTCCTCGGACCCAAACAGCTTGGTAGCGATGGCCTTGCAGTCAGTGAGGGGGGCTTTCCCGTCGAAGTCTGCAGGCAGGATGTCAGCATCAAAATCATTCAGGTAGCCATCCAACTCATCACCGTGAACAAAGACCTGCCAAGAGGAGGAGCCACAGACCAAAATTAGAGGAGAGGAAAAGGTAGGTGCACAATACATTCATAATTAACAATTTCAGAGACATGGTTGAATACCAACATTTCAGACACTGAGTAAAAAATCCAGGGTTACATATTATCTAGAATTGATAGGTGCACTTGAGGTGGGGCAGTAGCAACCTATATCCTCGGTTAATTACTTTCTATGAAGATTTCACCTGAGATTGTCCCTTTAGATATTGAAGGATTATTTATTAAAATAACTACATGAGAAAAAGTAATTGATGATTGTTAACATTTAGTAGACTCCATAAACAATATTATCACCACTGTTAATTCAATGTATTGGTCAAATAAATGTATAATCTTAAGTGACTTTAATAAGAATTGCCTCGATAAATCCTTTGCTAAGGGACAGATTGAAATTTAGGTTGGATGGGGAGCGTCGCTGCACAGCTATTTTCAGGGCTCTCCAGAGATGTTCGATTGGGTTCAATTCCAGGCTCTGGCTGGGCCACTCAAGAACATTCAGAGACTTGTCCCAAAGCCAATCCTGCGTTGTCTTGGCTGTGTGCTTAGGGTCATTGTCCTGTTGGAAGGTGAACCTTGGCCCCAGTCTGAGGTCCTGAGCAATCTGGAGCAGGTTTTCATCAAGGGTCTCTTTGGCCATAATGACCATTGTTATGTTTGGAGGAAAAAGGGAGAGGCTTGCAAGCCGAAGAACAACACCCCAACCGTGAAGCACGGGGGTGGCAGCAACATGTTGTGGGGGTGCTTTGCTGCAGGAGGGACTGGTGCACTTCACAAAATAGATGGCATCATGAGTAGGAAAATTATGTGGATATATTGAAGCAACATCTCAAGACATCAGTCAGGAAGTTAAAGCTTGGTCCCAAATGGGTCTTCCAAATGGACAATGACCCCAAGCATACTTCCAAAGTTGTGGCAAAATGGCTTAAGGACAACAAAGTCAAGGTATTGGAGTGGCCATCACAAAGCCCTGACCTCAGAAATTGCAGCCCAAATAACTGCTTCCCAGAGTTACAGACATGTCAACATCAACTGTTCAGAGGTGACTGTGTGAATCAGGCCTTCATGGTTGAATTGCTGCAAAGAAACCACTAATAAAGGACACTAATGAGAAGAAGAGACTTGCTTGGGCCAAGGAACACGAGCAATGGACATTAGACCGGTGGAAATTTGTCCTTTGGTCTGGAGTCCAAATTTGATCTTTTTGGTTCCAACCGCCATGTCTTTGTGAGACGCGGTGTGGGTGAACGGGTAATCTCCGCATGTGTATTTCCTACCGTAAAGCATGGAGGAGGAGGTGTTATGGTGTCGGGGGGCTTTGCTGGTGACACTGTCTGTGATTTATTTAGAATTCAAGGCACACTTAACCAGCATGGCTACCAAAGCACTCTGCAGCCTTCTGGTTTGGGCTTAGTGGGACTATAATTTGTTTTTCAACATGACAATGACCCAACACCTCCAGGCTGTGTAAGGGCTATTTTGCCAAGATGGAGAGTGATGGAATGCTGCATCAGATGTTCTGGCCTTCACAATCACCCGACCTCAACCAAATTGAGATGTTTTGGGATGAGTCGGACCGCAGAGTGAAGGAAAAGCAGCCAACAAGTGCTCAGCATATGTGGGAACTCCTTCAAGACTGTTGGAAAACACCAAGAGTGTGCAAAGCTGTCATCAAGGCAAAGTGTGGCTTTTTGAAGAATCTCAAATATAAAATGTATTTAGATTGTTTAACACTTTCTTGGTGTTAAACAAATCTAAATATTTCACAGTAGTTTCATAGTTTTGATATCTTCACTATTATTCTACAATGTAGAAAATAGTAAAAATAAAGAAAAACCCTTGAATGAGTAGGTGTTCTAAAACTTTTGACCGGTAGTGTGTGTGTGTGTGTGTGTATACATACATACACACATACATATATAGATATATATATACATATATATATATATACACCCCCAATAAAGGAGTGGTTCTGCAGGTGGAGACCCCAGACCACTTCTCAGTTCCTATGCTTCCTGGCTGATCTTTTGGTCACTTTGAATGCTGGCGGTGCTTTCACTCTAGTGGTAGCATGAGACGGAGTCTACAACCCACACAAGTGGCTCAGGTAGTGCAGCTCATCCAGGATGGCACATCAATGCGAGCTGTGGCAAGAAGGTTTGCTGTGTCTGTCAGCGTAGTGTCCAGAGCATGGAGGCGCTACCAGGAGACAGACCAGTACATCAGGAGACGTGGAGGAGGCTGTAGGAGGGCAACAACCCAGCAGCAGGACCGCTACCTCCGCCTTTGTGCAAGGAGGAGCAGGAGGAGCACTGCCAGAGCCCTGCAAAATGACCTCCAGCAGGCCACAAATATGCATGTGTCTGCTCAAACGGTCAGAAACAGACTCCATGAGGGTGGTATGAGGGCCCGACGTCCACAGGTGGGGGTTGTGCTTACAGCCCAACACCATGCAGGACGTTTGGCATTTGCCAGAGAACACCAAGATTGGCAAATTCGCCACTGGCGCCCTGTGCTCTTCACAGATGAAAGCAGGTTCACACTGAGTAAATGTGACAGACGTGACAGAGTCTGGAGACGCCGTGGAGAACGTTCTGCTGCCTGCAACATCCTCCAGCATGACCGGTTTGGCGGTGGGTCAGTCATGGTGTGGGGTGGCATTTCTTTGGGGGGCCGCACAGCCCTCCATGTGCTCGCTAGAGGGAGCCTGACTGCCATTAGGTACCGAGATGAGATCCTCAGACCCCTTGTGAGACCATATGCTGGTGCGGTTGGCCCTGGGTTCCTCCTAATGCAAGACAATGCTAGACCTCATGTGGCTGGAGTGTGTCAGCAGTTCCTGCAAGAGGAAGGCATTGATGCTATGGACTGGCCCGCCCATTCCCCAGACCTGAATCCAATTGAGCACATCTGGGACATCATGTCTCGCTCCATCCACCAACGCCACGTTGCACCACAGACTGTCCAGGAGTTGGCGGATGCTTTAGTCCAGGTCTGGGAGGAGATCCCTCAAGAGACCATCCGCCACCTCATCAGGAGCATGCCCAGGCGTTGTAGAGAGGTCATACAGGCACGTGGAGGCCACACACACTACTGAGCCTCATTTTGACTTGTTTTAAGGACATTACATCAAAGTTGGATCAGCCTGTAGTGTGGTTTTCCACTTTAATTTTGAGTGTGACTCCAAATCCAGACCTCCATGGGTTGATAAATTGGATTTCCATTGATTATTTTTGTGTGATTTTGTTGTCAGCACATTCAACTATGTAAAGAAAAAAGTATTTAATAAGATTATTTCTTTCATTCAGATCTAGGATGTGTTGTTTAAGTGTTCCCTTTCTTTTTTTGAGCAGTGTATAAACATTTTCAGGGATTATGTTTTAAATGCTCATAGAAGGGCGGTAAATGTGTACATTTTCCTGTTTCAAAAATATTTTGTTAAAAACAAGCAGTTCAGTTACTCTGACCCTCAGTTGCTGCCAGCAGCAGCAGCACGCATAGGCCGTGCGAACATTGCCTCAATGACATGGCAAGATTTCATAGCATAAATTTTAACAGCACAAAGTAAATGGACCGTTCTGCGGCGTTCAAATATGCATCCATTCAGCCAGAACTTCTGGGTCTGCTCTAGTCTCCCAATGAGTTTCTTGTGCCAGACGGCTTACTTCCGCACGTGAGACTAGATCTGCTCTATTAGGTACAGACAGCGCTTAAGCAAAAAGTTAATTGTAAATAAATAATCGTAACAGTCATGGGAGCATGTGCACCTGATAAACCACACAACTATATTCAAACAAGAGTCGAAGGACAGAGGAATACACTAGCTAGAACCTTCTCGTCGAAGATCTGGTAAGACAAAAAAGCATGGACAATTTTATTGTTTCCCCCCATGTTGTTCATCAGGTTCAATTGTAGGTGAAAGGGCGATGTGTGGACTAAAACAGCATAAAACCTTGTGAAGTAGTTTGGTCAATTTTTTTGGTCTAAGTAGTTATCTACCTTTGATAAGCAGCTAGCTAGCTATAGCTAGCTGGTAGCTTGCTAGCTAGGTAGCTCCCATGCCAATTTCAAGTCTTCCTAAACTGATATCTGACTAACTTGGAAATATGAAGTTATTTCAGAATTAAAGTTAATAACTGGCTAGAGCATCATCCTTTGTGACATGTTAGCTAGCTATCCCCACTTAGATAATGTGTTTTCACTTTTGCATGCTTGTTGCGTTCTCCCTGGTGAACTCGTGGGTTAGTGACATCAGCTGGCTGCTCATTCTAAATAATATAATTTAATCTGTTCAAAACAGTGGAAGCATGTGCAGCAGTGATCATTCAGTTTTTGACATGCAGAAGTGAAATAGGTGTATTTATGCTGTTGTTCAAACACACAAATAACTTTATATATATTCTCAAAGAAACTACCGGTAGTTCGAAAACTTGGCATCATTTTTGCCATGCTGCTTTGTTGACAACTCCAACCACCTCGCGCATCTGGTATTCAGCCAATTAGCGGCCACCACTGATTGGTACCAATTTCTTTTTAAATGTATCAACTTAGGTTTTCCTTACTATATACAGGGAAATTTAAGTATACAAGACTCACACTACTTCTTTTGACAACAGCAGCAACTACAAATTCCAAGGGTACATCATGAGATTGGAGTAAGATCTTTAGTATTTGTTATTTTTTTATTTGGACACCTGCATCCTGCAAAATAAATAAATATCTGGTATCTGTATGGAACTAATGCTGACATCTTGTTGTACCTAAGCTACAGTGCACAAACCTTGTCAAACAAGAAAATGGATGAGGCTGAAAGAGAAACAGCTAGCCTAGCGGCAGGTAGTCTAGCGGTTAAGAGCGTTGAGCCAGTAACCAAAAGGCTTCTGGTTCGAATCCCCGATGCCAACTAGGTAAAAAATCTTTCGATGTGCCCTTTAGCAAAGCATAACCCTACTTGCTCTGGATAAGAGTGTTTGCTAAAAATGTAAAAAACAGACTGGCACATGGGCTGCTGCCCTTCTCCCTCCTTTTACCTACCCCATCCCTCTGCCATTCTCCTTTTCCTCCATCTCACCCTCTGTCACCATCCCCTTGCACCTCTATTCATACCCTCCACCTCCCCCACCTCTTCCTCCTCCTTCTTACCCTCTCCAGCAGCTTGCTCTTCATGAATGGTTTGACCACGTTGTAAGTGGTGGTGAAGTACCAGGGCTGGTGGGTCACATGGATTGCCTTGAAACGTGCCGGGAACGAGTCCTGCAGTGCACACAACAGAGACCAACACAGGCTGGGTCAGACTCACGCAGGCAATAAGCACATTTAGCACATCTAGAGAGACATTCCAATAAGGATCCTCAACCACATAATACAAATAGTATCGGCGATCATACTGAGTGGTCTTCGTTTTCTGTTAGTGGGAAGTGGGACAACTAGACTGATCACATACTGCACATTGATCTTTCTGTTTTGTTTGGACTGTCTGGTCTTATCAGATCTGAGTAGTTCCTAGATGGTAATGTTAGAATAGACGAATACTAGTGATAGCCACTGGTCTGATTAGGGCCTTGCCTTGTTCAGTAGGCATTCATTATTATAATTGTTTTAATGTACTGAAACAGATAGGCACTACTTGAACGGTAACACTTTACTTGACACCCAGTGTTATAACATGTCATAATAGCTAACGTAACTTGTCATAACCTGTCATATGGTGATAACACTGTCATGACCCATATATTTACACGTGTTGTGACATATATTGCATTATTTTATGTATGGTTATGACACCTACATAAGAATGTCAAAACTCACATTTATTCAAATAGGTTTTTCACTACCAAGAAGTTTCCTTTTGTTTAAACGTTTGTTTCTTAAATCTTTTGTTGTTGTAATGAATTCTTTACAGTCATGTTTTTTTCATCATATTTTTAATAACAAGTAGAAAATACACTTTATGACAGCAACAGAGCATTGGGGTAGGTTCATGTCTGACGTCAATGTGTGCGCAATTACAATGATCATTTAATATGGTCATCAACAAAAAAACATACTGTTGACACATAGGCTATGGTGTAATGGAAAGTTTTGCCTTGCGTGGTAGGTTTTGTGGGTTTTGACACTGTTATGCAAGTGTCATAACGAGCCATAAAATAACTACCGTGGTAGATTTTGTGTGTTTTTACACTCTTATGTAGGTGTCATATGTCACAAAAGGTCTAAATATATGTGTAATGACAGTGTTATTACCATATTATAAAAGGTTATGAGAAGTTATGTTTGCTGTTATGACATATTATGACATGGTTATCGCCTTGTCATAACATGTTATGACGTTGGGTGTCAAGTAAAGTGTTACCACTTGAACTGTCCAATTAAGAATGCCCATTTTCGTTTTTTGTTGAGAAATGTCTTTCTACATTGTGCCTTACTAAACTGCATCCAGAACTAACAATCTGTAGGTATATAACTATTTTCTGTGTGAGGCTGCCTCTAAGTCTGATATTGTCTATTGATTTGTGTGTGTTGCTGCTCTGACCTGCAGCATGTCCACCATCTTCTTGAGCTCAGTGGGTTTGATGCCAGAGGCGTGCTGCATGGTGAAACCCTTAAAGTTCTCTATCAGTACAAAACCATTGATCTGGGTTTCCTCATTCTCCAACAACTTCTCCAGGATCACACAGTATGCTCGCAGGGTCTATTACAGAGGGGGAGAGAGAGTGGAGGAAAAGGGAGAAAGGAGAGAGAAATTCATAAGGATTGATTGTCTCATGAGTCTCTAATATGGTGCCGACAGACATGGAAGCTCTGCTTCTAGCTCCTAAGCAACTTTGCAGTATTTAGTTTTTTTGTGTTTTATTTCTTACATTATTAGCCCAGAAAGTTTTTTGTGTTATTACATACAGGCAGAAATAACTTTTGGATATCAGAGCGGCAGTAACTCAACAGCATTACAATCAGGAATAAGACTTTCCTGAATTGGATTATTTGGTAGTACCCCCCAGGGCAATTCTACTTATCCCAGAGGCTACTCCAAGACACCGCCGGTGGAGAAGTGGCATTCAGAGTGGACTTCTAGTCCGACTCAGGAGGCGTGCACACCATCCACCGCTTCCGAGTATATTACTTGCTAATGTTCAGTCTCTGGACAATAAAGTAGACAAGCTCAGGGCGAGGATCTCCTTTCAGAGAGACAGGGACTGTAACATACTGATTCACGGAATCATGGCTCTCTCAGTACATCGCGCAGACAGGAATAAAGAACTCTCCTGCAAGAAGAAGGGCGGTGGTGTATGTTTCATGATTAACCACTCATGGTGTGATTGTGATAACGTACAGAAACTCAAGTCCTTTTGTTCACTGACCTAGAATACCTCAATCAAATGCAGACCGTATTACCTCCCAAGAGAATTCTCTTCAGGTTATAGTGACAACCATGTGTATTCCCCTTAAGCCGATACCATGACGGCCCTCAAGGAACTACACTGGACTTTCTGCAAACTGGAAACCACATATCCTGAGGCCGCATTTATTGTAGCTGGGGATTTTAACAAAGCAAATTTGAGGAAAATGCTACCGAAGTTCTATCAACACAATGACTGTAGTACTCGCCCTGGTAAAACACTCGACCACTGCTACTCCCCCTGTCAAAATGCCTACAAGGCCCTCCCCCGCCCTCCCTTCGGCAAATCAGATTACAACTCCATTTTGCTCCTCCCTTCCTATAGGCAGAAACTCTAACTGGAAGTACCCGTGCTAGGTTCTATTCAACACTGGTCTGACCAATCGGAATCCATGCTTCAAGATCATTTTGATCTCGCAGACTGGGATATGTTCCGGGTAGCCTCTGAGAATAACACTGACGTATACACGGACACAGTGACTGAGTTCATCAGGAAGTGTTTAGGGGATGTTGTTCCCACTGTGACTATTAAAACCTACCCAAACCAGAAATCATGGATAGATGGCAGCATTCGCGCAAAACTGAAAGCGCATTTAACCATGGCATGGTGACTGGGAATATGGTCAAATACAAACAAACAGTGTAGTTATTCCCTCCATAAGGCAATCAAACAGGCAAAACGGCAGTACAGAGACAAAGTGGAGTCGCAATTCAACAGCTCAGACACAAGATGCATGTGGCAGGGTCTACAGACAATCAAGGATTACAAAGGGAAAACCAGCCACGTCGCGGACACCAACATCTTGCTCCCGTACAAGCTAAACACCTTCTCCTGCTTTGAGCATAACACATTGCCACCGACGCGGCCCGCTCCCAAGGACATTGGGTTCTCATTCTCTGTGGCCGATGTGAGTAAGACATTTAAGCGTGTTAACCCTCGCAAAGCTGCCGGCCCAGACAGCATCCCTAGCCGCATCCTCAGAGCATGTGCAGACCAGCTTGCTGGAGAGTTAATGTACATATTCAATCTCCCTATTCCAGTCTACACCCTATTCCAGTCCAATCGCCCCGTAGCGCTCACTTCTGCCATCATGAAATGCTTTGAGAGGCTAGTTAAGGATCACATTGCCTATATCTTACCTGACACCATAGACCCACTTCAATTTGCTTACCACCCCAATAGATCCACAGACGATACAATTGCCATCGCACTGCCCTATCCCATCTGGACAAGAGGAATACCTACGTAAGAATGCTGTTCACTGACTACAGCTCAGCCTTCAACACCATAGTACCCACCAATCTCATCATTAAGCTCGGGGCACTGGGTCACCCCGCACTGTGCAACTGGGTCCTGGACTTCCTGACGGGCCTCCCCCAGGTGGTGAAGGTAGGAAACAACGCCTCCACTTCGCTGATCCTCAACACAGGGGCCCACAAGGGTGCGTGCTCAGCCCCCTCTTGTACTCCCTGTTCACCCATGACTGCATGGTCATGCACGCCTCCAACTCAATCATCAAGTCTACAGATGACACAACAGTAGTAGGCCTGATTACCACCAATGACGATACAGCCTACAGGGAGGTGAGGGCCCTGGCAGAGTGGTGCCAGGAAAATAGCCTCTCCCTCAACGTCAACAGAATGAAGTAGCTGATCGTGGACTTCAGGAAACAGCAGAGGGAGCACACCCTTATCCATATCGACGGGACCGCAGTGGAGAAGGTGGAAAGCTTCAAGTTCCTCGGCATACACATCACTGACAATCTGATATGGTCCATGTGGTGAAGGCGGCGCAACAGCGCCTCTTCAACCTCAGGAGGCTGAAGAAATTCGGCTTGGCCCCTAAAACCCTGAAACTTTTACAGATGCACAATTGAGAGCATCCTGTCAGTCTGTTTCGCCGCCTGGTACGGCAACAGCACCGCCCACAACCGCAGAGTGGTGCGGTCTGCTGAACGCATCAACAGGGACACACTGCCTGCCCTCCAGGACACCTACAGCACCCAATGTCTCAGGAAGGCCAAAAAGATCATCAAGGACATCAACCACCTGAGCCACGACCTGTTCACCCTGCTATAATTCAGATCAGGTGCATCAAAGCTGGGACCGAGAACTACTATCGCAAGGCCATCAGACAGTTAAATAGCCATCATTAGCTGGTTTACCACTCAGTTACAAAACCCTACATCTTATAGACTCCTTCCCTATATGCTTCCCTTGGGCTCCAGAGTGGCGCAGCAGTCCAGGGCACTGCATCTCAGTGCAAGAGGCCTCACTACAGTCCCTGGTTCAAATCCAGACTGTATCACCTCTGGCTGTGATTGGGAGTCCCATAGTGCGGCGCACAATTGGCCCAGCGTCGTCCGGGCCAATTTGTTCTTAACTGACTTGCCTAGTTAAATAAAGGTTTAATAAAAATACGTATATACATGGAATCACTTTAATAATGGAACACTTTTCACTTTAATAATGTTTATATACTGTTTTACTCATCTCATATGTATATACTGTATTCTATTCTGCTGTATTTTAGTCAATGCCACTCCAACATTGCTCGTCCTAATGTTTATATATTTCTTAATTCCATTCTTTGACTTTTAGATTTGTGTGTATTGTTGTGAATTGTTAGATACTACTATACTGTTGGAGCTAGGAACACAAGCATTTCGCTACACCTGCAATAACATCTGCTAATAAATGTGTATGCGATGAATAACATTTTATTTGATGTTTGTCCTAAGAGAAACTGCAGTGTGGTAAATTAAGTAGCTAATTGCTTTTGGCTTTCAGTTTGAGAGGTAAGCTTTCCTGCTAGTCCAGATCTTCTTTCACATCTATCTCAGTTTTTTTTCATTGTCAGGCCCAAAGTATGATCTCTTTAGGATTGGCCTCATTGGTGGTAGTCTGAGTGGCAGCCTGTTTGTATACTCCCTGGGTAGCCAACCTCGATGGTGCTGGGGACCCGAGGACAAAATTGCCTACACAGAAAAGACAGAACCAGTCTGCTCTGTGGGTTTGGATGAAGATTACAAAAATTCAGCAAACTTTCCTAAAGTTCTCAGGATTTTCAGAAATCCTAGTTGGAGGATTCCCTCCAATTGGGATTTCTAAAATAAAAACAAAAAAACGAACGTTTCTGGCATTTTGCAGCTGTAATTTGTATACTCTACCTCATCAAAGGTGACCTCCTCCAGGTCCCAGTTCTCGATGTTGAAGAGGAGCACTACACGGCCGTACTTGTCCCTGCTGGGCAGGACCACAGGGTAGCCCGCCTCAACGGTGCTGCGGACCGCCTCGGGGGTTAGGTTCTCAAACAGCTCAGGGTAGTCCCTCCTAAAGCGCACATAACCTGTGCAGAAACAGCCACAGATATGAAATCAATGAGGTTCCTCTTGATGAGCACATATTAACATTGCCCTAACAACACCAATGTAGCCTGTTCCCAGATCTGTTTGGGCTCTTGCCTACTCCATTGGTGTCCGTTTGAAGCCAACATTGCCATGACAATGAGTGACAGAGGAATTTAGGCAACACAAAGTTGACTTACATTGTATACATACAGACTGGCACTCAGGCTACGACCAATGAGGTCAATCCTAAAGAGTTCATACATTAACCTTAGTGAATACATTAACCTGACTGAAAACCACAGCAAAATGGGGTTAATGATTTAACTACTCCTAACACCCGCAAATTCAGCTGAATGAAGTCCCTTTTGAAGAACACACGAGGTCAGTACAGTTCATAAGGCTGACACCCCTACGCCCCAAGCAGCACCGAAGCACCGCCGCAAAGCTTTATATTTTCTCTTTCATTCGACCGCTTGCACACAAACATGGTTGGCTGTTTAAACCTGTCTGAAAAGAGCCTACTGTGTATACAAAACATTAAGAACACCTGCTTTTTCCATGTCTTTGACTGACCAGGTGAATGCTATCATCCCTTATTGATGTCACTTGTTAAATCCACTTCGATCAGTGTAGATGAACGGGAGGAGACAGGTTAAAGAAGGATTTTTAAGCCTTGAGACAATTAAGACATGGATTGTGGATGTGTGCCATTCAGAGGGTGGATGGGCAAGACAAAATATTTAAGTGCTTTTTAACAGTAGTAGGGGCCAGGTGCACTGGTTTGCAACTGCAACTGCAATGCTGCTGGGTTTTTCATGCTCAACAGTTTCCCGCATGTCAAGAATGGTCCATCATCCAAAGGACATCCAGACAACTTGAGGCTGTTCTGAGGGCAAAAGGGGGTGCTACTCAACATTAGGTAGGTGTTCCTAATGTTGGGTTTACTCAGTGTATTTCTTTGTCAAAAATCATAATCTGAGCTGCATGCGCTCCTTCCGTTGCCTTCCTTGTAGACAGAATAAAACAGGGTTGGGCGGATTACTTGAAAAATGTACTAGCCTATCTGTAAGCCTACTAATATATTTATTAATAAATAAAAACGTGCACATTTTCAGTAGCCTAGAACAAACTAAGAAACCGAAACAAAAGTGTTTAACTTTGTAATAATTCATTTTCTTTCAATTTGATCTAGAATCTAAATGGTCAATAATACAACTAGGCCTACAATATTTTTGGGAAAAGTAGACTCAAACAGCATATGTTGAATAGGAATTGCCTTTAGCAAGACACTGTGGTTTGTTCTGGCCGATACCCTCGAACTTGTCAGCAACACACCGAATCTCTCCAGGCTCCATCGAGGAAAGATTCATTATAATCAATCTGAACACTTGACACCTGATTGGCCATCAGCGGGACAATTAGTCAATATCCCTAAATTGATGTTGGTCATCTGCTATTGTCTGCTTGATTTTTAAAGCAGCTTCTTGTAAGATTTAACAAAGAAAGCAAGGATGTTTCAAAATGGCATTCGTTTTTCTTTCATTTAATTGAGTCTTATGATGGAAGCCTGGAGGTTTTTATTCTAGGCATGAAGATATTTCAACATCATGTCTAGATGATAAAAGGCTACACTGATATCTTGTGCTTGGCTGTCAAATGTATAGGTGTCCACATAATATTTAAATTGAGGAAGTGTTAATCATTATTTTTGATTGACGGTAGACGTCCCTCCTAATGAAAAGGCAGCTCATCCTGCTGACGTGAGTTGCTGAACAGCGCACTTGCACTTGAGATGCATTCATGGATGAGAAAGTGAACTTGCCTTTTCCAAAAAGATTGATGTAGTCCATTCATGTAAAATATGTGCGGAGTAGTTGGTTTTAAGCATCAATTTATCAAATCAGTTCTTGTTTTCTTGCTCTAACTGCAAACAGCACCTGTCAAACTATAATGTCTCGGAAAACCCAGATGTCGTTGCGCTCAAAACATATAGGCTGTTATCATAGGACCTTGGAGTTTGCCAACAAACTGAAGTTTATTCTGTCTGGAATTGTTACTCTCTGCCATGTAAAAATTGCGATCGAAATAGGCTAAGAAGAAAGCTGATAATGTTTCATGTGACATGATGGTGAGAGCTAAATAATAGGTTCCCATGCAGTCCCTTTAATCATAGGCTATTGGTACTTTGTGCCTCTAAAATCACAATGTTTGCATTTGTATACAAATAGTATTTTTTACCAATGTCGGCCTTTTACCAGATCCAAATACTTTCGCGTGAACTGTATAATCACAGAGTTTCTAAACCCAGAGGCACAACATCACTCGACTTATAGGAACGCTTGCAAAACAGACCAGGCCGGGGTTTGGGGTTTGAGAAGTCAGTGAAAAAAGTCAAACATTATTTCTTAGTTGTTAATTTTCTCGAAATCGAATGGCACAACCTAGATTCGAGCCAACGTCTTAAGTAGCTGAACATGTTATTACTCCAACCTTGTGAAAAGTGACAAACTGACACGTTTTCATTTTCATAAAAAACAACTTTATATCGAAGGAGTGCCCTTTGATTTGACGGTAAGCCTCGGTTGCCACCTCGACAATATATCATTAAAAAGGTTCAAAATGTAACCTCTCCCATCACAAAAAATATTCCTGATTGAACCTTTACACAGGGGTTCCTCGAAGACCGTTTTCAGAGGGCTTCCTCAAGAACCTTTTTAACGCTGATGCATTTGTCTCAACTAAAAGCAGAGTGCGCCCCACCACTAGTATTTAGGACAGTTTGCAATTGTAAACATTTGTCAATGTGCTTTCACATGGTGAGCAAAGACAATAACACCAATGTTTCTCCACTTCTCTCCTGCCCTAGCCCCTTCATACTGCAGAACCAATTAACCTCACGGTGTGTTTGCCTCGCCAATCCCTTTATACTGAACCACCAATTAACCCCAGAAAACAAGTGCATTCCTCTTTCACATTGAACCCACAAGGAAAGAATGTGTGTGTTACATAATCATAGTATAATGCAACAAAAGTTACAACTATTTTCCTTCCTTAACCCATTCCACTGTAAGAGACATGTTTATTTGCATGACTCTCCGTAGCATGTTTATAGCCAGGTGTGTGTGTGTGCACGTCTGTGTGTGTGCGTGGGTGTGTGAAAGAGAGGAAGAGGGATGAAAGCACAGCCTGTCTTTGTTCCCAGCAGAACACTGGATGCGTATAGGCTTAACAGACTTTCTGCCCTATTTGTGTATAAAAGAGCTCCTTTGTCCGGGGGACTTTGAAAGCAACTAAGTCTACAGTTAATTAACAGCCATCTCTCTGTCCTAGTGATGAGCAGGATTCAGAGACTCAAAACAGTGCAAAAAATATATATTTGGCACTAAATTACTCAATCTTTTGCACAACGTTTATGACAAAGAAAACATGGGAGACCAGAGGTACAGTATGCGGTGTGGGACAAACAGGATGAAGATGATGACAACACTTCATATGATGTCTTCCCAATATTCTTCTCTACAATTCTTTGATTAATTGATTGATAATTTACCACACCTTGATTAAATGGATGGATGGGTTGGTAAGTGAGTGGATGGATGGTGGGAGGGAGGGAGAGATTCACAGATAGATGTGGGTGGGTGGATGGATGGCATTTTTTCCTTTGAAGCCCCCACACCAGACAACTTTTGTGCTTGAGGCCTCCATTATTTGCCAAATAATAATCAAGTCAGACAGGCCCACTGGGCTGAAAATGGACCAGCCCAACTGGCCAATTCACTCCTGATGGATGGATTTAACTAGTCTGATCTTTCCGGCCATTGAGAAAAGGAGCATCATGCCGAAAACATGCATCCCTTAGAAATATAGGAGCTATCCAGAACCTAAAAAGGTTCTCCCATAGGAGAACCATTTTTGGTTCCAGGTAGGACTCTTTTCACAGAGGGAACCCAAACGGGTTCTACGTGGAACCAAAAAGGGTTTTCCTATGGGGACAGCCGAATAACCCTTTTGGAACCCTTTTTTCTAAGAGTGTACACAGAGTATGCAACCTATCTACCGCTTACGCAGTTTTTCCAGAAATCCTGATTGGAAGATTCCAGAATCAGGAAGAAATTAGCAGAATATCGTCCAGGATTAATGGAAAACTTGAGAATTTTGTGAAAGTTACTGATATTTTTGTAACTCTACTCTTATTATAGCCTCTCCCACTCACCCTTCAGGAGCTCGTGGGCTCTGGTCACGTCAAACTTGCGGGCTCTGATGAAGCGCAGCAGCAGGGAGTCGGGTTTGTCCCCGAAGCGCTCCTGCACCGTCTTAGCCAGGTCATCCCCATCTCCCGCCTTTTCTTTCATCATGGCCCTAAGCTCCTTCAGAGATGACACTCGCCTTTCCTCCGTCTCATTGAGTTCATCCTTCGCCTGGAAGAGACACGAGTGAATCTCATTTGGAAGGAATAGGCGCGACTCTTGCTGTAACTCAGGGTGTTTTCACATATAGTCCTCTTTAAAAGAACCGATCTCAGTCCTCTTTAAAGTGAACTCTGGGGTAAAAAAAGCTAATGAACTCAGTTCTCTTTGTTTTCACACTGCCCTCTCCTTTGAATGAGGACTCTTTTGAAAGCTCACTTCACCCATTTTGTGGTCTGAGTGCTCTTTGCATTCTCGTTGCTATGTTTAGAAAGGAACCAATGTCACGTTCTGACCAGTAAAGGGGTTATTTGTTATTGTAGTTTGGTCAGGACGTGGCAGGGGGGTATTTGTTTTATGTGGTTCGGGGTGTGTGTTTATGTAGAGGGGTGTTTGGTTAGTGTTTTCCGGGGTTTTTGGGCTATGTTCTATGTTAGTATATTTCTATGTTCTAGTCTAGTCTTTTTAGTTCTATGTTTAGTTTATTGATTTGGCCTTCAATTGGAGGCAGCTGTTCCTCGTTGCCTCTGATTGAAGGTCCTATATAGAGGGGTGTGTTTTGTTTGGGTTTGGTGGGAAGTTGTGATTGCATAGCTGTGTTTAGCCTGTAATCCTGAGCGCGTGTACGGTTTCTTGTTTTGTTTTCCTTAAGTGTTCAAAATAAATATATAATGAGCACTCAACCCACTGCGCTTTGGTCCACTTACTATGACGACCATTACAACCAAGATCTTTTTCCAACATTCACTCAATGCTCTCTGGGTTTTTACGAAGTGCAGGACAAGCGATTCCGTGTTACCGGACAGCTATATATACACCTACTTTCATTTTGGAAGCTAATAGATTGCATTTAGTTAAAAGATTAAACATAATAATTATAATCAAAAGGTAATATTAACATGTAAATATTATTGGTAACAGAATAAACAGCAGAAGAATAGCTGCAGATTTAATAATGATGTAATTGAAAATTGTACACCCAATGTAGGCTCCTACTCCTTTAAGAGCTAGCACTGATTTTGTACCCTATGTTGTGATTTTACCAAATGCGTTGTCTTGTCACACTATTGAAAGCCCACAATCGAATAAACAGCTTATGAAGCTCTTAGCTTATAGATCACATATCGCAAACAAATAATCTGAACATCGTGTCAGTAATTTCTGTGCATCCTTGACAATCGCTAATCAATACTCAAAAACAGCACTTTTTTTGTGAACCTGCTCATCGTCATCTTCTCTCTTTTGTGGCACCAATGTGATGGGTTATGGCAGGAGAAACAGTGTTGCTGTAGCCTAGTGTGTGGTGCGGGAATAATGACAAGCGAACCTGGGGAGCTTTGTGTTCACATTGCCCGAAAAAAGGGAACCGGACCGCGAAATTCAAGCAAACCGAACTCAGACCACCTCTTCGATTCACTTCAGGGGCTCTTTTGAGGGATCTAAGTTACTTTGGAGAATTCACACTGCACAAAAAATTAAGAGAACCGCACTGAGTTCACAAAAATTGTCTGAAATGGTCTGAAAGTGTGAAAACACCCTCAATTGGCAAAAAAAGATGAGTGTCCTTACTGACAGAGGGAGAAGACTTTTAGCTGTAATTGTTTCGGCATTCAACAATGCTATATTGCTGCCTTAGCGAGACATAACCTGTCACCAATCACAATCACGGGTAATGATAATGTTAACATTGATTACATACCATCAGCGGCCAGTTTATTAGGTACACCACACCGTTCATGAAAATGGTTCACTCCTACAGACTGAGTCATGTGGCCATGGCTTGCTATATAAAGCAGGCAGATTGAACATTAGAATTGGCAAAACGAGTGATCTAAGCGACTTTGAGCGTGGTATATTTGTCGGTGCCAGGCACGCTGGTTCCAGTATCTCAGAAATGGCCAGCCTCCTGGGCTTTTCACACATGACAGTGTCTAGGGTTCACCAAGAATGGTGCGACAAACAAAAAATATCCAGTCAGCTGCAGTCCTGTGGGAGAAAACAGCTCATTGATGAGAGAGGTCGAAGGAGAATGGCAAGAATCGTGCTAGCTAAGAGGCAGGCTCCAAACAGGCAAAGAAAGGTGTAGTATAACAGTGGTGTGTACAATGGCATCTCGGAACGCACAACTCATCGGTCCTTGTCACAGATGGGCTATTGCAACATGCGACCACACCGGCTTCCACTCCTTCCAGCTAAAAACTAGAAGAAGCGGCTTTAGTGGGCATGAGATCACCAACACTGGACAATTGAGGAGTGGAAAAACGTCGCCTGGTCCGACAAATCCTGGTCCCTGTAGCGTCATGGCAGTCAAGATTTGGCATCTGCAGCATGAGTTCATGGCCCCATCCTGCCTGGTGTCAATGGTACAGGGTGGTGCCGGTGGTGTAATGGTGTGGGGAATGTTTTCCTGGAACATCTCCTTGCCCGAAGAATTCAGACTGTTCTGGGGGCAAAGGGGTGTCCGACCCGGTACTAGATGGGTGCACCTTATGAAAACTGGCAATACATACTTTTTTATAATACATATTTTATTGGGATTTAAAATGTCATAAACAATGATTTTTAAGGTGTTATAGTTAGTACCTTCTGTATTGTGTGTACAGGCAGTTTGGGACAGGGTCCAAACACAGGCCCGTGGTCCTTCACAGTCAGATGCTCCATTTTGGACCTCATGGCCTGCTCCTCCTCCGACACCATACGGAACGTTCCGGTCTAGACAGATGGACACAATCAGGGTTTCACTGATAGAAGAACCTGTTTGAATTCCTTCATTCCTTTCCTCTGTCCTTATTACCTCCCTTCCTTGAGTAATCATTGATCCAACATGATTTAAAAATCGGTGAAAGTAACATTATTGAATCTTTGCTGTTGTCTTTTTGGTGGCCATGTTCGAATACTTAAAAAAAATGCATTATTCCTTTACTTAATACATGGAAAGGTAATTGGAATGGGAAACCTCACCTTGTAAGAGAGTGTTTGGGTTCAGTTCTTTTTCAATTTATGTCAATACAGGGTGAATCTCAATGTCTACAGACAAACTGCAGGTGCAGACAAAAACATTTGAGAAATTCACACCAGCAGATACAAACAAACATTCAGGCAAAGACACAAACACACACACACACAAATCCCCCTGCACTACATCCCAGGGACAGACCACAAATGATCCAGACCAGTGAGTGAATGGAGTGTTTAATCTGCCTCATATGATTACAGGGAGGGTATCACGTTTTAGGGAAGACCCAGAAGCAGACAGTGTCGAAGTAACAGGGGGCAGGCAAAACGACAGGTCAAGGGCAGAGAGAGGTCAGGAGACAAAGGGCTGTGAGACATGGGTTTGACTTTCGACACATGAAAAGTGGGATGTATACGGAGGGTACGGGGCAACAGAAGATGGACAGCAGAGGGGCTAAGGACCTTGGAGATGGGCAAAGGGCCAATAAACCGGGGGGAAAGTTTGCAGGACTCCACCCGAAGTGGCAGATCCCGGGTGGACAGCCATACCTTCTGCCCGAGACGATACTGGGGAGCCGGGGTCCGGTGGCAGTCCGCTTGTTGTCGATACCTGGAGGAGGTCTTGAGAAGGGTCGAGCGGGCTCTCTTCCAGGTACGACGACAGCAGTGGACAAACATCTGGACCGAAGTTATGCTGAGCTCTTCCTCCGGGAAGAGGGAACACTTAAAAGGCGAGAGACCCGTGGCAGAGCAAGGGAGGGACGACCCAATGAGTGTGCAGATTGCCTTCCAGAACCGGGACGAGAACTGAGGACCCCGGTCGGAGACCATGTCCACTGGGAGTCCATGGATCCGGCAGATGTGCTGAACCATGAGCTGGGCCGTGTCTTTGGCAGATGGTAGTTTGGGGAGAGGAATGAAGTGGGCGGCTTTGGAAAACCGGTCCACTACTGTCAGGATGGCGGAGGAAGACCCGTGACAAAGTCCAGGGATGTGTGAGACTAGGGACGGTAAGGGACAGGCAGTGGTTGAAGAAGACTAGCCGGAGCTAGCCGAGGAGTCTTGTTCTGCGCACAGACCGGACAGGCTGCGATGAACGTGGAGACGTCCGGGACCATGGTAGGCCACTAAAAGCGTTGTCACACAAAGGCCAGGGTCCGATGGGACCCCGGGTGGCAGGCAAGCCTGGAGGAGTGGGCCCACTCCAGGACCCGAGGAGCAGACAGCATCAGGCACAAACATCCGGTTATCTGGGGCCCCCCGGGGTTTGACTGGGAATGCTGCGCCTCATGGATCTGCTTCCCTATTCCCGAGTGCCGTCATCAGACACGAGGTGGGAAGGATGGTCTCGGGGTCCGAGGGTGTAGCCGCGGGGCTATAGTGGTGTGACAATGCAGCCGGCTTGATGTTCTTGGATCCTGGTTGGTAGGAGAGGGAGAAGTTGAACCGGGTGAAGAGCAGGGCCCACCTAGCTTGCCTGGAATTGAGACGCTTGGCGGTGTGGAGATATTCCAGGTTCTTGTGGTCGGTCCACACACAGAACAGATGTTCCGCCCCCTCCAACCAGTGCCTCCACTCCTCCAACGCCATCCTCACAGCGAGAAGCTCACGATTCCCCACATCATAGTTCCTCTCCGTGGCAATGAGGCGATGGGAGAAGAAAGGCACAGGGATGTAACTTGAGGTCCAGGGCAGAACGCTGGGACAG
Organism: Salmo trutta; assembly: GCF_901001165.1. Classification (NCBI taxonomy): domain Eukaryota; kingdom Metazoa; phylum Chordata; class Actinopteri; order Salmoniformes; family Salmonidae; genus Salmo; species Salmo trutta. The sequence goes on along the minus strand of NC_042968.1, from coordinate 5,907,223 downwards.
GACAGCCCCCACTTTGACATCTGAAGCATTGGACTCCACCACGAACTGAAGGGACGGGTCAGGACGAACCAAGATGGGAGAAACGGTGTTTGAGATCCCTGAACGACCGATCAGCAGCTGGGGAGCACATTAATAACAGAACGTTGGGATAGGTGAGTGCAGACAGGGCGCTGTAACCCCGGATAAAGCGGCGAAAAAAGTTGGCAAATCCCAGGAAACATTGCAGCTGCACCCTGGACGTAGGCTGAGGCCAATCCACCACTGCTCTCACCTTCCCGGGATTCATCTGTTCACTCCCTGCAGTGATGACGTAACCCAGGAAAGGGATGGTGGAACAATGGAATTTGCACTTATCTGCTTTTACAAAAACCTGGTTTTCCAGGAGGTATTGGAGATCCTGTTGGACGTGTTCTTTGGCAAAGCGGGAGAAGACGAGGATGTCATCGAGGTAGACGAAGAGAAACCGGTTCAACATGATGCAGAGAGCATCGTTAACCAGAGCCTGGAACACAGCTGGGACGTTGGTAAGGCCAAATGGCATGGCCAGATACTCATAGTGACCGTTGGCTGTGTTGAAGGCAATCTTCCACTCGTCTCCTTCCCGTATCCGCACCAGGTGGTTTGGCGTTCCGTAGGTCCAGCTTGGAGAACACGGTGGCCCCATGGAGCGGCTCAAAGGCCGAGGAGATGAGTGGTAGCGGATAGCGGTTCTTCACGGTGATGTCGTTGAGGCCCTGTTAGTCGATGCACAGGAGGAGGTTTTTGTCCTTCTCCACAAAGAACCCTGAGCCGGCGGGGGAGGCAGAAGGACAGATACACCCTTCAGCTAGGGAATCGTAAATGTTGGTCTCCATAGCCTTGGTCTCCGGACCCGACAGAGAGTACAGTCGTCCCCGGGGCGGAGTGGTGCCTGGGAGAAGGTCAATCCCGCAGTCATAGGGTCGTTACGGCGGAAGCGAACTGGCCCAGGCCTTACTGAACACCTCCTGGAGGTCCTGGTACTCCGGAATGGCGGAGATGTCCAGGGCAACTTCCGAGCCCACAGGAAGACATCCCGGGGCAGGCTGCGCTGACTTCAGACAATGGGCATGGCAGAACGGGCTCCAGCCCATGATGGCACCAGCAGTCCAGTCTATAATTGGATTGTGTCGCTGGAGCCAAGAGAATCCCAATACCACGGGAACCTAAGGAGACTTAATCAGCATTAATTGGATTGCCTCGCTGTGGTTCCCTGACACTCGTAGGTTGATGGGAGTGGTATTGTGAGTGACCCAGCCTATAGAACGCCTGTGCAGCGCTCTAACATCTATGGGAATGGAGAGGGGCTAAGTGGGGATGCCCAGCTTGGACACAAGGGTAGCGTCCATAAAGCTCTCATTGGCCCCAGAGTCGATGAGTACCCAGAGAGATTTCGTCTGGTTTCCTCACAGCAGGATGGCATGGAAAGGGGTGCGAGTAAGGGCAGAGGAAAAGTTCTCCATAAGGCCCACCAGAGTACTCGTCGCTTCTTGATGAGCCTGATTTTTTAATGGGCAGGTAGCTACGAAATGTCCCACAGTTCCACAATATAGACAGCTCTGGGTGTGGAGTCGGCGTAAGCTGGATTCTTTGGAGGCAAGGTGGAGAGCACAGATTCCCTATCACTCCTACGTTCTCAAAGCCGCCCGTCGATCCGGATGGTCAAGGCTATGAGGGAGTCAAGGTCTATGGGCAGCTCCCGGGCTGCAAGCTCTTTGACCACCTCCGATAATCCGTGAAGGAACATGTTGAACAAGGCTTCTGGGTTCCAGGCACTCTCAGCCGCCAACGTACGAAAAACGCAGCGTAGGGAGTCTTGACGTAGCTGGGGCAGCTTACGAGCAGCCTCTCTGTCCCGGAGAATCAAACACCTTACGAACTTCTGCCACAAACCCCTCTAGACTGAGGCAGACGACTGTTGCTCCCACACCGCCGTGGCCCAGGCTAGTGCCCTGCCGGACATCAGCGTTATGATGTACGCTATCCTCAAGCGATCTGAGGGGAACGAAGAAGGTTGCAACTCGAAAATGAGGGAGCACTGGGAGAGAAAAGCTTGGCAGGTTCCGGAATCTCCAGCGTAGCGCTCCGGAGGAGGTAAGCAGGGTTCCCGGGACACTGGGGTAGGCTGGGAGATTACGGGTGTGACCCGCTGCCCAGTGGGGAATGTGCGGAATTGCTCCAGCAAAGTCTCAAATGCCTGTTCATGGCATTCTGCCAGGGTATGGAGTCCCTCCATAAGACATTGCGGTAACTCCTCATGTTGTCTAATGGTGACAGCATTGTGGAGCTAGTCTGAGTCTGCTGGGTCGGTCATGGCCAGTTCGTACTATCACGTTTTAAGGAAGACCCAGATGTAGACAGTGTCGAAGTAGCAAAAGTGTATTACTAGAACAGGGGGCAGGCAAAACGACCAGTCAGTAATCCAGATCAGAGTCCAAAAGGTACAGAACGGCATGCAGTCTCAGGGTCAGGGCAGGCAGAGGTCAATCCAGTGTGGTGAGACAAGGTACAGGACGACAGGCAGGCTCAGGGTCAGGGCAGGCAGAATGGTCTAAAACCAGGAATACAGGAACTAGAAACAGACAAGAGCAAGGGGGAAACCTCTGGTAGACTTGACGAACAAAACGAACTTGCAACAGACAAACAGAGAACACATGTATAAATACATAGGGGATAATGAGGGGAGATGGGAGACACCTTGTGGGGGTGGAGACAAGCACAAAGACAGGTGAAACAGATCAGGGTGTGACAGAGGGCTGTTAAAGCCACCTCTTAGATTAGGAGGAGCCCATCCCAGATCCTGCATATTTTACAACAACAGAGTTAACGAATGACGTACAGTGACATTCATATGTCCCCCGAAAGGGGGAGGATATACAAACACGTCTGGTGCCCAAATTGATGACGTATGTCGCGCAGCTGAGAGTCGAGTGTAGAGGAACGGATTCAGTTCAGTCAATCGTCCTGATGAGCCCTTCCCAGCTAGCTAGTTTATGCTTGTGGCTTGAAACTTCAGAGAGAATTTGAAATTTGTCTGCAGAAGTTGGGACTTGGGAAAGTGTTCAGAATCATTCAATTTTTATCAGATACATTTGTTGTTGTTTTTTTTACAAAAATGTAGACGTTAATGCCGTAGTTGTACATTTTCGGTAAAAATCAATACTATAAATGTGCTTTAGCTGTTATCCTGGCCTGATATTGACTCCAGGTGAATGACACTGCGTCCCGTGTTGTGTGGCCGGCTTGCAGCACAAACTATCCCCAATTAGCTTTTTCTTTTTTACCTTTATTTAACTAGGCAAGTCAGTAAAGAACAAATTCTTATTGACAATGACCGCCTACCCCAGCCAAACTCTAACGACACTGGGCCAATTGTGCGCCGCCCCATGGGACTCCCAATCACGGGCGATTGTGATACAGCCTGGAATCGAACTAGGGTCTGTAGCACTGAAATGCACTGCCTTAGAGCGCTACGCCACACAGGAGCCCAAGACTGTATCATGGTAACATCCAGATGGTTACTACCAATATTACAAGTTATACCTCAAAATTGGCCACTTTCTCTACCACTGTTGACATGTGGCACATGTGCCCGGTGGGAAGCAACTGCTGTCCAGTGGGAAACAACCCTCGTTGGCAACCCAAGCACCTCGATACAACCACCGTTGCACTGGTAAAGCCAGAAGTAGACTGCCACTCTAGCTATAAAAGCCTTTAGAATAGTTCACTAGTTGGCTAAAGTTTAAACAGACTGGCACCCAGGCTAGTAACCTTTTGAATAGTTACTAAATTAACTTACAGCAGCCATTGTCACAGGGTCTTGCAGCAGCTTCACTGACACTGAAGAGAAAAGAGTTGGAACAGAGAATACATTGGCTTACTCTCCAGAACAATTAAATTACTGTGCTCACAGAAAACCCATGTAATCATTTTTTTGTTCAATACAACACTTAAAACAGTACTTTAAGAGCAGCTGTACTTTAGGAGTCTAAGAGTAGGTGTGCTGATTTTGGATCAGTTGATAGCCTTTTAGATCACAATTAATTAGATTACATGTACTGGGGATGGGAATGGGGGGGGCTAATCGTAGATCAGCACTCCTACTCTGAGACGCTTGATACATACGGCCCCCTTCACATGAAAACAACAGTAAAGTTAAGTGATGAAAGAAAGATCATGGGGTAAGATAATCCTATTTCATGCATCTTCTCTTAACTACAGGGCTACAATGAGGGGGCACTGGGAACCCCACCCTTATACACTCTGAATCAAAGAAAATGTTTTCCAATCAGTTTTGTAATCTGCCATGTATTTTTACATACAAAATACATGTAATACAAATTGCATTTTTTGACATTTTTTTCACATTGCAATACAAACGTGGTGGTCAAAGCTCTCTGAAAAAAACAGAAAATGATGCATCACTGAAGCACCTGACCATAAGAAAGGATTTAGAAAAGTAAAGCAGACTTCCTCTATCGTCCACATAACAAAGACATAACACAGCACTTTGTCATATAGCCAACCCCTGATAGTTATTCTGATCAACCAACGTGTTTCTGCTTCAGTACATCTTCGTTTAATCCAGATATAAAACTACATGTGGAATTTTAAGAAGAGAGCACATCACTGTGTGCATTACAGCTAGACTTGCATTTGTCTTTTCTTAAAACTGAAATATTGTGCACACTTTTTTATTTTAACATACAGTATCCAGTTAAGTTTGGACACACCTACTCATTCAAGGGTTTTTCTTAATTTTTAAAATGTTCTACATTGTAGAATAATAGTGAAGACATCCAAACTAGGAAATAACACATATGGAATCATGTAGTAACCAAAAAAGTTAAATCCAAATATATTTTATATTTGAGATTCTTCAAAGTAGCCTTGATGACAGCTTTTAGCATCACTCCAGTATCCCTACAAACAGAATCAGACCTAAACGTCTGTCTTTTGAAACAGTGAAACGAGCTCTTCACAACTGTTTAGATTGTATCATCATCATAACCACGAAGTCAACACAACACATGTTTCATCAGAACACTCTTAGAAAAAAGGGTTCCAAAAGGGTTCTGTGGCTATCCCTATAGGATAACCCTTTTTGGTTCCAAGTAGAACCTTTTTTGGTTGCAGATAGAACTCTTTTGGGTTCCATGTAGAACCCTCTGTGGAAAGGGCTCCACATGGAACCCAAACGGGTTCTACCTAGAACCAAAAGGGGTTATTCAAAGGGTTCTCCAATGGGGACAGCCGAATAACCCTGTTTGGTTTTTCTAAGAGTGAACAAATAAAAAGAGAACATCTAAAGTTCTGTACAGACACAGCCAGGAAGTAAACCAAAGCAACCTCTATGAATGTGTTTTAGCAAGCGATTTGTACACTCCTAGAAAAAAAGGTTATATCCTGAACTTTAAAGGGTTCTTCGGTTGACACCATAGGATACATATTTTCTGTTCCAGGTAGAACCCTTTGGGTTCTATGTAGAACACTTTCCACAGAGGGTTCTACATGGAACCCAAAAGGATTCTCCTGTGGGGGCAACTGAAGAACCCTTTTTTTCTGACTGTACTGTATAACCTATGCATGTACAAGCAGCACACTTAATAAAGTGTATTGTCTCTTTTCTCCTGAACAGTGACAGTACAAGCCTTACCTTAGTGATGGGTGTCCGGTTGCTGCACAGGCAGGGATGGAGTGAGTAAGAAAATGAGTGACAGAGACCGTGTGGTAGAGGATAAGGCATGCCGGAGTGAGAGAGGAGTGATTGGATTAACCTGTCACACTACATTACTGTGACATAATGAGAGCGAGAGAGCGAGAGAGAGCGAGAGACTCCTGAGTTCTTCTGCAAAAAAAGTAGAATTAGAGTTGGATAAATGTAGATCAACTAGAATTTTTTCACAAGGACTTAAACAGGATACTAACCTCAACATTGCCATACCTAAAACCTTGGTTTTGGACAAAATTACCTGAATGGACTATTACTACCAACGACTATCAAGAAAAAACTTTTAACAAACCAAAACCTGCAGAAGAAACATGCAGAACCTAGAAATACCATCCAACACAAAATTGAGTGAGTAATATTCAGTCTGAAGCTACTTCTGAAGCCCCCAAAAGTAAAAGAATAATCATTTTGTTGTAATTTTGTAATATAAAGTAAATGTATACTACGCTAAGGTACCAAGCTGCTAGGACAGAACAGACCTGGAGGCACCTTCAATTAGCATTGAAGTGTGAAAGTAAATGCAGAGGCCTTTGAAGCCCCAATGGCTTATCCCTGTCCAGAGGTCATTACAATACAGTACCCCATGGATATTAAAAATAACACTGCAAGGAATAAGTAAAGAAAATAAAACAAGTTCCTCAAGGACAATCCAGAGACAATATTTGCTGACTGCTGCAAGGAGAACGTAAGCAAGTTAATTTTCCACACAGACTGTCCCCTGGCATGCCACAGTGCTATAAGAGCACACTACCCCTATGTCAAGAGAGAGGGTATTGGCCCAGGGTGGAAACTTAGAATACTCGGCATTGAGGAAATTGAAACAACCTCTGTCAACGTGTACAAGTCTGGGACAGTAATGGTGCAGGGCATCCTCATGCAGTTCCAGCAGGACTTTTACAGGATCAAAGTGAGAGCACAGCAGGAAAAGGTCTCTGTGATGACTCCCCCATCATGAGTGAGTCTGATCACACCTCTTCAAACTGTCCTGCAGACGAGGATAGTCACCCCCCAGCACTGAACACACCCAGGTCCCTCAACTGCACTGCTACTCCATCATTGAGAGGGATAAATTCACAGAACTGGAGAGAGAGATGGTGGAGCTCAGAGAGCTAGTCCACAAAATCCAGACAGAAAAAGCCCACAAAACAAACCAACACAACCCCCCCAACAAAATCCGGAGGGCAGGTAGAGATGAACAGTTATCTGAGAGAGCTGGCTGCTCTACGGACTGAAGTGAAGTGAGAGATCCCAAAGAGGCACACATGGCACTGAAGGACGAGGTCAGAAAGCTGAGGTTTGCCAGAGAGCAGGACACAATCCCAGACAAGCCAGCAGAACAGCTCACTCCAGACCCGGACCACAACACCACATAAAACACAGGACCCACCAACCCCACCATCTCCACCCTGCCACCATACAGTGGGTGAATGCAAGCATGTCGTGAGACTGTGCCTCAAAACCTAATGTATACCTGGCCCACCAATCCACCCTGGACTTGAACGGCCTTTATGACCAGGTACACCTCTACAAGGCAGCAATCCCAACTTTTGCCAGGACCCCAAAGGATGTCACCCTCAACTGTAGCCCCAGCACCTCACACAGGAGCAACAGAGCAATGGACCCCCCCTCCCCCCCAGACCAGTGAGACACCCTCCCAGACCTGCAAGACCCCCCCCCCCCTCGAAGGACCTGCACCAAGAGAACCTGAGCCAAGAGGACCTACACCCAGACCACAGCATCACCAGCCACACCCCAACCAGCTAAGACCACCACAAGCAAACCCTAGCCACACCCTATATAGGCCCCCCCATATCAAACCTATGCCCCTTCTGCCCAGCACCTGCGGCAAGGACGTCAACATGACAGCAGGACATATGCCTGTGCCGTGAGCAGAGCATAGCTTTTACTATCTCATCCTGAAATATACAAGGTCTGAGGTCATCTGCCTTTGGCCTAAAGAGCAGGAATCTAGACTTCAAAGAAATTGGAAATACAGACATTGCAATCCTACAAGAAACATGGTATAAAGGAGACTGACACACTGGTGGCCCTCTATGTTACAGAGAGCTGGTAGTCCCATCCACCAAACTACCAGGTGTGAAACAAGGAAGAGACTCAGGGGGTTAATTTGGTATATAGCAGACCAAACCCATTATTAACATTTGTCAAAACGGGAACATTTTACATCTGGCAAAAAAATAAGGAAACTCTCTCAACATTGAAAAATGTCCTCATGTGTGCTACCTATATCCCCCCAATAGATCCCCATACTTTAACGATGACAGCTTCTCCATCCTAGAGGGGGATATCAACCATTTCCAGGCTCACTAGTCTGTGCCGATCTAAATGCCAGAACTGGACAAGAACCCGACACCCTCCGCACACTGGGGGACAAACACCTACCTGGAGGTGACAGCATTCCCTCCCCCATATGCCCTCCTAGACACAACATAACCAACAAAAACGGGTCATAACTCCTGCAGCTCTGTCGGACGCTGGGTATGTACATAATCAATAGTAGTAGTCGAGGGGACTCCTACAGTAGGTACACCTATAGCTCATCTCTTGGCAGTCGTACTGTAGACTACTATATCACAGACCTCAACCCAGTCTCTTAGAGCATTCACAGTCAGTCCACTGACACCCTTATGAGATCTCAGCAAAATCACATTACTTGAACAGAGCTATGCTCAATCATGAGGCATCAAAGCCAAAGGAACTGAATAATATTAAGAAATGCAATAGTTGTGAGCAAAATAGTGTGGAAATCTAATTAGGCAACAACAAATTCAATCCCTTCTAGACAATTTCCTAGACAAAATGTTTCACTGTAATAGTGAAGGTGTAAACTTGGCAGTAGAAAACCTAAACGGTATATTTAACCTTTCAGCTTCCCTATCAAATCTAAAAATTGCAAGCAGACAACCTAAGAAAATGAACAATGACAAATTGTTTGATGAATAATGCAAAAACCTAAGAAAAATATTCAGAAACCTATCCAACCAAAAACATAGAGACCCAGAAAACCTGAGCCTTCCTTCACTATGGTGAATCATTAAAACAATACAGAAATCTCAAAGCAATTGAAGAATCCATAGAATCTAAAACCACTTCTGGGAAAATTGGAAAACTAAACACCACGAAGAGTTCTATCCAAAACAGATGAATGGATAACCCACTTCTCCAATCTTTTTGGCTCTATAACAAAGAACAAACAGCAAAAACATATACATGATCAAATACAAATCTTAGAATCAACTATTAAAGACTACCAGAACCCACAATTACATTGAATGAACTACAGGACAAAATACAAACCCTCCAAGGCAAAACAAGCCCTGTGGGATTGATGCTATCCTAAATTAAATAAAATATACAGACCACAAATTCCAATTGGCTATACTTAAACTCTTTAACATCATCCTCAGCTCTGGAATCTTCCCCAATATTTGGAACCAAGGACTGATCACCCCAATCCACAAAAGTGGAGACAAATTTGACCCCAATAACTACCGGGGGATATTCGTCAACAGCAGCCTTGGGAAAATCCTCTGCATTACCATTAACAGCAGACTTGTACATTTCCTCAGTGAAAACAATGTACTGAGCAAATGTCAAATTGGCTTTTTACCAAATTACCGTACGACAGACCACGTATTCACCCTGCACACCCTAATTGACAAACAAACCAAAACAAAGGCAAAGGCTTCTCATGCTTTGTTGATTTAAAAAAAAGCTTTAGACTCAAATTTGGCATGGGGGCCTGCTATACAAATTGATGGAAAGTGGTGTTGGGGGAAAAAAAACATACAACATTATAAAATCCATTTACACGAACAGCAAATGTGAGGTTAAAATTTACAAAAAACACATTTCTTTCCACAGGGCCAGGGGTGAGACAGGGATGCAGCTTAAGCCCCACCCTCTTCAACATATATATCAACGAATTGCTGAGGGCACTAGAACAGTCTGCAGCACCCGGCCTCACCCTACTAGAATCTGAAGTCAAATATCTACTGATGATCTGGTGCTTCTGTCCCCAACCAAGGAGGGCCTACAGCAGCACCTAGATCTACTGCACAGATTGTCACCTAGATCTACTGCACTGGGCCCTGACAGTAAATCTCAGTAAGACAAAAATAATGGTATTCCAAAAAAGGTCTAGTCACCAAGACCACGAATACAAATTCCATCTAGACACCGTTGCCCTAGAGCACACAAAACAACTAGACACACCTTGGCCTAAACATCAGCTCCACAGGTAACTTTCACAAAGCTGTAAACGATCTGAGAGACAAGGCAAGAAGGGCCATCAAAAGGAACATCAAATTTGATATAATTAGGATCTGGCTAAAAATACTTGAATCAGTTATAGAACCCATTGCCCTTTATGGTTGTGAGGTCTGGGCTCCGCTCACCAACCAAGAATTCACAAAATGGGACAAGCAAAAATATCCTAAGTGCACAACGTAAAACACCAAATAATTAATCAGAGCAGAATTAGGCCGATACACACTAATTGTCAAAATCCAGAAAAGAGCCGTTAAATTCAACCACCTAACAGGGAAGCGATTCCCAAACCTTCAATAACAAAGTCATCACATACAGAGAAATTAACCTGGAGAAGAACCCCCCAAGCAAGCTGGCCCTGGGTCTCAGTTCACAAACACAAACAGACCCCATAGAGCCCCAGGACAGCAACACAATTAGACCCAGTCAAATCATGAGAAAATTAAAATATAATTACTTAACACATTGGAAGGAATTTACAAAAAAACTGAGCAAACTAGAATGCTATTTGGCCCTAAAAAGAGAGTACACAGTGGCAGAATACCTGACCACTGTGACTGACCCAAAATGAAGGAAATCTTTGACTATGTACAGACTCAGTGAGCATAGCCTTGCTATTGAGAAAGGCTGCCGAAGGCAGACCTGGCTCTCAAGAGAAGACAGGCTATGTGCACACTGCCCACAAAATGTAGAAACTGAGCTGCACTTCCTAACAAATGTATAACCATAGAGACAGATATTTCCCTCAGATTATACAGACCCACAAAGAATTTGAAAACAAATCAAATTTTGATTAACTCCCTTATCTATTGGGTGAAATACCACAGTGTGCAATCACAGCAGCAAGATTTGTGACCGGTTGCCACAAGAAAAAGGGCAACCAGTGAAGATCAAACACCATTGTAAATATAAGCTATATGTTTATTTATTTTCCCTTTTGTACTTTAACTATTTGCACATCATTACAACAGTGTATATAGACATTATGACATTTGAAACATCTTTATTTTGGGAACTTGAGTGTAATGTTTATTTCACTTCTGTTTATTATCTATTTCACTTGCTTTGGCAATGTAAACATATGTTTCCCATGCCAATAAAGTCCCTGAGAAAGAGGGAAAGAGAGAGATGAGAGGAAGGGGAGAGAGAGAGAGAACAGGGAGAGAGAAAGGAAAACCTGTACTACAGATGACATCCAGGGTAATGAACCATTGTATGCATAGGCTACGTAGCCTAGATAACCTTATTAAATATATATATATAAAAATTGTAAACTACTTTTATTAATGAATATTTAAATACTGTATATTTGTTTTATCCCCTAACCTGTTATAACACCCACAATGATAAAAATGGATTGATAGATCACCACTTTATTTTAAGAATGTGAAATGTCAAAATAATAGTAGAGAGAATGATTTATTTCAGCTTTTATTTCTTTCATCACATTCCCAGTGGGTCAGAAGTTTACATACACTCAATTAGTATTTGGTAGCATTGCCTTTAAATTGTTTAACTTGGGTCAAACGTTTCGGGTAGCCTTCCACAAGCTTCCCACAATAAGTTGGGGGAATTTTGACCCATTCCTCCTGACAGAGCTGGCGTAACTGAATCAGGTTTGTAGGCCTCCTTGCTTGCACACGCTTTTTAAGTTCTGCCCACACATTTTCTATAGGATTGAGGTCAGGGCTTTGTGATGGCCACTCCAATACATTGACTTTGTTGTCCTTAAGCCATTTTGACACAACTTTGGAAGTATGCTTGGGGTCATTGTCCATTTGGAAGACCCATTTGCGACAAAGCTTTAACTTCCTGACTGATGTCTTGAGATGTTGCTTCAATATATCCACATAATTTTTGTTCCTCATGATGCCATCTATTTTGTGAAGTGCACCAGTTTGATTTGCACTTTTCGCACCAAAGTACGTTCATCTCTAGGATACAGAACGTGTCTCCTTCCTGAGAGGTATGACGGCTGTGTGGTCCCAAGGTGTTTATACAATTGTTTTTTCTGAGGTCTTGGCTGATTTATTTTTCATTTTCCCATGATGTCAAGCAAAGAGGAACTGAGCTTGAAGGTAGGCTTTGAAATACATCCACAGGTACACCTCCAATTGACTCAAATTATGTCAATTAGCCTATCAGAAGCTTCTAAAGCCATGATATAATTTTCTGGAATTTTCCAAGCTGTTTAAAGGCACAGTCGACATAGTCTATGTAAACTTCTGACCTACTGGAATTGTGATTCAGTGAATTATGAGTGAAATAATCTGTCTGTAAACAATTGTTGGAAAGATTACTTGTGTCATGCACAAAGTAGATGTCCTAACCGACTTGCCAAAACTATAGTTTGTTAACAAGAAATTTGTGGACTGGTTGAAAAACGAGTTTTAATGACTCCAACCTAAGTGTATGTAAACTTCCGACTTCAACTGTCTGACTCTCCATATTTTAACAAATATTGTTTTCAGACTATTCTGACATAATTCATTTTTCAGTCAGTAGGCAAAGTTATGTTAATGGAGGATCTAAATGCTTGAACTGGTAAAGAAGCAGACTACATAGATTTAGAGGGAAACACCCATATATATCATATTACATCTGTATATGAATCACAACTGATTACGGAGACAGAGCTACGACAGTATTGTCAACAAAAATGGGAAACAAGTTCTCCAGCTCTGTAAAAGCCTGGGTCCGTACATTGTTAATGGCAGGACTCTGGGTGACTCTGGATAGGTTTACTTATTGCTTTGCACTAGTAAACAGTGTTGTTAACTATGCCATAACAGATATGGAGCAAGAAAGAAAAATCTATGCCTTTATGGTCAAGCCACAGCTCCCCTTGTCAGACCACTGCCAAATTAGAATTTCAGAAGATCTGATAAAGAACCCCTAAATTTAAAACCTAAACTCTATCCCCTGCTGACCACATACAAGTGGACAAAAAATTGCCGTCTAGAAACCTCTTAAGAATCAGAGCCTTTTTTCCCCCTTCAGTTTCCACCTAAAATGACATACCCAAATGTAACTGCCTGCATATTCTTGATACTATCTGAAAGGAAACACTGTTTGCGGAAATGTGAAATTAATGTAGGAGAATATAACACAATAGATCTGGTAAAAGATAATACAAACAAAAAAACATGTGTTTTCAAATATTTGTTTTTGCATCATCTTTGAAACGCAAGACAGTGATGTAGGATTCTAGGTGTAATTTTGATGTTGTCCACAAGATGGCGGCAAAGTTTCAGACTGATCAATTGAAGAATTACATCACTACACAATATTTTGTATCAAGTCTGAAAGTGAACACCAGGATGGAACACCAGGATGGAACACGGGAGCCTCACTGCGGTGGCAATCTGCCTGCTCTTTCTGACGGTGGATGGCGCACTGGAGTCTCATGTGGGCATCATTCCATACCTCTTCTGCACGCCTGAACCACTCATCCACTGCAGGACCTTCGGTCTGGTTCAGAGTACATGGAGCCAAGGCTGGCTGATAACATCTATGCCCCAGAGCACGGGGGCTACAACTCGGGATTATAGGTGCACTCAAGACAGGAACCTCTCCCGAATTGTAGAGACGGGACAGGGCATCGTCTTTGATGTTTTCTTAACCTAAGCAATATATTAGCGTGATATCGAATCTGGTGAAGAAAAGGGCCCATCTGGCTTGTCACGGGTTCAGTCGCCTCGCTGTCCACATGTACTCCAGTACCGATGGTCGGTGAGGATGAAAAATGGGTCCTGGGCGCCCTCCAGCCAGTGTCTCCACTCCTCTAATGCCAACTTCACCGTCAGAAGCTCCTGATCGCCAACATCATAGTTCCTCTCCATGGAGGATAGCGTAGGATCTGGATTTTTAAGCCACGGGGCTGATATGAAACGACTCTTCAGTAGGCAGAAGGCTTCTTCAGCTGCAGAATTCCATCAACTTCTGGGGACCACCCTTGAGGAGAGAAGTGAGAGGAGGCGATCGAGCTAAAGGTCTTAATGAATCGCCGGAAACATGTTGGAAAATCCCCAAAATCATTGTAAACCCTTTATGGTGGTTTGGACCGACCATAACAGCATCCACCTTCCGCTCATCCATAATGACTCCTTGCGGGCCAATCTGGTAACCCAAAAAGGAGACCTCCTGATGGAAGTGGCACTTCTCCACCTTGATGTACAGGTGGTTGTTCAAGGACTAGGACTACTCGGACGTGAGCAATGTGCTCCTCCAAGGTAGCCGAGTAGACCAAGATGTCAATATACACAATCACCTGGACTCCAAACATGTCCCGGGACACCTCGATGATGAATGCCTGGAACACTGACGGAGCATTGGCTAATCCAAAAGGCATCATCAAGTACTCCTAGTGAGCAAACATCGTGCTGAAGGCGGAGGGTGTTTTCCTAAGATATCATGTTGGATAGAGAGGAGGTGGGCGCTATAGGTGGTTCTGCATGTCTTTTTCCCTTAACAGGCAGCCAGTCTTGGAAGGGGGACTTGAAGAGGGAGAGTGCAAAGTCCAGGCACAGCTGCTCTCTTCACTCTTGGAGTGTTTGCAGTGCTAGTGTTCTGTATCTAAGGAGGTGCAGTATGACAATAGAGATAATAGAGCTTCAGAGTCAGAAGCACGAGGCCTAAACTCTCCAAACACCATTGTGACCCTGTTGGTCACACTTTACAAACCCATTGCAGACTATCCCAAGGAGAGTGACCCATGCACACGAGTGATGTTATGGCTGGACTACATACCTTTGTGCAAACCTCCCTCTGCCTTGGCAGTGCTGTCATATAGGAGGCTAACCAGGGTTGACTAACAATACGAGGGCAGACCACTATCAATTTTCTCCCGAGGTGTGCACTTGTTCACATCCCTTCATGGATTTGAAAGAAAATGACTAATGAGTTCTGAATGAGTGCACACTTCAGGAGGATGGAGAGGTTATTGGGATGGAACCACAGTGACTGAATCACAAAACCCTTACTTCCCTGTGCACATTTCCAACAACACATTCCCTGCTTGAAAACTGTTTTTGTTTTTGAAACAGATTATGGATTAGGTATCCATAATAGCTTAACTTCAAACTACTCCAACCATATCGACCAAGTCACAGCTGATCATATCACAGTATTTTAAGAAAATTGGATGGTATGATGCTATTTGGCAGTATTTTTCTGTTTTTGAAGAATACAAATATTTCTGAATTTGCTTTATGAGTAGTGTGTGACCCTAGGGTGGCAACACATACATTCTAAGTGATTTCTTCTTTATTTGTTTTGTTTTGACAAAACCTTTTTCTCCCCAATTTTGTGATATCATCGATGCAACGCCACAACGGGCTTGGGAGAGGTGAAGGTCAAGTCATGCGTCCTCCGAAAGATGACCCGCCAAACCGCGCCCGCTTAAACCGGAAGCCAGCCGCACCAATTTGTGGAAGGAAACACCGTTCAACTGACGACCGAATTCAGCCTGCAGGCTCCTGGCCCGCCACAAGGAGTCCCCCCAGGCCAAACCCTCCCCTAACCCGGACGATGCCGGGCTAATTGTGCGCAGCCTGATGGGACTCCCGGTCACGGCCGGTTATGACACAGCCTGGGTCTGTAGTGGCGCCTCAAGCACTGCGATGCGGTGGCCCCCATTCAAAGTGATTTCAATAGGTCTATCTCCATTCTAATTGTTTTATACTGTTCAATTCAACCAAAAATAATTTTCAGTATTTTTATCAATTTCTGAATTTCCTGCACTCATTTAAAATAATTTACACACTTCTACGTAGGGCTTCACGATATGAGAAAACAATCTAGGCCTTATTTTTTACCAAATGTTGCAATTGTGATTTGACTTGCAATTTAGAGAAAAACACTTGGGTGAACTGTTGGAATCATGGAAATATAATTATTATTCTAATTTTATAGTTAGAATATAATAGTGGGAACTTTGAATACAGTGTTGTTTGACATGACAACGAATGAAAATTCTAGGGAGGAGTTATTGTGACAGGGTAAGAACCAAAGTGTTTCCTAGGGGACCCTACAATCTTTGCCTACATTGAATGTTTTCTCTTAACTACTTCATGTAGCTAACATATTCTTTCTTCACATATTCCTCTCTGATTTAGAAGATACTGTTGCTCAAACAACATGCTGATTTAGGTCTACACCATCGCTGGTATTATGAGGCTGTATAGCTAATTAAGCTTGCTCTGACTAATTTATTAGCTAGCTAGCAATTAGCATTAGCGATTAGTGGCTAACAAGATTTAGGCCTAACTTGCTAAGAAAATACAAACAAGCTGTTTGCATATGTAAGAAACACAAACAAATAGTTTATTAATTATAGCACGCTAGTGGATTTATATTAATAAGAAGCAAAGTGAAAACAGCATAGTTTTCATCAACATTGTTCGATGTGCTGCATTGACCATGCAGACTGAACACAAGTGTCTCATGGTCAAGCAACAACAAATGCGCTCCTTGAATGAATGACAGGGGGTGGGGCTAGGTCTGTGTGTGGAAAGTGGCATTGAGAGAGAGCGAGCGAGAGAGAGATTACTCAAGTAGCGAAATAAACAATAAAAATGGACGTTACACACGGCACATCGCAATTAACAAACCAAACATTCAAATACCGTTATAGAAGGTAAAGTAAAACCCCAAACCTGTCCGTGCATCAATACCGGTATAGCAGTAAAATACAGTATACCGCTTTGCCCTGCCTGTGAGTAATGCAAATAGTCCTCTCTCTGAGATCCATTTAGTAACAAGGCAGGTTTGGGTTTTAATTATCTGCATCTTGCACTACAACCACCAAGGCTGCACATATAATCAGCATTCAGAACATACAGTACAAACTCAAATCAAAGTTAATGGTGCACGAAGGAACAGCATGTACGTGGGTTTGTGTGTGAGAGATTTCTCTTTGCCCTCCTCTCTTCTGTGGAGAGAGCCACAGCTGAACAAGAGGTGAAGGGTTAATGAGCTGTGGGTGAATGGCGTTAGTTAGCGCCCATCCCACACCAGATTCCATGCTGCTCTGCTGAGCTGAGACAACGCTGTGGTCCGGGCCCCTCGGAAACCTCTTCCAGGCCTGGCAGGTCCGGTGTACTCATCACCATTGTCTCTGTCAGCTCTCCTCATTAGTGGATCCTCATGAATCATCACCGTTTTTGGCCCTCAAACAAAATGTAGGGCCAACAATGTGCCTGTCTATGATATCGGGAACAGCTATGGCTGGGAATGTTTTCACCTCTGGTATAGTTTAGAGAAAAGCACTATGAAGGAGACCAGGAATGTCAAGAAGACAATATGTCAGACTATGCATTAAGAAACTGTTACGTGTTACGTTTTTCTTGTTCCCCATTTTCCCCTGTTAGTGTGTTTGTCCTGAGCATTACAGGTGTACTGAGTTGCGGCTAACGATGGGGGGCGTGGCTGTAGCTGATTACAGAGAGGATATCTGTTTGCCGTGTGAGAAGAGAGAAGGGAGAGAGAGAGGACACTTGTTTTTTTATTTTATTATTATTATTATTTTTTTTTTGATTATTTGTGTTAATTTCTTTGTTTGTGTTTCAGCCTGTCCTCCTGAGGCGCTCCACCCTACCTAGGTCCTGGAGAAGGGAAAAGGTAGATCTGCCCATGGGTGTACATTCTCACGTAGATAACCCATTGTTTTATACACTAGGTTAGCCGGGCGGGTGTCACCCTTGTATTTTCTTGGAACCAGGTAGGACAGTGGGTTAGGGTTTAGAGTGTGTTAGGAAGGTTTAGGTGTGTAGAAGAGGAGGGACCTTTTGTTTATTTTCATTACTTGGACCCCGATCCCAAACATTCCCTTCTCTTACCTTCCCTTGTTGTTGTTTTGTTTCTTACTGATTATTTATGGGTGTGTTATATTGTTTATTTAAATAATTCACTAAACATCCCCTGAGGGTTAAAATTGAGTTCTGGTTGTGGTCTGATTTATTTATCGCCCATTGCACCCCACATTTCTTCCCATTTCATCCGTGTTACCTGGTGTGTTTAGGCCCAGGCATTTACGTCTCCTCCTCAGACGAGCTACACCCGAGGGGAGAACGTAAGAGAAACCATATAAAGAATCAGCCACCACTTTGTAACAGAGAAAAGAAAGGAGCAGGTTCAGGCCAGGGGTTAAATTGAAAGGATGTTCAAGGTACTCGTGTTTGAAAGAGACTGGAATGTTTTAGCCCTTATCATTATAGTATCTAAATTCAGAGAAATAATACAAATGCCAACATATTTCGTCACAGGGCCTTGTATATACTCTCAGGAGCTGTACAGCCTAAGACCTACAGTGCCAGTCAAAATTTTGGACACACCTACTCATTCAAGAGTTTTTCTTTATTTTTACTATTTTCTACATTGTAGAATAATAGTGAAGACATCTAAACTATGAAATAACACATATGGAAACGTAGTAACCAAAAAAGTGTTAAACAAATAAAAAATATTTGAGATTTAAGATTTTTCAAAGTAGCCACCCTTTGCCTTGATGACATCTTTGCACACTCTTGGCATTCTCTCAACCAGCTTCACCTGGAATGCTTTTCCAACAGTCTTGTAGGAGTTCCCACATTCTGAGCCCTTATTGGCTGCTTTTCCTTCACTCTGCAGTCCAACTCATCCCAAACCATCTCAACTGGGTTGAGGTCATGTGATTGTGGAGGCCATGTCATCTGATGCAGCACTCCATCACTCTCCTTCTGGGTCAAATAGCCCTTACACAGCCTGGAGGTGTGTTTTGGGTCATTGTCTAACAAATGATAGGATGGCAAATCGCTGCAGAATGCTGTGGTAGCCATGCTGGTTAAGTGTGCCTTGAATTCTAAATAAATCACAGACAGTGTCACCATCAAAGCACCCCTACACCACCTCCATGTTTCACGGTGGGAACCACACATGCAGAGATCATCTGTTTACCTACTCCTCGTCTCACAGACACGGTGGTTGGAACCAAAAATCTCATATTTAGACTCATCAGACCAAAGGACAGATTTCCACCGGTCTAATGTCCATTGCTTGTGTTTCTTGGCCCAAGCAAGTCTCTTCTTCTTATTGGTGTCCTTTAGTATTGGTTTCTTTGCAGAAATTTTACCAAGAAGGCTGCAGCAGAGGTAACTCTGGGTCTTCCTTTCCTGTGTCGGTTCTCATTTGAGCCAGTTTCATCATAGCACTTGATGGTTTTTGTGACTGCACTTGAAGAAACTTTCAAAGTTTAGAAAATAGTAAATATAAAGAAAAACCCCGGAATGAGTAGGTGTGTCCAAACTTTTAACTGGTACTGTATATTGTTTGTTCACAGAATGGGTCGGTTTCCCAGACACATTTGTATTTTTTAGGGATCCCCATTAGCAGCTGCGGAGGCAGCAGCTACTCTTCCAATAGATGTATTATGTTTTTTAAATCTGATTCTATTGCTTGCATCAGTTACCTGATGTGGAATAGAGATCCATGTAGTCATGGCTCTATATAGTATTGTGAAGAGACCTCTGGTGGGGTATGCATGGGTGTCCGAGCTGTGTGCCACTAGTTTAAACAGACAGCTCGGTGCATTCAACTTGTCAACACTTCTTACAAAAACAAGTAGTGATGAATTCAATCTCCTACATTTTGAGCCATGAGAGATTGACATGCATTTCATTAATGTTAGCAATTGTAATTTTCCTAAGTCCCTCTTTGTGGTAACTTACCACACGTCCAGATGCGACAAAATTAGGGTCTGTAGGACCTGTCTTGTTGATTGTGCTGTTAAGGCAGAACAGCGCTTTATTATGGACAGACTTCTCCCCATCTTAGCTACTGTTGTATCAACATGTTTTGACCATAACAGTTTACAATCCAGGGTTACTCCAAGCATTTTAGTCACCCCGATTTCCACATCATTCATTACAAGATTTAGTTGAGGTTTAGGGTTTAGTGAATACAACGCTTTCAGTTAAAACAACCCATAAACATATTCCAAAAACATTGATGATGGCCTGTCAATGACATGTGAGATGTACAGGGGGGGAAAGGGTTGAGGTCAAGTTCAGACATTAAATAAAAATTACTTTCACCAGAAGAAAAACAACTCAGAGCCATACAGAATTTGGAAACTTAACTTTGTTTTAAGGAGCAGGGAAATGTCATGGATGCCATGTTGGCACCAAAAGTTCAAAGACAGTTAAGAAGAAAGCAAATGACAATGTTATGGTCATGGCATGTCTGGAGATGAGTAGGCTTGGCATGGTGACGCCCAGGCACTCTGCTTCTGCAGTACAAGTCAAAAGCCAACAGCTGGAGATGCTGTGTGGACATGATATCTGTAACCAATACTCCCACCTAGTGGCACAAATGGCTCAATAATAAGGCATAGACTTTTAATCAACTCATTAAAATTATGGCTAATGCTCCACTAGAAATTACACTATACAGAATAAATCCAATCAGTAAACATTGTAGTTACAGGCACATACAGGCAGGTCTAATGTAAGTACAGTTACACTAGGCTACCTGCCATTTTGGGTGGCAGGTAGCCTAGTGGTTAGAGCGTTGGGCCAGTAACCAAAAGGTTGCTAGATCGATTCCCCGTGCTGACAAGGTAAAAATCTGTTGTTCTTCTCCTGAACAAGGCAGTTAACCCACTGTTCTGAGGCTGTCATTGTAAATAAAAATGTGTTCTTAACTGCCTAGTTTTATATATATATAGTACTTAACTTATACCTGGTTGTGATGTCAAATTACACATTTAAAATTGTATATGCATGCAATCTGTAAACCTCATTACCCAAGATGACCATTTTATCATGCTGTTATTCACATTATTTTATTACTATTATCAAAACGTTTGTTTGAAATTGTTCATCCCACAAACTGCTTCAATTGTAATGTGACAATGTGTACTTACACTGCACAGGAGGCTGCTGAGGGGAGAACGGCTCATATGGAGCAAATGGAATGGCATCAAACACATGAAAACCAAGTGTTTGATACAATTCCACTAATTTCGCTCCAGCCATTACCACAAGCCCGTTCTCCCCAATTAAGGTGCCACCAGCCTCCTGTGCTACATTATACAGGTTTGGGGACATTTAGGCTGCATTTACAGACGAATTCAGATCTTTTGCCTATAATTGGGCAAAATATTAGAATTGGGCTGCCTGTGTAAACGCAGCCTTAGACCATCCAGTTATTTCACGACACAAGTCACAAGCTGACGATCACTGAATCTCAATTCTGCCAGCCTGCCCACCTACTAAAAATAAAACCCCATGCTTCTCTTAGTAATCATTATGAGAGTGCATGTTCCAAAAGCATACACAATAGACACACTTTAAACAAAATCATAGTCAACTTGTTTAATCATTATTTTACTGCAACAGTGTCAGAGGAGATTGGAGGAGTAAGAGGAAGCTGAGGGTCACTTGTGATAGTGTTGTTATAAACTTGAAGCCTTGTTAACACAATAGAAACATGACTCATGGCTGGGGTATGGAAACTATCAACACAATGAGGAACAGAGTCAGGAAAACACATGCTTTAGTTGAACTTAACCTCTTAAAATAACTTCATAATCTCTCTTTAAATATTATGGTCTCTCAAAAGTAATCAGACTATTGCTCTGTATCAAACTCGTGATGTGGCAGTGACAATACACTCTCTCGATTGCATCATGTCGATTACGAAAGGAATGATGCCTCCACGCAAAAAGTGATGAGGTAAAAACTACATATACCAAGATGGTGTTTTAACACAAGTGTCTCTCCATCCAAGTATCTCACATGTAAAATAATACATTGTTGACATTTATCATTGATGTACATTTAACACATCTGTTGATTTCTCAGACAATATTGTGAGATTCCATGCAATGTCTTAAAAAAAGAAATACTGTAAAATGTTGGTCACAATGTTTTCTCTTTGCATATTATTCAACAAGGTGAAACATCTGTCGATGTGCCCTTGCGCAAGGCACTTAATCCTAATTTGCTCCAGGGGCACCATACTACTATGGCTGACCCTGTAAAACACATTTTATTGCAGCTATCTGCTGTTTGATAATATAAAACAGCTTTACTCATTTGTAAGGCATAGTATAGTTCAAGGTGAAAACAATTTGTTCCACAAGCGATAAAACATTTAATACTTCAACTTAACTGTGGAGGCTGCAAAATAGTGCTCACATCCAAAAGTGTAATCATGACGCAATTGACATTTTAACCTGTATACATAATGAGATATTGATGCAACAGATTAATTTGACTATTAAGAGATGTTAGTCTGAGTACGCATCTTTTTAGCTAACATTCCACTCCTTGTCACACCTGTCATTTGCCAAAGAGACCAGGCAATCATGTCAGTTTGAACAGCTCTTTTTTTTCAGTGATCCTCAGTTGTGAAAAAGACTACAAACAGTAATTGTTGAAGAATATAATAAGAACCACTGGTATGTATGCCACAGAATAAAAACAACCAATATTGCCACATTGTGTACTTATTTTCCCAGTGCTAAAACAATCAAATTAAGAAGTAGAACCCAACTAAATATAATCTATTTGAAATCATTAAAAGTCCTTAAATTTAAGACTGTCTTACCATCCTTGGCTGTGAACTTAAAATCTATGCTAAAAGCAGTATATATAAAAAAAACAATGAGTATCACAACATTAAAAACAAAAATACTGAGTAAGAACAGCTGTGACCCTCAAATAAAAAAGTGGCACACGGGCGCAGCCAGACACAGGCACAGTAATCTCCCCTGCACACACCCTGCAGTAAAACCGTACCGTTTTTTAATGTTGGCCGTCTCCCTGAGACACCTCCCCTCATGGCGACCCTAGTACACAACATCAAGTCCCATGACTCATATCAGCCACACCTATATTCCTGCTAGGTCAGTTGCCCCAGTGGGTGACATGCTCTCAACCCAGGAAGGTGAGGCCCGCCATGACGCTGAAGCCTAGCAGAATGAAGAACACCTTGAGCAGCTGGTTCTCCGGGGAGTTCAGCTCGTGAGGCAGGATCTCCATGAAGGTGATGTAAATAAAGGTCCCGGCCGCCAGCCCCTCCAGGATGGCCTGGATCAGAACGCCTGCCGCCAGCTGGGCCTCGATAACCCCGATGCCCACTGCAATGCCCAGTGGAGACATCATGGCGAAGACGCCCACGTAGGCCGCAACCCACATGGGCGGGACTTCGCTTTGCACCAGCTTCACCGATAGGCTGAACACGATGATGCTCTTGTGGACCACAATGGCAATGCAGATCTCTAATACCTGGATAGGATGGAGAGAAAACTAGATTAAATTAGGTAAAATTCCTCTCCTACTTCCTTTTCCTCATTGCAGTAAGATGAAGAAAGCTGTATAAATTACACGTCATTTATAATTCTTTGAAGTCGATAAAAACAGGTTAGCTTAAATAAATCAAGGAGGCATGAGGACTGCAGATGTGGCCAGGGCAATAAATTGCAATGTCCGTACTGTGAGATGCCTAAGACAGCGCTACAGGGAGACAGGATGGACAGCTGATCATCCTCGCAGTGGCAGACCACGTGTAACAAAACCTGCACAGGATCGGTACAGCCGAACATCACACCTGCAGGACAGCTACAGGATGGCAACAACAACTGCCCGAGTTACATCAGGAACGCACAATCCCTCCATCAGTGCTCAGGCTGTCCGCAATAGCCTGAGAGAGGCTGGACTGAGGGCATGTAGGCCTGTTGTAAGGCAGGTCCTCACCGGCATCAACGTTATCTATGGGCACAAACCCACCATCGCTGGACCAGACAGGACTGGCAAAAAGTGCTCTTCACTGACGAGTTACGGTTTTGTCTCACCGGGGGTGACGGTCAGAATCACGTTTATCGTCGAAGGAATGAGCGTTACACTGAGGCCTGTATCCTGGAGCGGGATCGATTTGGAGGTGGAGGGTCCGTCATGGTCTGGGGCAGTGTGTCACAGCCTTATCAGACTGAGCTTGTTGTCATTGCAGGCAAACTCAACGCTGTGCATTACAGGGAAGACATCATCCTCCCTCATGTGATACCCTTCCTGCAGGCTCATCCTGACATGACCCTCCAGGATGACAATGCCACCAGCCATACTGCTCGTTCTGTGCGTGATTTCCTGAAAGACAGGAATGTCAGTGTTCTGCCATGGTCAGCTAAGAGCCCGGATCTCAATCCCATTGAGCACATCTGGGACCTGTTGGATCGGTGAGGGCCATTCCCCCCAGAAATGTCCAGGAACTTGCAGGTGCCTTGGTGGAAGAGTGGGGTAACACCTCACAGCAAGAACTGGCAAATCTGGTGCAGTCCATGAGGAAGAGATGCACAGCAGTACTTAATGCAGCTGGTGGCCACACCAGATACTGACTTACTTTTGACCCCCCCCTTTGTTCAGGGACACATTCAATTTGTTAGTCACATGTCTGTGGAACTTGTTCAGTTTATGTCTCAGTTGTTGAATCCTGTTATGTTCATACAAATATTTACACATGTTAAGTTTGCTGAAAATAAACGCAGTTGACAGTGAGGACGTTTTTTTTTGCTGAGTTTAGTAAAATATCTCAGGATCTTGTCATTAGAATCCACTGACTTGGTGCATGGTGTGTGAGTGATTTTATACTAAGGATGCGAGAGAAAGTGCATGGAAATCATGCATGGGTCTCACTTCCCTCTGCTTCTAAACCTCCTGACACTACGGGTGATTGGAAAGAATTTTCCTAGGGCTTCCTCCTAAGCACGGCAAACCTTCACAAAACCACACTGCTTTTGTGATGGAAAGAGACTTCCCTGAAAACCAACAAAGGACAATACAGTGAAAAGGAGAACTATGAAGATAAAGTCCAAGAGCACATCACATGAAAAGCACAAGTTAGAAACACGTACTTAATTTCCCCCCCCGATAGAAATAACAATTCTCAATGTACAACTTGATAAGAGCTTTTGATAAATTCTAGGTAAATAAGTAACTTTTTGGGGAATTGTAAACTAGATATTTTTAGATTTAAAAAAAATTAAAAATCACTGGAGACAAATGTGAAGCCAATCATATGGCAGCAACCTGCATAATGAGATCTTCAGTTTCTTGGCAATTTCTCACATGGAATGGGTTCATTTCTCAGAACAAGAAGAGACTGATGAGTTTCAGAAAGTTCTTTGTTTCTGGCCATTTTGAGCCTGTAATCGAACCCCCAAACACTGATGCTCCAGATACTCAACTAGTCTAAAGGCCAGGTTTATTGCTTCTTTAAATCAGAAGTTTTCAGCTGTACTAACATAATTGCAAAAGGGTTTTCGAATGATCAATTAGCCTTTTAAAATTCTAAACTTGGATTAGCTAACACAAACATGCCATTGAACACAGGAGTGATGGTTGCTGATAATGGGCCTCTGCAGATATTCAATAAAAAAAAACAGCCGTTTCCAGCTACAATAGTCATTTACAACATTAATGTCTACACTATTTCTGATCAATTTGATATTTTAAAATGGACAAAAAAAACAAGAATTTCAAACTGACCCCAAACTTTAGAACGGTAGTGTATATGTTTATTCCTATTTCGTTGTCTTTAGCGGATTTAATTTAGAAAAAGACGATGTTTTTCACTCACGAACCTGCAGCCACTAGCTAGCTTGTCAGTTGACATTCGAAGTTTGCGCCGTTCTGCCGCGGAGCAGTGCCACAGAGTTCTATTGACGAGTGACCACTTGATATTCCATTCACTCCAAAACATGCTAAATTCTCAGAGTAAATTGGGGTTTCAAAATTGTAGACATGGGGTTTGGACTATTGTTTTTGACACTATTCTCGATTTTTTTGGACATATTTGAATAAACCTAATGATTTAATCACTTTAGGTGTTAACATCCTAAAGCCTATATAAACCTATATCTGAATAACTTGTAAATATGAAGTTATTTCAGAATGAAAGTTCTGGCTAGCGTATCATGTTTTGTGACATTAGTCATCTCTAGTTTTTATTATTATTTACCTTTATTTCAACAGGGAAGTCATATTGAGACTAGTCTCTTTTACAAATGAGCCCGGCACAATACAAAAACAGGCAAGTATAGATCAACATAAATATAGACAATATACACATTAAGATACAGAACAGTCAATTAAAATAAACATTCTTTACAAAAAATCCTCTGTCAGCTGTCTGAATTGCGCTACGGACTTCAAAGCATGATATAGGTGTATTTATGCAGTTAAACAAATGTATCTGTGCATTTGGACATCTTCAAAAGAAACTACCGGTAGTTAGATAATGTATTTTCACTTATTACATGCTTGTTGTGTTCTCTATGGTGCACTCGTTCGTTCGTGAGCAGGCTGCTCGTTCTAAATAGTCAAATCTAATCTGTTGGAAACAGTGGCAGCATGTGCAGCAGTGGTCATTCGTTTTCGACATGAAAAAGTGAAATGGGTGCATTTATTCAAATGCACAGATCACTTTATATAAACTGCCTTCGGGAAAGTATTCAGACCCCTTTACTTAAATTTATTTTATTTTAAATATATATATATTTTTTTACACATTGTTACATTACAGCCTTATTCTAAAATAGATTTTATTTTTTTCCCCCCTCAAGCTACACACAATACCCCATAATGACAAAGCAAAAACAGAACTTGAAAATGTTGCTAATATATTTACATAAGTATTCGAACCCTTTCCTCAGTACTTTGTTGCACCTTAGGCAGCGATTACAGCAGCGAGTCTTCTTGGGTATGATGCTACATGATTGGCACACCTTTATTTGGAGAGTTTCTCCCATTCTTCTCTGCAGATCCTCTCAAGCGCTGTCAGGTTGGATGGGGAGTGATGCTGTAGATATTTTCAGGTCTCTCCAGAGATGTTTCATCAGGTTCAAGTCCAGGCTCTGGCTGGACATTCAGAGACTTGTCTTCCCGGAGCCACGCCTGCATTGTCTTGGCAGTGTGCTTAGGGTCGCTGTCCTGTTGGAAGGTGAACCTTCGCCCCAGTCTGAGGTCCTGAGCGCTCTGGAGCAGGTTTTCCTCAAGAAACTCTACTCCGTTCAGCTTTACCTCAATCCTGACTAGTCTCCCAGTCCCTGCCGCTGAATAACATCCCCACAGCATGACGCTGCCACCACCATGCTTCACCGTAGGGATGGTGCCAGGTTTCCTCCAGACCTGATGCTTGGCATTCAGGCCAAAGAGTTCAATCTTGGTTTCATGAGACCAGAGAATCTTGTTTCTCATGGTCTGAGAGTCTTTAGGCGCCTTTTGGCAAACTCCAAGCGGGCTGTCATGTGCCTTTTATTGAGGAGTGGCTTCCATCTGGCCACTACCATAAAGGCCTGAATGGTGGAGTGCTGCAGAAATGGTTGTCCTTCTGGAAGGCTCTCCCAACTCCACAGAGGAACTCTAGAGCTCTGTCAGAGTGACCATCGGGCTGTTTGTCACCTCCCTGACCAAGGCCCTGCTACCCGACTGCTCAGTTTGGCCGGGTGGCCAGCTCTAGGAAGAGTCTTGGTGGTTCCAAACATCTTCCATTTAAGAATGATTGAGGCCACTGTTCTTGGGGACCTTCAATGCTACAGACATTTTTTGCTACCCTTCCCCAGATCTGTGCCTTGACACAATCCGGTCTCAGACAATTCCTTCGACCCCATGGCTTGGTTTTTGCTCTGACATGCACTGTCAACTGTGAGACCTTATATAGACAGGCGTGTGCCTCTCCATATCAAAATGTGTTTAGTCCCCAGAAAGAGCAGCTGCTTTTGCTGTTTTTATACCTCATCTTATGCTTTTGTTCACATCATGCCATGAGGCTGAGAGAATTGCCATTTTAAAGCTAATTTCCTGCAATTCTAGGGCAGAGCCCCACCTGTTTTGAGCACCACACTTAATTTCATTTTTACCTATCAAAATACATATTTTTGGGGTGGGCTTGCCTGTTTTGCTTGTTATTTTGGCATTAATGTATCACATATCAGTTTGCAAACAATGTTAAAAAAAGGGGGAAAAAAGGCATTGAGTTAATAAAGCCACATACAAACACGGTCTATTTTTTGCTTTCTTGAGTAAAGCAGCTCCAAAACACAGGTGTTTCAGCCTAGCTAAAGTGCTTTCTGTGGTGGTGGAGTAAGCCAGCAGAAAATAGAGTGATGCACCTGATTGGCTCAGTTGTCATGACTGGCTCAGTTTTCTGTCAGTCATGGGACAGTACGTCATCCCCAATTCTAAGATTAGAGCTAAAAAATGTTAGCCCCTTGGGTTCTGCCATAGAGTTATATTAGAAGTGCCCATCCAAGAAGGCTCAAGGTCATTGGCCACAGATATGTGATATGATGTCATTCTATCTACAGTAGCTTTGATTGACTGATCATGTCAACATCTTACCTTAGCTAGCAGTCATCAGTTATCATCAAGTCGACAATCTACTGGAAAATCCTTGTCATATGAAGAGAAATTATAGATAAAACGTATCGGTGCCCATCGGCCATTGTACATAACAAGTTGGAAATCGCAAATTCAACAATCAGTCGTTTGGAAGGAATCAGTGGCTAACTGCAAGCGTTGTAAAGAAACCACTAACGTTAGCCTGCTATTCAATGGAGTGGCTGTTTTTTTCCCCGAGTTCCCACCATAAATCCAGAGAATACCCGACTTTGATGACATTTGCCCACAAAGGACCGCTACACCTACTTCACAAGGTGAGTCCAAAAATGTATTGTATGCTGCTGCTTAAATGATGTAATATGCAAGGTTGAAACCTATACAGTAGTTAAGAAAGTAATATTAACTATGTTGTGTAGTAAGCTGCTAGTAGCCAAATAATTGTCTATTTTCACCAACGCAGTATTGTAAACACATAACGTTAGTGGTGGCGCTTGGCTTGCATGTGCAAATTCAGCACACACAACATTCTATAATAGAATTGTGTTATTTGACAAATTAAAAGCTTAATGTGTCAAATAGTGTTATATGACGTGCATCTTTTTTGACACGCAAAGACCTAAACAGCGTTCAATGTGCCTCACCCTAATAATTATCTATTGTCACCTCTTAAATTTCACCTACTGTTCTAACTTGGTGGTGCACAAAGCCTATAACCTGTTGTAGAGAAATGTAATCGTCGAATATTGTAAAAGCTTTCGTCGTCTGTTTATATGCCCAATTTATTTATCCTATGGTTCTGACCGGTACAGGGAGGACACTGTAAGAACGGCCCATGTTCTGAATTCTGTCGCTGTACATTTCAAAAGTGCTGAACAAATAGTTATTGACAACGTCCGTCGTCGCTTACTCATTACTGTCTTAATCGAAATGATGGATTGCCCCTCACCCGCTTGTCGCCCCCTTATGCCATAATTTGTACATCTCAATTGTCAGCAGAAACCACATTTGTTTAAGCAAGTCTGCCATATCAACTGTTTTTTTTAAAGGCAGTAAATGAGGCTGAATGAACTGTTTCGCTGCCAGACAAGGCTTCACTGAAAGCCAGGTTTAGCAGTGGTAAGGTGTTGGGACAGCTTTATGTAGGGCCTAACAGTTTGTGGGCACCGTTTGTCACAGTGATAGTGCAACTGATGTATTATTTAGTGTTGTGTAGTGGCTTTGCTGGCATGCATTTTACTTTTTTTTTTGCCCCACCAAGATTTACATGCTAAAATCACCACTGGAATGGTCCCACCTGATCTTGCCTCCTCCAACTGCCTTCAATCTTTGAAGACATGTATTCTCATTGTTAGAGCGGCCACTTGAGCATCTGGTCAATATAATAGATCATCTGTGGCTATAAGGACATGCCTGGTGCACAAAATTGATGACACATGTCACGCAGCGAGAGTTGAGTGGGGACAAACGGATTTGGTTCAGTCAGCCGTCATAATGAGCCCTACCCAGCTAGCTAGATTATGCTTGTGGCTAGAAATGACAGCAAGAATTTGAAACATGTCTGCCGAAGTTGGGACTTGGGAGTGTTTAGAATCAGTCTGTTTTTATTGGACTACAAAAGCAATACATGTGCTTTAGCGGTCACCCTAGCCTGATATTAGCTACTAAACTTAAGTGGTATCCAGATTTTCATAGCATCATACCATCCTTCTCACATCCTATGATTTACGGTATTACTGGCATAGCCCACAAGGGGCGCTAAATGCAAGAAAAGCCCATTTAGCCTCTACCAGAACACTAACAAAATTTGCACAAACTAGTAGCAATATCTCAAACTAATCTTACGAATAGCAAAGACAGGCAAACCCAGCTCAAAGTTATACAAGCATAGCTAGTAGCTACCGAATGTCATTTTCAGTGAGTGTGGACATTTACAAGCGAACGAGAGAAACTGTGCAAATGAATAAAGTTTTGATGCAGGCTTTTCTGAAGGAAAAGCAGCATGTGTACACAGAGCAGAGGGGTGAACAACAGAGAAGGGAAAAAAAGCATTAGTAGGAAGCACAGGGAATAACTTATCCAGAGCTCTTTGACATGTCTTTGACAAAAATATAAAAACACAACATGTTTCATGCGGTGAAATAAAAGATCCCAGAAAAAAACGTATTTCTCTCAAATTTGTTTACATCCCTGTTAGTGAGCATTTCTCCTTTGTCAAGATAATCCATCAATTTACCAGGTGTGGTATATCAAGAAGCTGATTAAACAGCATGATCATTACACAGGTGCACCTTGTGCTGGGGACAACAAAGGCCACTCTAAAATGCGCAGTTTTGTCACAACACAATGCCACTGATGTCTCAAGTTGAGGGAGCGTGCAATTGGCATGCTGACTGCGGGAATGTCCACCAGAGCAGAATTTGTCAGTACGTCCAACCGGCCTCACAACCGCAGACCACTTGTATGGCGTTGTGTGGGCGAGCGGTTTGCTGATGTCAACGTTGTGAACAGAGTGCCCCAGGGTGGCGGTGGGGTTATGGTATGGACAGGCATAAGCTATGGACAATATACAGAATTGCATTTTATCCATGGCAATTTGAAAGCACAGAGATGCATACCATGACGAGATTGTGAGGCCCATTGTCATGCCATTCATAAGCCCGCCATCACTTCCTGTTTCAGCATGATAATCCACGGCCCCATGTTGCAAGATCTGTACACAATTCTTGGAAGCTGAAAATGTCCCAGTTCTTACATGGCCTGAATACTCACCAGACATGTCACCCATTGAGCATATTTTGGATGCTCTAGATCGACATGTACGACAGCATATTCCAGTTTCCACCACTACCCAGAAACTTCACACAGCCATTGAAGAGGGACAACATTCCACAATCAACTGCTGGATCAACTCTATTCGAAGGAGATGTCACGCTGCATGAGGCAAATGGTGATCACACCAATACTGACTGGTTTTCTGATCCATGCTCCTACCTTGTGACTAACAGAGATATATATACATACATACATATACATACACCCAGTCATGTGAAATCCATAGATTAGGGCCTTATGAATGCATTTCAATTGACTGATTTCCTGTAAAACAGTACAATCTTTTAAATTGTTGCATTTATATTTCTGTTCAGTATAAATAATACAAATTGTATTTTCATTTGAAGAAAAAAGTAGTTGAATATTATTGGAATGCATTTGAAAATACACTTGAAAAGAAGTGGCATGCATTTGCAATGTATGGGTGCATTTGTTTTAGCTGACCCAGTGCCACAGGTGGGCAGAGATTTCACTTTTATGACCAACAAAATGGTCTAATATGTTCCCCGGGCAAGCTAAAACTAATGGACCTATTGCGCAATTTAAGTACAGATCGCTCTCCAGCACCTACCTTTGAGTCTGTGGTCTGCAGCCCGATGGCCAGGCCCTCAAACACAGAATGGAGGGAGAGTGAGAAAAAGAGCATGAACGAGCGAAAGGAGGAGTGGGCCTGGAGGTCCACGTGGACGTGGTGGGCACTATCCTCCAGGTCGGTGGACGCGGCTTTCCCCTGCCCATGGCTGTGCCCTTTGGCTCGCATCAGAGGTGCTCTCTCCTGGTCTGACCCTCGCATGGCATCTTGTCTGCAGTTCAGAACAATCCTCTCCACAATGAGCACAGTGAAGAAGCCTGCAGCCATGATGAACTCCGGGAGGGGGAAGCTGGTCTGTTTGAGATAGAGGTGAAAACAACCAAAAGTAGGAGTTCTGTTTAAATAAACACCAAGGATAAGGGATATATACACACACACGTTCAAAAGTTTGCGGTCACTTAGAAACAACCTTGTTTTTGAAAGAAAAGCACATTCTGTCCATTAAAATAACACCAAATTGATCATAAATACAGAGTAGACATTGTTAATGTCGTAAATGACTATTGTTGCTGGAAACGGCAGATTTTTTATGGAATATCTACATAGGCATACAGAGGCCCATTATCAGCAACCATCACTCCTGTGTTCCAATGGCACATTTTGTTAGCTAATCCAAGTTTATAATTTTAAAAAGGCCAACTGATCATTAAAAACCCTTTTGCAATTATGTTAGCACAGCTGAAAACTGTTGTTCTGATTAAAGAAGCAATAAAACTGGCCTTCTTTAGACTAGTTGAGTATCTGGAGCATCAGCGGGTTCGATTACAGGCTCAAAATGGCCAGAAACAAAGAACTTTCTTCTGAAACTCATCAGTCTCTTCTTGTTCTGAGAATTGAAGTTATTCCATGCAAGAAATTACCAAGAAACGCTGTGTCCTACTCCCTTCAGAGAATAGCGCACACTGGTTCTAACCAGAATAAAAGAGTGGGAGGCCCCGGTGCACAACTGAGCAAGAGGACAAGTACATTAGAGTGCCTAGTTTGAAAAACTGACGCCTCAAGTCCTCAACTGGCAGCTTCATTAAATAGTACCCGCAAAACACCAGTCTCAACGTCAACAGTGAAGAGGCAACTCCAGGATGCTGGCATTCTAAGTGATCCCAAATTTCTAAGTGACCCCAAACTTTTGAACAGTAGTGTATATCATAAGTAAGTAGTCCTTAACACATCACCAGGTATTGAACCTGTGGATTAATGATAATAATTTCTGCACTAACTAGCACATTTCCCCATGTGGGAACACTGTTTTACAGATACAATAAAACAAAAGTATGACTTATATTTATTATAACTCTTAATACATTGGTTTATGCCATGGATAGTCATATAGCTTTTGTCATTTTGCAAAGGGGATGGGAGTGTGTTCAGGTAATGATTCTTTGTGATGTTGCTGACAGACAGAATACACTTACGTCCACCCTCCGTGCGGCCAGCTCAGCATTCATGTCTGACAGATAGTCTGGGATGATGTCCAATAGACAGGCAGCCAGGAAGACGCCTCCGGCAAAACAGCTGATGAAACTCAAGACCACCCGATGGGTATCTACATGATACAAAACGCTACTGTTTAATGCTCAACATAACCCCAGGGTCTGTCTTCCCTGACCATGTGACCTGACCAGGAACAACTTTGGGCCCTGATCAAATGAACTGTTAATGAACCCAGAGCTCTTCCTATTCAGGTCACATGGTGGGGTTAGAATAATAAATACAAAAAACCTGACCCTAGCCATATACAGTGCCTTCAGAAAGTATTCACACCCCTTGACTTCTTCCCCCAAAAAATGTTAGTCTGAATTTAAAATCGATTGACATTTTTACAACTTTATCAATTAAAAGCTGAAATGTTGAGTCAATAAGTATTCAAACTCAATTTTTCAGATGAACTACATGTTCACTCAAACAGTTCTCCAATCGAATGTGTTCCCACATATAAATAGGCATTTGGATTGATATGGGTTTGACGTTTAAAATAAAAAACAGATGAGCTGGTTAAGAAGCTAAGATTTAAAAAGTTGGCATTTTCTACAGTAGGAAGCAGATTATTCAGTCAACCTTTTTATCTGTTCTTGATTATGGTGACATTCTATCAAAGAGCAGCTGCTACTACTCTTAAACCTTCGGATGCCATCTACCATAGTGCCCTCTGTTTTGTTACAGGTTACAGTTGATCACTGCATCCTTTATCAAACGGTTGGCTGGACTTAGCTTGAGACATGTACATCTCTACATTACTCCTTTTTGTTGACAATGCCCTACTTCAGCAGCAAAGGTAGATAAGACGGAAGTAGACACTGGAGTTGCCTAACCCGTTCAAAGGATTGGTTAATGGCTACCTGACTGAAGTTGTCTGTTTAACTTAAGTTGTGAATCAAGGAAACTATGGATTTCTTTCAGTTAATGTGACATAAGCTGTGATATGAATAATGTGTGATTATCTGATGACTGATCATTTTATCTGACTTATGGGTCTAAATCAGCTGTTAACCAGTCAGAAAAGAGACACCTTATGGAGATACCACTAACTGATTAAAAAAAAAAAAAAAAAAATGGAAGTGATCAAGAAGTGCAATCAAACACTCTGGGAGCACTGAAATGAAACAGCCATGATAGCTCCTAATGTCACCCTCTGCTTAGGAAAAAAAGAGAAGCAACAGAGATAATCATCTTGCAGAGACCTGAAGGAAGTATTGAGCACCATTGCACAAACACAGAAATGAAAACAACTCATCAGCAAATCAGCCATTGCAAAACAAAAACTGTCTTAATATGTGGCTGAAGGGATAGTAATGGCCCATACAATTTAGGCACACATTAAACAAACAAACAGTCTCTAATCCCAGTAAATGTTATGGTCCTTCATTGTTTTAGTAATGCCCTGAGTCATAGTGTATAATATATATATTGGCAGTCGGACATACAGAGACTGCTGGGCCTAAAGAGAAAGTTAAAAGCAGGGGTATATTCACTAATAACCAAACTGAGGCAAATAGGCTGAAACTGGGAGGGACCAAACTGAACTTATCCAATAACAAAACATTTTTTTAATTTTTTTAAATGGTTGCTCAATGTTAAGAGGTTTGATTTCTGTCTACAAATGACATGTATTATTACTAGTTTCCGTTGCAAAAAGTTACGGTTTGCACTAATACATTTACCCCTGACCCTAAGCAGGGCTGAGTTCAGTCTTTTTTTAAACTTTCTGGAACGTTCAATTGAACGGAAATGGTGCTGTACTGAACGACCAGTTGAAAAATGGGGAGGGTTTGGTTTGTGAACGCTGTCAGCATGGCCCACATGGCCACTGTCCTTTAAATGCATCTCTCATTGCGTCAAGCCACACCTACCAAAACAGACCTCAAAGTTTGTTGAAGAACGTTTTGGGGAAACGTGTCATTCAGTAAACTTTTCTGCAACGTATCAAACATTCAAGTGAACTGAATGCACCTCAGTTGAAAAACAGGGAGGGGTTGTGTTATGGCTTGGGGAATCCTGTCAGCTTGGCCACTTCCCTTTAAATACGCCACTCATTGCTTCAAGCCACACCCACCAAACGGGAGCAAACGTGCTCCAGTCTGTTCAAGAAGGTTTTGGGGAAACGTGTCATTCAGTACAAACCCTTCCGCAACGTAGCAAACTGAACGCACCTCAGCTTTTGTTTCGATTCCACTGAAGGTCTGTGGGTTGAGTGTTCACTGGAATGTGCCATCTTAATTAAGGGGCTTTATCCCTGTCAGGTGACTCTAGTCCAGTGGTATTCATTTACATTACATTTTAGTCATTTAGCAGACGCTCTTATCCAGAGCGAATTACAGTAGTGAATGCATACATTTCATACAATTTCATACATATCATACTTTTTTTTTTTTTCCTGTGCTGTATTCAAAGCTAGCGGCCCTGGAGAACTGCACTGGGGTCACCAGTAACTGTATTTTTAGGAGTACAGATTATTGTATGGGACAATGTACAAATGTTAAGACCAGAAAATAAAAATGTTGTAAATGTATTTATTGGTTTCTTTAGATTTTTAAGGTTATTTGTTGATGTAAATCTAAATTTACCGATTTTTGGGTGGGGTAAGGTTGGGAGAAATTCTAGTAAACAATAATAATAAATGGGGTCCCCAGAAATTCTGGCAGAAAATAATGGGTTCCCCGCTGAAAAAGTTTGAATACCACTGCTCTCGTCCGTCTCCTTGGAGGAGACTCAATGATTTCTCATCATAAGAAATCAATTAAGTAAATTTGCTAATCTAGGCCTAAATCAATTATGCAAATAGGATAATTAAGCAATAAATCCCAAGGGGGTGTGGTTTATGGCCAACATACCAGAGGACTGTTCTTAGGCACTACGCAACGCGTAGCCCTTAGCCGTGGTATATTGGCCATATATCACAAACCCCAGAGGTGCCTTATTGCTATTATAAACTGGTTACCAACGTAATTAGAGCAGGGAAAATAAATGGTTGTGTCATACCCATAACATACGGTCTGATATAGCATGGCTGTCAGCCAATCAGCATTCAGAGCGCAAACCACCCAGTTTATAATACATCGCACACTTCTCAAGCAAAATAAGATCATTTTGAGAACACCATTGTTACCTACAGGGGTTGGAACTTGTTCAGGAAAAAGCAAAAACTGTAAAAGAACAAAAAAAATTGAGGAACAGAACCAGTACTGATAATTAAAGTGATCAATACTGTTCTGGAACAGAACTGTTATTTTAAAAGTCTGTGAACTGGTTACAATGTTATGTCAAATAAATGTTTGTCATATTCGACAAATAAAAAATGTGCTTACTTATGAGCCCTTAAAAAAACATATTACATTGTTGTCTATTTAGAATAAGTAATGTTGTTTCCTAAATAGACTAACTCGGTACTGGTAACCCTTGTATATAGCCTCATTGTGTTACTATTTTTATTTTCATCCATTTTTTAAATAAAAATTATAACTCTGCATTGTGGGTTAAGGGCTCGTAAAAAAAGAACTCTTCAAGACAGTGTGGTGAAGGCACAACAGCGCCTCTTCAACGTCAGGGGGCTGAAGAAATGTGTCTAGGCCCCTAAGACCCTCAAACTTTTACAGATGCACAATTGAGAGCATCCTGTCGGGCTGTATCACCGCCTGGTACGGCAACTGCACCACCCGCAACCGCAGGGCTCTCCAGAGGGTGGTGCGGTCTGCCCAACGCATCACCAGGAGCAAACTTTTTATGGAACAGAAAGAACTCGAACCAGTTCATAACATTATTTTGCTGGTGGAAACTGGAACAAAACAAAAAAAGTAACAGTTTGTGTTCACGATTGTAAAATTATTATTTCGGCTCCAACTCACGGTAAGCTATGCACAGCTATTTTAGAGGCATCTCTTTTAAAGGTAGACCTATGTGCTAAAAATCAAAGGTTTGTATTACAATTAGCCAATCAAACTAATCCAGAGTGGATAAATAATAATAATTTAAAAAAAAAAAAATCCTTAAAGCTCTGATTTAGGCTCCATCTTTTGTAGATTACTAAAAATTATGAATTAATGAATAACATTTGATTGGAATGTAAATTGTACAGGTACCCCCTGTATATAGCCTCGTTGCTGTTGTTTTAGGGTTGCTCTTTAAATTGCGTTACTTTCCTATTTTCATTTTTTGGTTCAGTTTATTTAGTAAATACTTTAACACTTATTTTTCTTAAAACGGCATTGTTGGTTAAGGGCTTATAAGTAAGCATTACACTGTAGGGTCTACACCCGTTGTAATCAGTGCATGTGACAAATAACATTTGATTTTATTTGATAAATTGTCATTTGGCGGTTATGGAAGAAATGGAAGAAACAAATCCACTGATTGGATTTGGCAAACACTTGCTTCAACACGCAACTAGCCATTGTTTACAGATGACTGGTTATGAAGCTCCGTAGGCTGGCATCCATTGATTTTTTATTTATCCTTTATCCTCCTAGGCATGTCCGTTAAGAACACATTTTTATTTACAATGACGGCCGACTGGGGAACAGTGAGTTAACTGCCTTGGTCAGTGGCAGAACGGGGATTCGATTCAGCAACCTTTCGGTTACTGGCCCAACGCTCTAGGCTATCTGCCGATCAACCAAAACTAAACTATTCAGTTTCACCAAAATAACGTTCGCAGCAGAGGCATATCCAATATATCTAGGAACAATACTTAAGATGCGTCAGGTTGAATGTTTCCTTCGCTATCGAATAAGCGTTTAAAACACGTTTTTCAATTCCCGCCAGTAAAAAAGTGGGAGATTACCTGGTATTTTACTCACGTGACCGAGAATGGACTACATGGCAGCCCACACAGGCGGAAAATGGGACACCCTGGGTCAAAACGTGTTTTAAACGCTTATTTGATAGCGTAGTACACATCTAACACGAATCGTAAGTATTTATTCTTATAGATGGTAGATATGTATCTTGTTGACGGGAAGCGTTGAAACCGAATAGTTTAGGTTTGGTTGATGAAGGAAAAGGACGCAACGAGCCATCTGGCTTGTTGTGGGAAACAGTAATTGCATACGGGGTTACAGCATGAGACTAGTTAGCTAGTAATTATATCATTTGTAGGTTACCTACTGAAACTTACCTGTCCCACTGGTTTCTCTGAACCACTTCATCCGAGCAGGAATAAATCCGAAAAATAGCGTCAGGAGCAACAAACCCACGAGGGCACCTATTTTCACTTGTAACAAGTAGTCCATCTCGATTTGTTACTACCGGACAGAATCAAAACTGGCTGTTTTGGGATAAGCCTAGTAAATAGCGATTTAAATAAACGAACCGTGAAGGCAATGAGATGAATACGCCATACGAACAGGTTTGCGTTACTGAAAAACCTACGCTATTCGAAAACTCAGATCCCTGCTACACTGGCAATTTCAGAAGCTAATTATGCGCCTGCTAGATACATGTTTACACTGTCCTGCAAGTTGTTGGAGGACTTTGCGCTAGTAATCTTCTGACCAGTGTTGCAAACACATTTTCAGGATAAGTGGTTAGAGGCAGGTTGATTTGTTGCTAAAAGTTGCTAAATGACGTTGTGATGGCATTGCGTGAGAACGTAAAACTGCGTCATTACGTGGAATACACAATAACGCTACTCGAGTTGACTGGCCATCTCGGCAAAAAATATGATTTTGTTCAGGTACAGACTCCCACTCTTTTCTGTACAATTTTGATTGAGACATGTTGATTGATGTTGTACGTTCTGTTCAAGATCAAACATTCGTGACCAACTATATTCATTGGGTTTGGCTCGTCGAACCCGTGCTGCTGCAGTCAGCCAACAATGATTTGCAATTTACTGAAATTGCTGCTGGCCTGATGCTGCCTGTGCACGAGCTGAGCGCCTGCTGCTGACATCACTCACAATGCACTTTTGCAGCCAGGCACGTGTGTTGTGACTGAGTGTGACAGAGAAAGTCGTTTGTCATTTCGAGGGAAAATGCATGCATTTTAGCGTTTGAGTCACTTTTTCAAAAGTTGCTAAAAGTTCCAAATACATTTATAAAAGTAGCTAAATTTGTTGCTAGGTGCTTTTTGAAAAAAAAAGTTGCCAGGGTAGTCTGAAAAGTTGCTAAATCTAGCAATAATATCACTGCTTCTGACCGCAGCACAAATGACGATCACTTTATATGGTAATGAGGGAACTTTAAATAAAAGCCCGCATTTTGAAACATTGTAATATAGATAACTCGTTAAAAAAACTTTTTTGTAAATCTGCCATCGTGTGCCAGCATAATATCAAGCTGCTAGGAGAACGGTAATGATATTCGCATCCTCTTCCTGGTAGCCACGCCCACTATGCTAATTTTAAGAATACAGTACGATTTTCTTACACAGCGCAGCTGATTGCGGAGTCCATAGAAAGTTACGAATCCTTCCTAGGCAAAGGATGAAGCCTGACTTGATTCTTGTGACCAAATGGGGAAATGTAATCAATGATGTCTCACACCATACAAGGCCTACTAGGAATGTGGTGCCTTTCTTAGTGTGTTCCACAATGTTTTATATATTTTCCATGGTAGGCCTAGTTCTTGATGTTACACAACTTAATGGAAGCTCAGATTCATGACTATTCACATGTACAGACCCAGCAGTGCACCTACTAGCGTACCCAGTTCAAAGGCACTCAAATCAAAGCTTGATGATTATTTGAATCAGCTGTGTAGTGCTAGGGCATAAACACCCCTCTTATCTAATTGTGCTGTTAAAATAAAGACACCTGAAGTTGCCTAACCCGTTCACGGGATTGGTTACTCGAGGTTCCTATGGCAGGGATGGGAGACTCCAAGCCTCTGCAGAAGTTGTCACTTTTTTTCTCAATCCCAATGAAACGAATTACATTCTAAACTGTGGTCATGATTAGTTGATTATTAGAGTCAGGTGTGTTAGTTGGGGCAAAAGTGTGACACCAATCAGGCCTGTGAGGCCTTGAGTTTCCCAAGCTTACATACTGACCAGATCGGACATGTCGCCAGTGTCGCAAAATATATTTAGAAATCCATGTTATTCAATTATTGCACCCACACTGCTCGAGCGTCTGTGATGCCAAGGGCTAAAATAGAAGTCCTTTCTATTTCTGACTGGCTGAAAGTCCTGCCTCTCCCATCACCTCATTGGTTTATAGAAGCAGGTACCCATCTCCTCATTGGTTTATAGAAGCAGGTACCCATCTCCTCATTGGTTGTACCCATGTGGGTGATTGAAAGACGAACTGTTTTGCCAGTTGTCGTGGTAACACTATGAAAGTGTAGATGTGATCACAATATAAGTTCAAAGATGAAAAAGCCTGGAAGGAGGAGAGAGACTAGAAACGATTCGGTTGGCCGTTTTATGTGTGGATTAATTGTCGAAATAGAGGACCTTGTGCATTTCAGGTAAAATAACAACTCAATGTTTATATCCCAGGACAAATAAGCTAGCAACAGCAAGCTAGCTAAATAGGACAAATTAGCTAGCAAGTGCAAGCTAACTAGCTACATTGCCATACATGTTTAATGCTTTTCGACCTGTCCCCAAATTAATGTAATTGGTTCAGAGTTTGTTTTGATATTTTAACCTGCGTGTTGTGATCGCGTTTGGTGTATGGGGACAAAATAAATGTATGCACGCGCGCAGCCGATTTGGGTTCCGTGTTAGGGTCTCCATCGAGCTAGGTAAATCTGCTTTTAATTTTTCCAGATTGCTGGAACAAAATTCAAAATACATTTCCTCTAGATGTTCTGGTGCTGTTCAGGCAGTTAAGTATTGATTGGGGACTTCTTTTTTTTTTGATTCCCATGACTCTGTTTTTGTATTTTAATGTGTATTTGTTGTATTATTATAAGGGGCCTAGGTCTCAATGTCTTCCCTGTTAAAATAAAGATGAAATAAAAATGTCTCAAGGGTTAACTTGTCACCTCCCCTTCATCTACACTGATTTAATTGGATTTAACCAGTGACATCAATAAGAGATCATAGCTTTTGCCTGAATTCACATGTTTAGTCTGTCATGGAAAGAGGTGTTCATAATGTTTTGTACAGAGTGTGTAGCTGGCTCATTTGGATGTGTTTTCTACCTGTGATCCAAAATCAAATGTTACATGCTAGGACAAGGAGACTTCATGATATTACTTTGTCTTTACACATCTATTCACTACTGGCCACTACCCATCAAGTACTGAGCAAATGTCCAAATTAACAAAATTCCCTGCATTTGCATTGCGAATGTTGCTTTGATGGATACCAGACACGTGACATGCAACGTTCAAGTGTCATACAAAGTGGGTAATGTTGAACCCCCAACTCCTGTCTGTCACTCACCCATTTAAATATCTTAAACATATACAGTTGAAGGTGTGGTCTGTACCTTGTGAATATTCCCTTTTGATAGCACAAATATTCCCATTTGTTCTCTCTGCTATAAAATATAGTTGTTTTTCAGAATTGCTGCCACTGACATGTTAATGTCTGAGCCTACAGCCCACTAACATTTGACCAGTCAGGGTCCCACACACACCCACAGTACACTCTTCTCCCCGCCCCCACTTACTTATACACATACAATTCAAAGAAGATCTAAGTCTGTATTCACAAAGTGTCTCAGGGTAGCATTGCTGATCTAGGATCACTGATCAGATCAGCAATCAGGTCCCTATGTAGTCAGCAGATGCAGCTGCTGTTTCAGCACTGAGGACTGGACACGTGATCAACTTCCCGTTATAAGAAAAGTCACATGTTATCGTGGAGATGACACAATTTCTCTTTTAATATTGAATTGATGACATTTTATTATAGGGAATATCATTCTGATTCAAACTCCTCACACCTGTTTCTTGGGCCACAGTGCTGAAAATGATTCCAAAAATGTATTTTGTCCATGCCCTTGCCTATACACACACTTAGGTCATTGTTACTGACAACCAAAGAAATGTGTGCTTCGGCTATAAACAAAGATTCTTGGCATTCTTAAGAAAAAGGCCTATTCAAATAAGTTAGTAGCTTTGAAAGTCCTCACGGTGGCAGTAGCGAGCAGGAGTTATTCTTGGAGTCCATTTGAGACCCTTGACTTTTTCCACATTTTGTTGTGTTACAGCCTTTATTTTAAAATGTATTCAATCTACACATTACCCCATAATGACAAAGCAAAAACTTTTGCAAATCTAGCATTTATAACACTTTAGAGAAGCTTTTTATTACATGTGACTTGTCATATAAAAGACTACATAGAGGGATCCAATCAGTGATCCTAGATCAGCAATGCTACCCTGTGAATACAGACTTAAGATCTTCCTTGAATTGTATTTGTGTAAGTGGGGGAGGAGAGTGTCCTACAGGTGTGTAGCCTGGCTGGTCATTTGGTAGTGGGCTGTAGCCTCAGGCCTTTGCATCTTATCTGACCCCTCCCCTCCCCTCTCTTCTTTATTTTATAGCAGAGACAACAAATGGGAATATTTGTGCAATCAAAAGGGAATATTCACAAGGTACAGACCACACCTTAAACTATATTTTTAAGATATATAACCTGTCTGGGCTAGGGGGCAGTATTTTGTATTTACCCAATTTAAACAGGTTACTACTCTGGCCCAAGAATATGCATATTATTAGTAGATTTGGATAGAAAACACTCTGAAGTTTCTAAAACTGTTTGAATGGTGTCTGTGAGTATAACAGAACTCATATGGCAGACAAAAATCTGAGAAAAAGTCAATCGGGAAGTGGAGGATCTGAGAATTGTAGTTCTTCTTTCTAGTCCCTTTCGAAACTACAGTATCCATGGGGTTACGTTGCACTTCCTAAGGCTTCCATTGGCTGTCTAAAGCCTTCAGAAAGTGGTTTGAGCATTCTCCTGTCACTGGGCAGATAATAGGAGCTCAGTTTTTGAGTGGACTGCCTGGCAACAAAGGGATTGGATATGCGCGGTCACGCTGTTCCTTCTTTTTCTCCTTGAATGAATACACTATTGTCCGGTTGGAATATTATCGCAATTTTACGTAAAAAATACCATCAAGATTGATTTTAAACAGCGTTTGACATGCTTCTAAGTACGGTAATGGAACATTTTGACTTTTCGTCTCTGCTTCCGCGCTCACTAGTTATGCCTTTGGATAAGTGATCTGTACGCATGAACAAAACGGAGGTATTTGGACATAAATATGGATTATTTGGAACAAAAACAACATTTATTGTGGAAGTAGCAGTCCTGGTAGTGCTTTCTGACGAAGATCAGCAAAGGTAAGATAATATTTCTAATACTAATTCTGGGTTTAGGTTGCCCCGAACTTGGTGGGTGTCTGTATAGCTCACCATGATGACTGAGCTATGTACTCAGAATATTGAAAAATG
The DNA here is from genome assembly GCF_901001165.1 of Salmo trutta. Taxonomy (NCBI): domain Eukaryota; kingdom Metazoa; phylum Chordata; class Actinopteri; order Salmoniformes; family Salmonidae; genus Salmo; species Salmo trutta. Next base: position 5,863,539 of record NC_042968.1, on the reverse strand, counting down.
TGCTTTCTCCGTAAAGCTATTTTAAAATCTCACACAGCGGTTGCATCCAGAAGTAGTCTATCTATAATTCTTAATTGTTATATATTTTGTCAACGTTTTATGATGAGTATTTTTGTAAATTGATGTGCACATTCACCGGACGTTTTGGTGGGAATACATTTTCTGAACATCACGCGCCAATGTAAAATGCTGTTTTTGGATATAAATATGAACTTTATCGAACAAAACATACATGCATAACATAATGTCCTAGGAGTGTCATCTGATGAAGATTGTCAAAGGTTAGTGCTTCATTTAGCTGTGTTTTAGGTTTTATTGACACATGTCCTTGCTTGGAAAATGGCTGTGTGATTTATTTTTGTCTATGTACTCTCCTAACATAATCTAATGTTTTGCTTTCGCTGTAAAGCCTTTTTTAAATGGGACAATGTGGTTACATCAAGGAGAAGTGTATCTTTAAAATGGTGTAAAATAGTTGTATGTTTGAGAAAGTTGAATTAAGACATTTTGTTGTTTTTGAATTTGCCGCCCTTATATTTCACTGGCGTCCCACGTAGCCCATAGAAGTTAATGGATTTGAGTGACAATTTTCAGGCATTCTTATTGATTGGTTCAACTCTGATGACAATAAGGCGTGTTGTGATTGGCCCCGCATGCAGATAGGGGGAGAACGCGAACGACAGGTCTCCCCAGTATGAAAATGTGATGCAAGGGGTAGGTCACTTTCTGAATACTGTTTTCTATTTTACCATGTGTACAAGTTTGCTGTACATTACTGATTTATACATGTGTGGGTATATGGTACCTGTTAGGGATTGAGGGGCTTTCTGGGATGTGCTTTAGCATATGATTGCTGTAGATAAGTGTGTTAGCTAGCATACACCGATGTAATGGTCACATAAGCCCACTGCTAACACAGTTGTTTTCATGCTACAGATTTGACCATCGACAGCCATCAATATCGTTAAGCCATGCACAACTAACGTGCTGTTTCCTATTTAACAGGTATTTACACATGTTATATTTTGTATTGTATTTTGTTAACCCAGTATGAAAATGTGATGCTGGGGATTTTACCATCGACAGCCATCAACATCGTTAAGCCCTACACAACTAACGTGCTGTTTCCTATTTAACAACAGAAATAAATAATGCTCAACTGGGACCACTGGCTGGGGTGATTTATTTGGACAAAACACAACGCAAGGAGAGTACGATTTACATCTGTTACATATGACACTTGAAATTTGCTGCTGCCTCAGTTTGTATGATGGCAATTTGCATATACTCCAGAATGTTATGAAGAGTGATCAGATGAATTGCAATCAATTGCTAAGTCCCTCTTTGCCATGCAAATGAACTGAATCCCCCAAAAACATTTCCACTGCATTTTCAGCCCTGTCACAAAAGGACCAGCTGACATCATGTCAGTGACTCTCTCATTATCACAGGTGTTAGTGCTGAAGAGGACAAGGCTGGAGATCGCTCTGTCATGCTGTTTGAGTTCGAATAACAGACTGGAAGCTTCAAAAGGAGGGTGGTGCTTGGAATAGTTGTTCTTCCTCCGTCAAACATGGTTACCTGCAAGGAAACACGTGCCGTCAGCTTTGCTTTGCACAAAAAGGGCTTCACAGGCAAGGATATTGCTGCCAGTAAGATTGCACCTAAATCAACCATTTATCGGATCATCAAGAACTTCAAGGAGAGCGGTTCAATTGTTGTGAAGAAGGCTTCAGGGCACCCAAGAAAGTCCAGCAAGCACCAGGACCGTCTCCTAAAGTTGATTCAGCTGTGGGATCGGGGCACCACCAGTACAGAGCTTGCTCAGAAATGGCAGCAGGCAGGTGTGAGTGCATCTGCAAGCACAGTGAGGCGAATACTTTTGGAGGATGGCCTGGTGTCAAGAAGGGCAGCAAAGAAGTCACTTCTCTCCAGGAAAAACATCAGGGGCAGACTGATATTCTGCAAAAGGTACAGGGATTGGACTGCTGAGGACTGTGGTAAAGTCATTTTCTCTGATGAATCCCCTTTCCAATTGTTTGGGGCATCCGGGAAAAAGCTTGTCCGGAGAAGACAAGGTAAGCGCTACCATCAGTCCTGTGTCATGCCAACAGTAAATCATCCTGAGACCATTCATGTGTGGGGTTTCTTCTCAGCCAAGGGAGTGGGCTCACTCACAATTTTACCTAAGAACACAGCCATGAATATAGAATGATACCAACACATCCTCCGAGAGCAACTTCTCCCAACCATCCAGGAACAGTTTGGTGATGAACAATGCCTTTTCCAGCATGATGGAGCACCTTGCCATAAGGCAAAAGTGATAACTAAGTGGTTTGGGGAACAAAACATCAATATTTTGGGTCCATGGCCAGGAAACTCCCCAGAACTTAATCCCATTGAGAACTTGTGGTCAATCCTCAAGAGGCGGGTGGACAAACAAAACTCCACAAATTCTGACAAACTCCAAGCATTGATTATGCAAGAATGGGCTGCCATCAGTCAGGATGTGGCCCAGAAGTAAATTGACAGCATGCCAGGGCGGATTGCAAAGGTCTTGAAAAAGAAGGATCAACACTGCAAATATTGACTCTTTGCATCAACTTCATGTAATTGTCAATAAAAGCCTTTGACACTTATGAAATGCTTGTAATTATACTTCAGTATTCATAGTAACATCTGGCAAAAATATCTAAAGACACTGAAGCAGCAAACTTTGTGAAAATTAATATTTGTGTCATTCTCAAAACTTTTGGCCACGACTGTACACTACAATTCAGCCATATGAGACTTGACGCAGGATTAATAATGGTAACTTAAACCCATGTCAGATTTAAGAATATTGGATACCTTATTGTACATAAAATACCAGCACATGCATCATAATACAGCCAGTGTCAAAAGTTTTTACACGTCATCAAAAGTGGTTTACCTTACATTTTTAAACAGGCCTACAAACAGGAAATGCTAGCTGAAGTGGTGGTGACTGCATTTGGCCAATAGTGAATAGATTTGTAAAGACAAAGTAATATCATAATCTCATTTTGTCTTTGCTATGTAACTTATAAAATACACTGCTCAAAAAAATAAAGGGAACACTTAAACTACACAATGTAACTCAAAGTCAATCACACTTCTGTGAAATCAAACTGTCCACTTAGGAAGCAACACTGATTGACAATAAATTTCACATGCTGTTGTGCAAATGGAATAGACAACAGGTGGAAATTATAGGCAATTAGCAAGACACCCCCAATAAAGGAGTGGTTCTGCAGGTGGGGACCACAGACCACTTCTCAGTTCCTATGCTTCCTGGCTGATGTTTTGGTCACTTTTGAATGCTGGCGGTGCTTTAACTCTAGTGGTAGCATGAGACGGAGTCTACAACCCACACAAGTGGCTCAGGTAGTGCAGCTCATCCAGGATGGCACATCAATGCGAGCTGTGGCAAGAAGGTTTGCTGTGTCTGTTAGCGTAGTGTCCAGAGCATGGTGGAGATACCAGGAGACAGGCCAGTACATCATGAGACGTGGAGGAGGTCGTAGGATGGCAACAACCCAGCAGCAGGACCGCTACCTCCGCCTTTGTGCAAGGAGGAGCAGGAGGAGCACTGCCAGAGCCCTGCAAAATGACCTCCAGCAGGCCACAAATGTGCATGTGTCTGCTGAAACGGTCAGAAACAGACTCCATGAGGGTGGTATGAGGGCCCGACGTCCACAGGTGGGGGTTGTGCTTACAGCCCAACACCGTGCAGGACGTTTGGCATTTGCCAGAGAACACCAAGATCGGCAAATTCGCCACTGGCACCCTGTGCTCTTCACAGATGAAAGCAGGTTCACAGTGAGCACGTGACAGACGTGACAGAGTCTGGAGACACCGTGGAGAATGTTCTGCTGCCTGCAACATCCTCCAGCATGACCGGTTTTGCGGTGGGTCAGTCATGATGTGGGGTGGCATTTCTTTGGGTGGCCGCACAGCCCTCCATGTGCTCACCAGAGGTAGCCTGACTGCCATTAGGTACCGAGATGAGATCCTCAGACCCCTTGTGAGACCATATGCTGGTGCGGTTGGCCCTGGGTTCCTCCTAATGCAAGACAATGCTAGACCTCATGTGGCTGGAGTGTGTCAGCAGTTCCTGCAAGAGGAAAGCATTGATGCTATGGACTGGCCCGCCCATTCCCCAGACCTGAATCCAATTGAGCACATCTGGGACATCATGTCTCGCTCCATCCACCAACGCAACGTTGCACCACAGACTGTCCAGGAGTTGGCGGATGCTTTAGTCCAGGTCTGGGAGGAGATCCCTCAGGAGACCATCTGCCACCTCATCAGGAGCATGCCCAGGCATTGTAGGGAGGTCATACAGGCACGTGGAGGCCACACACACTACTGAGCCTCATTTTGACTTGTTTTAAGGACATTACATCAAAGTTGGATCAGCCTGTAGTGTGGTTTTCCACTTTAATTTTGAGTGTGACTCCAAATCCAGACCTCCATGGGTTGATAAATTGGATTTCCATTGATTATTTTTGTGTGATTTTGTTGTCAGCACATTCAACTATGTAAAGAAAAAAGTATTTAATAAAATGATTTCTTTCATTCAGATCTAGGATGTGTTGTTTAAGTGTTCCCTTTATTTTTTTGAGCAGTATATTTGATATCACAGGTAAAATGTAGCAATTACATTCACTTATTACTTACCAAGAGAAGGGAGGTACATAGTACTCATAGTAGTAGCCATGTAGTTATCGAATAGCACATTTAATATCCCCAAAAAAGGTTGCATTTGTAGCCTACAGTTAAACATATGTTAACTTTGTTTATTCCACTTGCTTTGGCAATTAAAAATTAACAGTTAACACTCTCCCTTGACAATCCTTATAGTTCATTCACATATGGTATGGCCCATGTTGACTCCAATGCTTCCCACAGTTGTCAAGTTGGCTGGATGTCCTTTGGGTGGTGGACCATTCTTGATCCACACAGGAAACTGTTTAGTGTGAACCCCAACAGTGTTGCAGTTCTTGACACAGCCCGGTGCACCTGGCACATACTACCATACCCCGTTCAAAGGCACTTAAATATTTTGTCTTGCCCATTCACTCTCTGAATGGCACACATACACCCATGGCTGCATGCTACATGCTAATGCTTATGACCACATAGAGAACACAGCCAGCGCCAGGCTAGCGGGCCTGGACAGGAGTAGGCTGGACAATAGAATGAGTCAAAATTCACCCAAAGCTGAAAAACTGCCAAAGAATGTTGGCTGTGCTGGAACACTAGAGTGAGGCCATAGCAAATTCATTGAAATTAAACTTCGCTGAGCCTCTTCTGACTGGAGTGATGCTTAGAATTACATTTCCCTTAAATGGCATAAAAATGTCTACCTTTTTATTTTACCACTACAATCTGTTCTTAGGACGAAAAATAACTCGTGTAGAAAGTAAACATCCACACTTCGATGGTGTCAAGTGTGCTTATGTCTGCGTAAGGAGGAAGTAGAAAAAAAAGGCAACAACTATTTCTGGTCTAGCAATCGATGACAGCAGAGTACGCTGCCCAACCTTATGTTATTAGAAAGAGGAGATTATCCAGATTTTAAATGGTGTCGACTTGAACAAATCAAAATATACACTTTGTGAGCAGTTTGACGAAATAGACCAGCATACCTCTCCATAGGAAAACATTGGAGGGAGCTCAGAGTTCCAGGCAATGTTCCCTCTAAGTTGCGTGTGCAGTAGCCTGAGACTGCTGTGCAGCAGTCAGTGCAGAAATATCAGCCCATAGAGAGAAGCATGAGATTGAACTTCACTCAACTTTCTAGAGCAGCAGTCACAAACCGGTCGATCGACTGGTCGATCTCCAAGGGATTCCTAGTCGACGGTAAAAGCCTTGTGTTCATATTTTTATTTGTCTTGTGCTGTTTTTACATTTTCTGGGTCAAGGTTTCAAGACAGGCTTTATTACTTCCACTTTTAGTGAGTTTGGTACACATCCGGTGGATAGGGAGCCATGTATTATGTTGACATAGGAGGGCCTAGCACAGGAAGTAGCTCTTTCAGTAGTTTAGCTGGAATAGGGTCCAGTATTCAGCTTGAGGGTTTAGAGGGCATGACTATTTTTATGAATGTGTCAAGAGATACAGGATTAAAAAAACTTCAGTGCGTCCTATGATCCTAGGTCCTGGCAGTTCTGTGCAGACTCAGGACAACTGAGCTTTGGAGAAATACGTAGATTCAAAGTGGAGTCTGTAATTTGCTTTCTAATGATCATGATCTTTTCATTGAAGAAGTTCATGAATTTATCACTGCAGAAGTGAAAGCTAGCCTCTCTTGTTGAATGCTGTTTTTTAGTTAGCTTTGCGACAGTATCAAAAATACATTTTGGATTGTTCATATTCTCCTCAATTAGGTTGGAAAACTAGGCTGATCGAGCAGCATTGATGGCTCTTCGACATTGCACGGTAGTGTCTTTCCAAGCTAGCTGGAAGACTTCCAGTTTGTTGGAGCACCATTTCTGTTCCAATTTCCTGGAAACTTGCTTCAGGGCTCGGGTATTTTCTGTATACCAGGGAGAACATTTCTTGTGACAAATGTTTTTAGGGGTGTGACTGCATTTAGGGTATTACGCATGGTTAAATTAAGATCCTCAGTTAGGTGGTTAACCGATTTTTGTACTCTGACGTCCTTGGGTAGGTGGAGGGAGTCTGGAAGGGCATCTAGGAATCTTTGGGTTGTCCGAGAATTTATAGCACGGCTTTTGATGATCCTTGGTTGGCATCTGAGCAGATTATTGCAAACGTAATAAAATGGTGGTCCGATATTCCAGGATTATGAGGAAAAACATTTAGATTCACATTATTTATTCCACGGGACAAAACTAGATCCAGGGTATGACTGTGGCAATGAGTAGGTCCGGAGGCATGTTGGACAAAACCCACTGAGTCGATGATGGCTCTGATAGTCTTTTGGAGTGTGTCTGTGGACTTTTCCATGTGAATATTAAAGTCACCAAAAATGTGAATATTATCTGCCATGACTACAAGGTCCGATTGGAATTCAGGGAACTCAGTGAGGAACGCTGTATATGGCCCAGGAGGCCTGTAAATAGTAGCTATAAAAAGTGATTGAGTAGGCTGCATAGATTATGACTAAAAGCTCAAAAGACGAAAGCGCAGTCATTTTTGTTGTTGTAAATTGCAATTTGCTGTCATAAATGTTAGCAACACCTCCGCCTTTGCTGGTTGCATGGGGATATGGTCAGTAGTGTAACCAGGAGGAGAGGTCTCATTTAACACAGTAAATTCATCAGGCTTGAGCCATATTTCAGTCAGGCCAATCACATCAAGATTATGATCAGTGATTAGTTCATTTACTATTACTGCCTTGGAAGTGAGGGATCTAACATTAAGTAGCCCTATTTTGAGATGTGAGATATCACAATCTCTTTCAATAATGACAGGAATGGACGAGGTCTTTATTCCAGTGAGATTGCTAAGGCGAACACCGCCATGTTTTGTTCAACCTAGATCAAGGCACAGACACGGTCACAATGGGGATAGCTGAGCTGACTACACTGACTGTGCTAGTGGCAGACTCAACTAAGCTTTCAGGCTGGCTAACAGGGTGCAGGGCAGGCAGCAGGCTATCTCATTGTGGAGTTAGAGCCCTGTCTATGTTCATAGATAGGATGAGAGCACCCCTCCAGCTAGGATGCAGTCCGTCACTCCTCAGCAGGCCAGGCTCGGTCCTGTTTGTGGGTGAGTGCCAGAAAGAGGGCCAATTATCTACAAATTCTATTTTTTGGGAGGGGCAGAAAACATTTTTCAACCAGCGATTGAGTTGTGAGACTGCTGTAGAGCTCATCACTCCCCCTAACTGGGGGAGGGGACCAGAGTCGAATCTTATTGGTCACATACACATATTTAGCAGATTATTTTGTGAGTGTAGAAAAATGCTTGTGTTCCTAGCTCTAACAGTGCAGTAATATATAACAATTCACAACAATACACACAATCTAAAGTAAAAGAATGGAGTTAAGAAACATATAAATATTAGGACGAGCAATGTCGGAGTGGCACTGACTAAAATACAGTAGAATAGAATATGGTATATAAATATGAAATGAGTGAAGCAGTATGTAAACATGTATTAAAGTAAACAGTGATCCCATGTCTATGTATATAGGGCAGCAGTCTCTAAAGTGCAGGGTTGAGTAACCGGGTGGTAGCCTATTAGTGATGGCTATTTAACAGTCCGATGACCTTGAGATAGAAGCTGTTTTTCATTCTCTCGGTCCAGGCTTTGATGCACCTGCACTGACCTTGCCTTTTGGATGTTAGCGGGGTGAACAGGCAGTGGCTCAGGTGGTTGATGTTCTTGATGATCTTTTTGGCCTTCCTGTGACATTCGGTGCTGTATGTGTCCTGGAGGGCAGGCAGTGTGCCCCCGGTGATGCGTTGGGCAGACCGCAACACCCTCTGGAGAGCCCTGCGATTGCGGGCAGTGCAGTTGCTGTACCAGGCAGTGATACAGCCCGACAGGATGCTCTCAATTGTGCATCTGTAAAAGTTTGTGAGGGTCTTAGGGGCCTAGTTGAATTTCTTCAGCCTCCTGAGGTTGAAGAGGCGATGTTGCGCCTTCTTCACCACACTGTCTGTGTGAGTGGCCCATTTCAGATTGTCGTGATGTGTACGCTGAGGAACTTGAAGCTTTTCACCTTCCCCACTGCGGTCCCGTTGATGTGGATAGGGGTGTGCTCTCTCTGCTGTTTCCTGAAGTCCACGATCAGCTCCTTTGTTTTGTTGATGTTGAGGGAGAGGTTATTTTCCTGGTTTTCTAAATCGGGTGAACAATGGACTTGAGTTTCTGTATGTTATCACAATCACACCATGAGTAGTTAATCATGAAACATACATCCCGCCTTTCTTCTTCCCGGAGAGTTCTTTATTCCTGTCTGCGCAATGTACTGAGAACCCAGCTGGCTGTATGGATGGGGACAGTATATCCCGAGAGAGCCATGAGCTCGTCTACTTTATTGGCCAAAGAGACTGAACATTTTTAAAGTAATATACTCGGAAGTGGTGGATGGTGTTCACGTCTCCTGAGTTGGACTAGAAGTCCACTCCGAATACCTCTTCTCCGCTTGGTGGCGGAGTTGTTTAGTAGCTAGAAGCAGAGTTGCCATGTCTGTCAGCGCCATCTTGCACACACTCGATGCCGACACATCTTTCTAGCTGATTTACACGCTGAAGCTATATTGCACTTGGTGACCTCTGACTGTTTCATCCTAACATCGTTGGTACCGACGTGGATGACAATATCCCTATACTCTCTACACTTGCCAGTTTTAGACTGCACAATCTTCAGATTAGCCTTTATGTCGGTAGCCCTGCCCGCTGGTAAACAGTGTATGATTATTTTGAAGTCTAATATTGCGGGTAATGGAGTCGCCAATGACTGTTTTCAATTTGTCAGAGCTAATGGTGGGAGGCTTCAGCGGCTCAGACCCTGCAACGGGTTGGAGGAGAGACCTGAGAAGGCTCGGCCTCTGACTCCGACTCGTTGCTTAATGGGGAGAACCATGTCGAAAGTTTCTGTTGGCTGAATGAGCGACCCCGGTTGAGCATGCCAACAGCATTTCTTTCCAGAAGCCTTGAACATTTTCCGGCTCTGGGGACTGTGCAGGGGGGAATTATGCAACGATCTGTACTTACTGGTGGCACAGACGCTGTTTCATCCTTACCTACACTTAAATTGCCCTTGCCTAGGGATTGCATCTGAAGCTGTGCTTACAACACGGCTATCCTCACCATAAGGCGATAGTTCTCATGTATATTATGAGTACAGCGACTGCAATTAGATGGCATTGTGTTAATGTTACGACTTAGCTTTTTCAGCTGGTGGAGGTCTTGTAGAACCATGTCTAGATAAAGCGTCCGGGGTGAAACATTTTAATGAAAAAAGTTGAGCAAGGAAAAAACTAAGATGTTGGTAAATGGATTAAAAGTAACCCTAACCTTTTGATGTGCAACTAACAGCACAACAGCACGCATGAGTGGTCGTGAGTAGATGCTCTTGTTTTGAGATCAAAGCGAGAACTGCATGTAGCCACGTGTGCACATTTTGTTCATATCCTTTGTTAGTTAGTGACTTATTAGCCCAGTTATAGATCATTTGTAGTCAGCAATAGGGGACGGATTGCTGTCTACAAGAGCACAAAACATACAGTTGAAGTCGGAAGTTTACATACACTTCCATGTTGAAGTCATTAAAACTAGTTTTTCAACCACTCCACACATTTCTTGTTAACAAACTATAGTTTTGGCAAGTCGGTTAGGACATCTACTTTGTACATGACACAGGTAATTTTTCCATCAATTGTTTAGAGACAGATTATTTAACTTTTAATTCACTGTGTCACAATTCCAGTGGGTCAGAAGTGTACATACACTAAGTTGACTGTGCCTTTAAACAGCTTGGAAAATTCCTGAAAATTATGTCATGGCTTTAGAAGCTTCTGATAGGCTAATTGACATAATTTGAGTCAATTGGAGGTGTACCTGTGGATGTATTTCAAGGCCTACCTTCAAACTCAGTACCTCTTTGCTTGACATCATGACAAAATCAAAAGAAATCAGGTCAAGACCTCAGAAAACAAATTGTAGACCTCCACAAGTCTGGTTCGTCCTTGGGAGCAATTTCCAAACGCCTAAAGGTACCACGTTCATCTGTACAAACAATAGTACGCAAGTATAAACACCATGGGACCATGCAGCCATCATACCACTCAGGAAGGAGACTGTCTCCTAGAGATGAACGTACTTTGGTGCGAAAAGTGCAAATCAATCCCAGATCAACTGCAAAGGACCTTGTGAAGATGCTGGAGGAAAAGGGTACAAAAGTATCTATCCACAGTAAAACGAGTCCTATATCGACGTAACCTGAAAGGCTGCTCAGCAAGGAAGAAGCCACTGCTCCAAAACTGCCATAAAAAAAAACAGACTACGGTTTGCAACTGCACATAGGGACAAAGATCGTACTTTTTGGGAAAATGTCCACTGGTCTGATGAAACAAAAATGGAACTGTTTGGCCATAATGACAATTGTTATCTTTGGAGGAAAAAGGGGCATGCTTGCAAGCTGAAGAGCACCCTCCCAACTGTGAAGCACGGGGATGGCAGCATCATGTTGTGGGGGTGCCTTGCTGCAGGAGGAACTGGTGCACTTCACAAAATAGATTAGGTGGATATATTGAAGAAACATATCAAGACATCAGTCAGGAAGTGAAAGCTTGGTCGCAATTGGGTCTTCCAAATGGACAATAACCCCAAGCCTATCTCCAAAATTGTGGCAAAATGGCTTAAGGACAACAAAGTCCAGGTATTGGAGTGGCCATCACAAAGCCCTGACCTCAATCCTCTAGAAAGTTTGTGGGGAAAAACTGAAAAAGCGTGTGCAAGCAAGGAGGCCTACAAACCTGAGTCAGTTACACCAGCTCTGTCAGGAGGAATGGGCCAAAATTCACCCAACTTATTGTGGGAAGCTTGTGGAAGGTTACCAGAAATGTTTGACCCAAGTTAAACAATTTAAAGGGAATACTATTATTATCTATTATTTCGTTGTATTCACAGGAATGTCCCTGTATTGATGTGTAGTATTGTTATATTACACATCTGGGGTGGCAGGTAGCCTAGTGTTTAGCGCGTTGGGTCGGTAACCTAAAGGTTGTTAGATCGAATCTCCGAGTTGACAAGGTAAACATCTGTTGTTCTGCCCCTGAACAAGGCAGTTAACTCATTGTTCCCTGGTAGGCTCTCATTGTAAATACGAATTTGTTCTTAACTGACTTGCCTAGTTAAATAAAGGTTAAATGCAAAAAAAAATATTATTGTTGCAATAAAAAAAAAATCTATGACTACCTTTTCAATTCCTTTAAAGATTGAGTTGGTAACCTCTAGTGGCCATTGTCTGTAAGTACACGTTGGAACTAGACTCGGAAGCAGCGTGTACACCGCTGAAACCAAGGAGACAGCATGGCGGAATACACAGGTACACGTGAGATATGTAAATAGTGCGTGAAAAACTATGATAATATAAATACTGAATCGTGCACTACAGAGAACGGTCATCATATTGTAATTTGGATATTTTGCACTTGAAATAATTGTTAATTCGTGTGTACATTTGAAGTCGTGCAATGTTGCTTGTGGCTAGTTAGCTAACGCATTTCTTATACCGGTATGCTGACTAACTAACTTTAGCTAGCCAGCTTGCTAGCTGAGCTTCTATTGAGCATACGCCATGTAGCTTTTTGGATTACCACGTTATTCAGATAACTCAAAGTAAACGAAACCTGCACTGAAAAAAAGTGCTTGAACTTGTTAGGCACACATAACGGCAATGCCCGTTCGCTACATCTATCTAGTTAGCCAGTTCATGCAATGTTTTAATACTGACACCAAAGATTACCTATCCCCGTTGACACTGTGACAGGTCACGACGGTGGAGCAGGGGACGCTGTGCCCGATCTCTCAGACAGTGATAATGAGGAGCAGTGGATGGAGGAGACCAATGACAACAACTTTCAAGTTACTTGCTTATTCTGTGACAAATCTGTATCATTGCTGTTCTAAGCAACTCACTGATACATTTAATCTGGTTTGAAATAGTTAACTCTCTCTGAAAGTGTTGCTGGTTAAATTAATTAAGTCTTGTCCCTCGTGTTTTCTCAGGTTGTCAAATTCTGTACCAGAAACACTTCAGACCTTTGGCCGAAGGATGGTCCAGGTAAAATAATGACCCAGATCATGCTTCTTGTCATTTGGAAGTGTAGTCGTCTCGAAACTGAGATTGAGGTTCGACAGTTTATATAAATTGTCATTGCAAAAGAACAGAAGGTGTTTAGACTACCTGCTAGAAATACCTTTTGGGCAATTCTGCGCCAGGTGTGCCCAAAGCTAGTTATACTGAACAAAAATATAAATGCAACATGTAAAGTGTTGGTCCCATGTTTCATGAGCTGAAATAAAAGCAAAACATTTTTCTCTTCATATGCACAAAAAGCTTATTTTTCTCAAATTTGGTGCACGTATTTGTTTACATCCCTGTTAGTAAGCATTTTTCCTTTACCAGGATAATCCATCCACCTGACAGGTGTGGTATATCAAGAAGCTGGTTAAACAGCACGATCATTACACAAGTGTACCTTGTGCTGGAGCCACTCTAAAATGTGTCACACAACACAATGCCAAAGTTGTCTGAAGTTTTGAGGAATGACTGCGGGAATGTCCACCAGAGCTGTTGGCATAACATTTTGTTAATTTTTCAACCATAAGTCGCCTCCAATGTCGTTTTAGAGAATTAGGCAGTACGTCCAACTGGGGTTTATGTGGAGTATTTCTCTCTGTAATAAAGCCACTTTGTGGGGAAAAACTAATTCTCATTGGCTGGACCTGGCTCCCAAGTGGGTAGGCCCCCAAGCTGCGCCCCTGCCTAGTCATGTGAAATCCATAGATTAGGGCCTAATTAAATTATTTCTACTGACTGATTTCCTTATATGAACTGTAACTCAGTAGAATCGTTGAAATTGTTGCATGTTTCGTTTATATTTTTGCTCAGTGTATAATATTTTGGATCTTACTGAAAGGAAATCCATAAAGGGTATTTGCGGTAAGATTGCTTGGCATGCTTTTGAAATCAGTATCCAAAATAATTACTGAGAAATAATTAAAGTTACTAATATAATCAGAAAGGGTAGTTTTTAATTAGCCATACATTTTATTTAAAGAAATTGTATTCTTAATCTTAACAGTACTCAGATCATCCGATACGGTTTCAAATGACACCAACACTGGCTTTGTCGTATCTACAAACTAATCATTGTAGTGTCTTAATTAAATAAGTGATTTCCCCCCCCCCCAAAGGATTTCAAATGTATGCCAAATATCCTACCACCAAAGGACCTTTCTAGGGATTTAATTTCAGGAAGATCCAAAACTTCAGAATTATCTTTGGGCCTATATCTTGTGTGGAAAGCCCCATTGCTGATATTATTGCAAGCATACAGTGTGCAGGAGCCTTCTCCAACACACATGTAAACAAAAGCATAATTATAGATTTGCAATTGTGTTCTTTATAGATTCTTTATAGCTATGAATTGATTAATCATGAATTTTAGATTCTCGAACCTCCGAAATGAATCAGTTACTTCTTAGCATTAAAACATCGCCTTTCTATGTCGTGCCAAGTACATCCTTGGTTTTCCAAGTTCATGGACAATTTTGACTGTTTGTGTTTGCAGAAGTGCAGTTGGCAGAGCCTGTCTACGATATGAGTGTTCAATTCCCTGGGAGAGTGATGAGTACTTGAGGCCAGCTTTACAGGATGACCCCTTACTGCAGATAGGTACTGGAATTCACAGGTTCATTGTTCAACTCAAAGGCCTCAATTTAATCAATTGCAGATAAAGGGTAACTGCATTACAGGTATATTTAGAATGTTTTCACCAGATGTGGCGTTGCAACAATATCCAATGTTGTTTTAAAGAAGAACTTGAACCTGTTTAAAACCAACAAAGCCTGCAAGCTGTTCCTATAAACATAGTGAAACTGCAGCGCTGTTTTCTTTTATCTAGCATTATTTGACTGGGCATTTGCATGGGATGACGTCACTGACATGGTTCAGACAAAGGAGGTTTGGAGCATTGCATGTTTGGCAGAGATGCAATTGTACACAGTACTGTTAGAGTAGGCAGTCATTATCTTCCTGTGTTTTGAATGTTCAAGTGAGTCCCCCCTCCTTTTTCTCTTTCCCTTTTGTTAGATCTGGAAGAACTGTGTGAGGGGATGGGGATGTTGCATGGCCCCTCTACTGGGGGCCAGTGTGAAGCCAGCTACTCCTCTGCTGCTCTCCTGCAGAGGGCCCAGGCTGTAGAGGAGAGGGCCCAGCGCACAGAGGAGGTCTTGGCCAGAGCTATGGATGACCTACACAAACTCAAGTCAGTGCTGCCCACACTCTATTAACATTACTGTTAATTACTGCAACTACTACTGTTATTAGCATCACCACTACTACCATTTCTGATATTATTAAAAAATACAAATACTACATTAACCCTTTATACTCGAGGGAATTGGCCAATATGCATAGGGTTAAATTGAAATGTTTCTAACAGAAGAAATATGAGAAGCATATGCACCACCGTGGTAGCAATTGAAAGGGGAAGTAGTGAAAGGTGCTCAACCAATGTGAGTTGAAAGGCAACCCAAAAATGTGATCACCATTGAAAACGCATTATTTTATTTAAGATTTTAATAGTTGCTTAAATAAAATATTTACCTCTGACGTAAAGTATAGTATGTTACTCCAGTGTCCTCAATTGCGCAATCAGAACACATTTTCTCAGAACACTTTTTGAGCAAATCATTATTTTAGCTGCCACAAAAATACAAAGGTTTGAGTGAAGTAACCACCTAGAATTTGCAGCTGGCACTGATGTGACCAATACATTTTTTACTTGCACAGTCAAGTCAAAATGGTCGCATATTGCAACCAAATGGTCACACTCTTGATCCCTGCATTTGATGGCACTGGTGTTTCTCATTCTCACACTTGCACCTCCCACCTGCGGCCAGCAGGGGGACTCAGTGAACTCAGTATTGGAGAGGCCTTTCCTTTGACTAAGGAGGAAAAGGAGAAGGGAGGGAAAATTCCAATACTGCATAGAGTGGGGGGGTGGAGAGGAGGGGGGGTTATAGATGCTCTCTTTCCATTTACTGCTATGTCCTGTCGGAAGGTTGTGCAGTTGGTGCTGTAAGTGTGTGACTGCTGCTGTAAATCTGTTCCAATACGTTCCGGATAGAAGTTGCCTGTACGCATTGATCTAGGATCAGCCAATCTGAACCTTAAACCATGCTGGGGAATGCAAAACTGACCTTAGATCAGGGTCTAGGGGCAACCTCATCCTACTCTGTTGTAAAATACTATGGTATTTGTGTCAGGTTGCTGGCCCAGGGTCTAGTATTTATTGCAGATGTGGGTCAGGGCACCGGGGCCTTGGGTGCTGTGGCTGAGCTCCGGGAGGACGAGGACGAGGCCTACTTCAGCTCATATGGCCACTACAGCATCCACAAAGAGATGCTTAAGGTTCGCTGCCACAATGGCATGCCTGCACATATGCATACACTCATGCCCTCTGTTAAACCGCTGTTTCTTCATAACTCAGTAGCCACTGCAGAGAGAGGAGGGATGCAGGTTTAGCAGTGCGGTTTATCTGAAAGGCTCGATGTAGCATTAAATTAAAATGATCGTCTCTGCAAACTACGATGTTGATAACATTACATTTTTCTCAAAGTGACAAATCAGCAATAAGGAGTGAGCTCTCATGCGAAACATCAGCATTACTATAACATGGTGGAGCTTTGAGATGTGGTGATTATATTTCACACTTCTTAAGCATTATAAGTTGTGTGTGGGTAGGAATGCTAGGTGGTCAACCCTCTCTCTCTCACTTACCGCAGTGCTTCGACATGATTCTTTCCCTCTCTCTGATTGGTGCTTAGCACTATATATACGTCAGACTAAACTCCATCAAAAACCCTTCCTCAGATGAAAGAGGAACCACGTGACAGGTTTGCGGTAGAAGATCGTCAACTCTTTTACGGACTGCCATAAAGTGGATGTGTGTGTGTGAGCGTGCATGCGTGCGTAAGACAGGGTGAGAGAAATGTAGTCTCACCATTTAACCCTCCCACTTCCTTCCCTGCCCCATCATCAAAGTTGAATCTGCATCTCTGGTCAAGTTATTGAAGATAAATCTGGAAGAATCAGTTCTCTATTACTAGAAGCTCTGGTTTTCAATCATCCTTGCTCCAAGGATCCTTCGCACCTCATGTCAGCCTAGTTTAATGAATATGAGGTCAGCTGTCATGTCAGATCAGTCTTTGGAACAGATACAATTAATTTATTTCAACACCATGGGGAGAGGGTGGTTTCCTTGACGCTCTTAAACCTAGTCCTGGACTAAAAGCAAGCTCAATGGAGAATCTCTGTTTCCGGGAAACCGCTCCTATGGGATTTAACTGTAATTTGGCAAAAGATTTAATCACTTTTTTCGGTTTCTGTCACCTCATCAAAAGCATGCGAAGGCATCATCCGAAGTGAGTGAGAATAAGTTGTGAGTTTTAGATAAATGTGTGTTTCATGGGTATGGAAAGGGCCTCCTGAAAAGTGTAAGGATTTGATTGGCAGGTTAATTAGCCAGTCTGACCAACTAGATTCCATGTGGAATGGTTGAAAGGAAGCCAGTCCTTTCTATTTCTATGTTAGAATGAGTCTACTCTTCTTTAGATTTCTACGCTTAGCAAGCATTGTACTCGTTTTCCGTGGAGTCAAATCCCCAGTCACCTCTGATTCAACGAGATGACACCACATACAAACATGGCACTCCAGAGTCCTGTGGTCATCTCCCCTCTAGTTTTCACGGAAACTCTCCATCACATAGACATACAACCGTACGCCCGGCTGTGACACACACCTTGGTCTCGGGTGATTGGATAATTTGTTTGTGTGTTATGTTGTTTCTGAAGACATGCTCTATGATTATGTTTTCTATGCCTGTGGTAATGGATGACCTGAATGTCTTTTGTTCCTTCCTTTCAGGATAAAGTACGCACAGAAAGCTACAGGGACTTCATGTACCTGGAAGTGTTGAAGGACAAGGTGAGCAAAGAACTCGGCAGTGCTGGTTTTAAAATATAAATTCACAATTGCTATAGCAGTGACGGCGCTTGATTTAAAACACTGCCACTTCATTACGCGCTGTAGCGCCTCTCAGCCGTGGACTGTGGAGTGCTGATAACGGGCCCACACCAACCCCCTTATTGCCCCTCTTCCTCCCCCAACCCTGCACTGTCATTGGAAGCAGGCAGCGTCCATCTCCAAGGCCATCCCTTATATGCTGCCACCGGGTAGGCTCGGAGGGAGGGAGGGGGGAGAGGAGGGGAAACGGTTTAAGAGGGTGGTGGAGCAATTTTCCAGTCAAAGGGGTTAGGGATGGGAGAGAATGGGTAGGAAACGGGACGGTTGCAGGAAGAAGAAAAGCAGGGTTTGGACTGGGTATTGTTATCCCTGTCATCGGGGTGGCGGTGGATGAGGGTTATGTCGACCTGCTGCAACCCCTGTCATCGTGATAAACACTCTGGCTCCTCTCCTGCACCTCGCCCTCAGTATGGTCATTCAGCGAACCAGAAAGAAGTATCTCTTAAAAATATATTTTCAGATTTCATTGAACAGATGGTGAAAGAGAACGACAGTGGGAAAAGATAGAGAGATTGTGTCAAAGGACTGTAGGCTGGATTTGAACCCATGTCACTAGACCAGCCAGACCAGAGGATAGGAGTATATCAGAGGGAGAAATATTTGTGAGGGAAGTTGAAAATGGATTGTATTACGAGGGCTATGGGTTTGCTGTTTTGTGTGTAGCTCAATCCTTTTCTCGTAGCCCCTTCTCAGATTTCACCAGGTAGGCCAAAACTCCATCCCACCAAAACAGGCAGAAATATCAGGCGGTCTTTTCAAAAGGCTTACACTAAAAGGGCATTATCATAATTTTCACAGTATTATTCCAACCTTCTTGTGTGGAAGTATATATAAAAATGGCATTTTTGATTGCACTGGCCACCCCAGGCCACTCTTGAACGTCTCTTAACTTTATAGAAAGTATATCGAATTATAATGGACCTACAGGATACGATTTTCAAATACCTGCCCTTTTTTCTTTTGATGAACAAATCGGTCCCAAAAAAATCTGTGCGGCCCTATGTGGCCCTCGGGACTAAATTATTGGCCACCCCTGGTCTACACCCGTTAGATTCATTTCTATCTACCCTTCTGAACACGCTAATCAGCCAATCCTTTTCTAGTTACAGTTGAAGTCGGAAGTTTACATACACCTTAGCCAAATACATTTAAACTCAGTTTTTCACAATTCCCAGATTTTAATCCGTGGAAGAATTCCCTGTCTTAAGTCAGTTAGGATCACCACTTTATTTTAAGAATGTGTAATGTCAGAATAATAGTAGAGAGAGTGATTATTTCAGCTTTTATTTATTTCATCAAATTCCCAGTGGGTCAGGAGTTTACATACGCTCAATTAGTATTTGGTAGCATTGCCTTTAAATTGTTTAACTTGGGTCAAACGTTTCGGGTAGCCTTCCACAAGCTTCCCGCAATAAGTTGGGTGAATTTTGACCCATTCCTCCTGACAGAGCTGGTGTAACTGAGTCAGGTTTGTAGGCCTCCTTGCTCGCACACGCTTTTTCAGTTCTTCCCACAAATTTTCAATAGGATGAGGTCAGGGCTTTGTCATGGCCACTCCAATACCTTGACTTTGTTGTCCTTAACCTCTCTGGGGTATGTGGGATGTGACCGTCCCACCTGCGGAACACGCTATTCAACAGCCAGTGAAATAGCAGAGCGCCAAATTCAAAACAACAAAAATCTCATAATTCAAATTTCTCAAACATACAACTATTATATCCCATTTTAAAGATACACTTCTCGTTAGTCCAACCACATTGTCCGATTTCAAAAAGGCTTTACGGCGAAAGCATAGCATTACATTATGTTAGGACATCACCTTGACAAGAAAAGCCACACAGCCATTTTCTAAGCAAGGAGAGGTGTCACAAAAACCAGAAATACAGCTGAAATTAATCACTAACCTTTGATCTTCATCAGATGGCACTCATAGGACTTCATGTTACACAGTACATGTATGTTTTGCTTGATAAAGTTCATATTTATATCCAAAAACCCCATTTTACATTGGCGTGTAATGTTCAGAAATGTTTTGCCTCCCAAAACTTCTGGTGAATGAGCACATCAATTTACAGAAATGCTCATTATAAACGTTGATAAAATATTAAACTGTAATTCAAACAATTATAGATACACTTCTCCTTAATGCAACCGCTGTGTCAGATTTCAAAAAAACTTTACAGCGAAAGCACACTTTGCAATAATCTGAGTACACATTTCAGACACGAAACCAAACCCGCCATTTTGTGGAGTCAATAAAACTCAGAAATTATATTATAAATATTCACTTACCTTTGATGATCTTCATCAGAATGCACTCCCAGGAATCCCAGGTCCACAATAAATGTTTGTTTTGTTCGATAAAGTCCATCATTTATGTCCAAATACCTCCTTTTTGTTGTCACGACAAAAAGTAAAAAAAAATATATATTTACGTTCGTAGAAATGTCAAACGATTTATAGCATCAATCTTTAGGATGTTAACATAAATCTTGAGTAATATTCCAACCGGACAATTCCAATGTCTTCAAAAAAGAAAAGGAACACAGCTCACACTCACGTGAGAGCATGCCTCTGAACTCATGTCATTTTCTCACTCATCTGACTCCAGGCCCTCTTGTTCGCTCCATATTCACAGTAGAAGCATGAAACAACGTTCTAAAGACTGTTGACATCTAGTGGAAGTCTTAGGAAGTGCAAAATGAACCCTAAGTCACTGTATAGGGAAACACTTGGAAAAACTACAAGCCTCAGATTTCCACACTTCCTGGTTGGATTTTTCTCAGGTTTTTGCCTGCCATATGAGTTCTATTATACTCACAGACATCATTCAAACAGTTTTAGAAACTTCAGAGTGTTTTCTATCCAAATCTACTAATAATATGCACATCCTACCTTCTGAGCCTGAGTAGCAGGCAGATTAATTTGGGCACACCTTTCATCCGGACGTCAAAATACTGCCCACTACCCTAGAGAAGTTAACTTTTTTGGGATAGGGGGCAGCATTTGGAATTTTGGATGAAAAGTGTGCCGAAAGTAAACTGCCTGCTACTCAGGCCCAGAAGCTAAGCATGCATATAATGCCTAAAATGTGTGTATATATATATATATATATATATATATATATAATTGGTAGATTTGGATAGAAAACAATCTAAAGTTTCTAAAACTGTTAAAATTATGTCTGTGAGTATAACAGAACTTATTTATGTTAAAAAATACCTAAAGTTGTATTAGGAAAGTTGTTTAAAATGTTTGGATCAAGATTACAGGTAACTTATTAGAGATTTTGGAGTCAGGTTGCACGAGTTGGAACCGGTGTTTTTCTCATTCAAACGCGCCAAATAAATTGACATTTTGGAGATATAACGACGGAATTTATCAAACAAAAGGACCATTTATGATGTTTATGGGACATTTTGGAGTGCCAACAGAAGATCTTCAAAGGTAAGGCATGAATTATATCGTTATTTCTGAGTTTTGTGTCGCGCTTGGTGGGTTGAATTATGATTGTCATGTGTTTGTTTTATGGGGTGTTGTCCTCAGATAATAACATGGTTTGCTTTCGCCGTAAAGCCTTTTTGAAATCTGACACGGTGGCTAGATTAACAAGAAGTTCCGCTTTAATTTGGTGTATTGCACTTGTGAATGTATGAAAGTTAAATATTTCTCATACATTTTTTTTTATTTCGCTCTCTGCCATTTCACCGGATGTTGTCAAAACGTTCCGCTAGCGGAACCCCTAGCCGTTTAAGCCATTTTGCCACAACTTTGGAAGTATGCTTGGGGTCATTGTCCATTTGGAAGACCCATTTGCGACCAAGCTTTCACTTCCTGACTGATGTCTTGAGATGTTGTTTCAATATATCCACCTAATTCTCCTACCTCATGATGCTATCTATATATTTTGTGAAGTGCACCAGTCCCTCCTGCAGCAAAGCAGTCCCAGAACATGATGCTGCCACCCCGTGCTTCAAGGTTGGGATGGTGTTCTTCAGCTTGCAAGCCTCCGCCCTTTTTCCTCCAAACATAACGATGGTCATTATGGCCAAACAGTTCTATTTTTGTTTCATCATACCAGAGGACATTTCTCCAAAAAGTACTATCTTTGTCCCCATGTGCAGTTGCAAACCGTAGTCTGGCTTTTTTATGGCGATTTTGGAGCAGTGGCTTCTTCCTTGCTGAGCGGCCTTTCAGGTTATGTCGACATAGGACTCGTTTTACTGTGGATATAGATACTTTTGTACCTGTTTCCTCCAGCATCTTCACAAGGTCCTTTGCTGTTGTTCTGGGATTGATTTGCACCTTTTGCACCAAAGTACGTTAATCTCTAGCAGACAGAACACGTCTCCTTCCTGAGCGGTATGAGGGCTACGTGGTCCCATGGTGTTTATACTTGCGTACTATTGTTTGTACAGATGAACATCTTGGCTGATTTCTTTTGATTTTCCCATGATGTCAAGCAAAGAGGCACTGAGTTTGAAGGTAGGCCTTGAGATACATCCACAGGTACACCTCCAATTGACTCAAATGATGTCAATTAGCCTATCAGAAGCTTCTAAAGCCATGACATAATTTTGGGGAATTTTCCAAGCTGTTTAAAGGCACAGTCAACTTAGTGTATGTAAACTTCTGACCCACTGGAATTGTGATACAGTGAATTATAAGTGAAATAATCTGTCTGTAAACAATTGTTGGAAAAATGACTTGTGTCATGCACCAAGTAGATGTCCTAACCGACTTGCCAAAACTATAGTTTGTTAACAAGACGTTTTAATGACTCCAATCTAAGTGTATGTAAACTTCCGACTTCAACTGTATAAGGAAGGGAACGTTTCCTTTTGTGGATTAAAGGTGCACTTCTACCTCCTATTCTGCAGGTGGTGCTAGATGTGAGCTGTGGGACGGGCATCCTGTCTATGTTTGCCGCCAGAGCGGGAGCCAAGATGGTCATTGGGGTGGACCAATCAGAAATCATCTACCAGGCCATGGACATTGTCAGGTGAGCTGTCATTGTTATCCCAGGGAATCCTGGGAAATGTAGTGTGTTTTTGGTTGTACTGTACCGCCCCATTTCAAATGCCCCTCTATTTCATGCTAACTGGACATGAATATTATGCAGACCTGCCAACTTGCACGCATTTTGCATTCCAACTATGCAATTCTCTGTCCATGTACGAGATCCGAGTTGAAAGTACGCAGAAATGAATAGGGCCACTGAGTAAATCTAACATCCCGATTCTCGAGCTGCAACACACAGACGTACGGAGTTTGTGTCAACGGACATGGAGATTAAATTCACACAGGACATTGGATAAGACAGGAGAAATAATCCAGATATAACAGACTGACCTTAGCCCCCCGACACAAACTATTGCAGCATAAATACTGGAGGCTGAGTCAGGAGGGGTCAGGAGACACTGTGGCCCTGTCCGACGATACCCCTGGACAGGGCCAACCAGGCAGGATATAACCCCACCCACTTTGCCAAAGCACAGCACCTACACCACTAGATGGATATCTTCAAACCACCAACTTACTACCCCGAGTATAGCCCACGAAGATCTCCCCCACGGCATGAACCCAAGGGGGGGCGCCAAACCGGACAGGAAAATCACGTAGGTGACTCAACCCACTCAAGTGACGCACCCCACCTAGGGACTGCATGGAAGAGCACCAGTAAGCCAGTGACTCAGCCCCTGTAATAGGGTTTGAGGCAGAGAATCCCAGTGGAGAGAGGGGAACCAGCCAGGCAGAGACAGCAACGACATCTAGGAGGAATCTTTGGGTTGTCCGAGGATTTATAGCACGGCTTTTGATGATCCATGGTTGGGGTCTAAACAGATTATTTGTTGCGATTGCAAACATAATAAAATGGTGGTCCGATAGTCCAGGATTATGAGGAAAAACATTAAGATCAACAATATTTATTCCACGGGGGAAAAAACTAGGTCCAGAGTATGACTGTGGCAGTGAGTAGGTCCGGAGACATGTTGGACAAAACCCACTGAGTCGATGATGGCTCCGATAGCCTTTTGGAGTGGGTCTGTGGACTTTTCCATGTGAATATTAAAGTCACCAAAAATGTGAATATTGTCTCTGCCATGACTACAAGGTCCGATAGGAATTCAGGGAACTCAGTGAGGAACGCTGTATATGGCCCAGGAGGCCTGTAAACAGTAGCTATAAAAAGTGATTGAGTAGTCTGCATAGATTTCATGACTAGAAGCTCAAAAGACGAAAACGCAGTCTTTTTTTTTTGGAAATTGAAATTTGCTATCGTAAATTTTAGTAACACCTCTGCCTTTGTGGAATATGGTCACTAGTGTAACCAGGAGGAGAGGCCTCATTTAACACAGTAAATTCATCAGGCTTAAGCTATGTTTCAGTCAAGCCAAGATCATGATCAGTGATTAGTTAATTTACTATAACTGCCTTGGAAGTGAGGGATCTAACATTAAGTAACCCTATTTTATTTTGGGATATCACAATCTCTTTCAATAATGACAGGAATGGAGGAGTTCTTTAGTTTAGTTTTACCCAAAGTAGATCGCGGCACAGACAGTCTCAATGGGGATAGCTGAGCTGACTACAATGACTGTGCTAGTGGCAGACTCCACTAAGCTGGCAGACTGGCTATCTCATTGTGGAGCTAGAGGAGTTAGAGCCCTGTCTGTGTTTATAGATAGGATGAGGGCACCCCTCCAGCTAGGATGGACTCCGTCACTCCTCGGCAGGCCAGGCTTGGTCCTGTTTGTGGGTGAGTCCCAGAAAAAGGGGCAATTATCTCCAAATTATATAAATTATTACCGTCCCCTAGCACTCACATCTGTAGCCATGAAGTGCTTTGAGAGGCTGGTCATGGCTCACATCAACAGCATCCTCCTGGATACCCTAGTCCCACTCCAATACGCATACCTCCAAAACAGATCCACAGATGACACAATCTCAGTTGCACTCCACACGGTCATTTCCCACCAGGACAAAAGGAACACCTATGTGAGAATGCTGTTCATTGACTACAGCTCCGCGTTCAACACCATAGTGCCCACGAAGCTCATCACTAAGTTAAGGACCCTGGGACTAAGCACTTCCAACTGCAACTGTATCCTGAACTTCCTGTTTGGCCATGCAGTCCTTTGGCAACGACTGCGTGGCAAACACGACTCCAACAACATCATTAAGTTTGCTGACGACACAACAGTGGTAGGCCTGATCACAGACAACGATGAGACAGCCTATAGGGAGGAGGTCAGAGATCTGTAGGTGTGGTGCCAGGACAAAAACCTCTCCCTTAATGTGAGCAAGACAAAGGAGCTGATCATGGACTACTGGAAAAGGCGGGCCAAACATGCCCCCATTAACATCGATGGGGCTGTAGTGGAGCATGTCGAGAGTTTCAAGTTCCTTGGTGTCCACATCATCAACGAACTATCATGGTCCAAACACACCAAGACAGTCGTGTAGAGGGCACATCAAAACCTTTTCCCCCTCAGTAGACTGAAAAGATTTGGCATGGGTCCCCAGATCCTCAAAGTTCTACAGCTTCACCATCGAGAGCATCCTGACCGGTTGCATCACCGCCTGGTATGGCAACTCCTCGGCATCTGACCCATAAGGCGCTACAGAGGGTAGTGCGTATGTCCCAGTACATCATTGGGGCCAAGCTTCCTGCCTTCAAGGACCTATATAATAGGCGGTGTCAGAGGAAAGCCCATACAGTTGTCAGAGACTCCAGTCACCCAAGTCATAAACTGTTTTCTCTGCTACCGCACGGCAAGCGGTACCGGAGCGCCAAGTCTAGGACCAAAAGGCTCCTTAACAGCTTCTGCCCCCAAGCCATAAGACTTCTGAACAATTAATCAAATGGCCACTGGACTATTTACATTGACCCCCCCCCCCCCCCCCCCCATTTGTTTTGTACACTGCTGCTACTCGCTGTTTATTATCTAAGCATAGTCACTTCACACCTACCTACATGTACAAATTACCTCATCTAACCTGTACCCTCACACACTGACTCGGTTCCGGTACCCCCTCTATATAGCCTCGTTATTGTTACTTTTTATTTTTAGATTATTTTTACTTTAGTTTATTTGGTAAATATTTTCTTAACTCTTCTTGAACTGCACTGTTGTAAGTAAGCATTTCACGGTAAGGTCTACACTTGTTGTATTTGGCGCATGTGACAAGGTTTGCTTTGATTAGTAAATACAGCTCCTGCAGCGCATTTAAATGCTCGCTATTTCCCCTGAACGTGGAAGCTTCCATGGGAAGAGACATAGGAACTAAATCCGTGTCGCAGGGAAGAGACATAGGAACTAAATCCGTGTCGCAGGGATAGTGATTTCAGGCAAAGAAGTAAAAAAAAAAAAATAAATAAAACATTAACTGATTTCATTTTCCGGACCTATACAGGCTGTCGGTAAATACACCCGATACTAAATTCAACTAAATAGATTCTAGCCTGTTAAACTTAACTTTCTGCAACAAAAAATTCACTTTCAAACAAATTGGTGCACGGGATACATTATCATCAACCCTAGACTGTCTTGTCTGATTACACACACCTGGTTCCCATTTCCCCTATTAGTATGTTGTGTGTGTGCCCTCTGTCTTTGTCGGTTATTGCTCCCATGTCCGTTGGTCGTGTGAGTACCTATGCGTTGGTGCAGCTGTTATGCTGAGTGCTTTATATATTGTGTATTACGGGTATCGTCCTGTGTCATTCAACAAAGTTTACCCTCGCCATTTTGTTTGGGTACAGCCCGGTGTTTTTGTATACGTGTTTGTTTTGAGTGTATTAAAAACCCCTATCCTGCGCCTGTGTCCAAATCTTTTTATACCATTGTGACAGAATAACCAACCCGCAAAGTGGAGACAGGAGAAAAGGCCGAGCTGGCGACCATTGTAGGGACAGTACAGCACCACGAGGACTGTCTCTCTAGACTCATTATCGCCATGGACAGACAGTGTGCTGTCAACCATCCTGCACTTGGAGGGGAGTGTGCAGTCCCTCTAGTCTCCAGTATTGATCCCGGTACCAGCTCCCACACCACGACCTACCTCCGTTCCATCGGAGCCGGTCCGTGGAATACCCCCGACCCTCCCGGAGCGCTTCAGCGGTGCACCAGCAAGATGCAAGGGGGTCGCTACGCTGGGGCTGTTTCCGGAAGAGACAGGGTTCACACCCTCAAGGTCGAGTTCTACGAGCGCTTCACCCTCTTCCGCTCGGTGTTTGATCATCCTGTGGAGGGCCGAGAGGAGGGTGAGCGTCTACTCCGACTACGCCAGGGATCTAGGACTGCCTCGGAGTTCGCCCTGGAGTTCCGGACCATCGCGGCCTCCACCGGATGGAACGAGTTGGCTCTGGTCACTGTTTTCCGCAGCAGACTGCGGGAGGAGGTACAGCTGGATTTAGCCTGCCGTGATGACAACCTGTCATTTGACCAGCTCATCAGCATGGCGATCCGGTTGGACAACCTCCTGCGGTCCAGAAAAAGACCTGCGCAGAATTCGGAGCCCATGGCTACCCCTGCTCCGTGGCCAGTGCCGATGGAGGTGGGCTCAGCACGTTTGCCAGAGGCAGAGCATAGGAGGAGGAGGAATCTGGGCCTCTGCTTCTATTGTGGAGAAAGGGATCATTTCTCCCCGACCTGCTCTCCAGCATTCCATGTCCTTTTTGGGCTATCTCATCTCCACGGAGGGAGTGGAGATGGAGGAGCAAAGCATCAGCACAGTCAGGTCATGGCCCATCCCCAACTTCGTGAAAGCAGTCCAGCAATTCCTGGGGTTCGCCAACTATTTCCGGAGGTTCATCCGGGGCTTCAGCACGGTGGTCGCGCCTCTTACCTCCCTGCTGCTAGGAAGTCCCCAGCTGCTTCGTTGGATGGCGGAGGTGGAGAGGGCGTTCAAGACACTGAAGGCATGTTTCACCACTGCTCCCGTGTTGGCACATCCCGACCCCTCACTCCCCTTCATCATCGAGGTGGATGCCTCCGAAGTAGGAGTCTGGGCAGTGCTGTCCCAGTATACCGGAACCCCTCCAAAACTGCGGCCCTGTGCTTTCTACTCAAAGCAGCTGAGCCCCGCCCAGAGGAACTACGACGTAGGGGACCGGGAACTCTTGGTGGTCAAGAAGGTGAGGAGGCACTGGCTGGAGGGGTCACGGTTAGTCTCACCTCTGGGTATCGGCCTCAAGAAAATGGGCAGGTGGAGAGGGTTAGCCAGTAGGTGGGAAGATTCTTGCGTGTGTTACTGTCAGGATCGGCCGGGGGAGTGGGCGGATTTTCTACCTTGGGCAGAGTATGCGCAGAATTCCTTCTGCCACTCTTTCACTAACCTCACTCCTTTCCAATGTGTGTTGGGGTATCAGCCGGCCCTGGCACCTTGGCATCCGAGCCAGACCAAGGCTCCTGCGGTGGACGAGTGGTTTCGGCGCACTGAGGAGATCTGGAATACTGCGCAGACTCGGTTTCCAGCACGCTGTGCGTCGGCACAAGGAACAGGCAGACTGCCACCGCAGTGAGGTGCCTGTTTTCTCCCCAGGCGACTGGGTCTGGCTCTCCACCCTCCACCTGCCCCTCCACCTGCCCTGCCGGAAGCTGAGCCTGTGGTTTGTGGGGCCGTTTAAAGTCCTGAGGAGGGTTAATGAGGTAACGTACCGTTTACAACTCCCTGTTGATTACCGCATTAGCCCAACCTTTCATAATACAAAAAAAATACGGGTCAAAGTTATTGGCACCTCTGTTATCCACTTGCAAGGATAATGACACCGCCTTTTTCTCAAATGTTTTAAGAGATTGGAGAACACATTGGGAGGGATCTTAGAATATTCCTCCATACAGAATATTTCCAGATCTCTTGATATCCTTCATCTGATTTTATGGACTGCCCTCTTCAATTCAAACCACAGGTTTTCAATTGGGTTTAAGTCTGGAGACTTAATTTTGTGGTCAATTAACCATTTCTTTGTGGATTTTGATTACTGCTTGGGGTCAGTGTTTCTGCTGCATTCATTAACTGGTGCTGCCATGCCCCAAAAATATGGAACATGACATTGTTTTTTTTGCTGAGGCGAACTTTGAAGATGCTAGAACAGTCCACATTTACTTTTTCCTCTGCAAACAACAAAACGAGTAATGAATAGAAAAATCAGACATCCATAGTAGAATACTTTATCTATTTACCTAGTCGGCTTGTTGTGTGTTCTATGCGAGATAAATATTAATGCATTAAATAAACATTAACAAGCAGTCAATGCACACCAATTCTTACAATCGTGGGCAAAACAGCAGTTTTAATGTCTGTTGTTATAAAGAGGGGGATCCCAGCTTTCCATTCCTACTTGATTTATTTCTCAACTCTTAAATATGTGTGAACTACATTATTTTAATCCCAGAGTTTTTAGCAGCGGCATGGTTAAGCATGTTACCGCTCCGCAATTTGCTATGAATGCATAGGTCTAAATGCAATACGGGGTAAAATGCCATTTTACCTCACTTTTTTGTAATTGGAATGAGACATTACATTTTTAGTTGAGTAAGGGTAGTGGCAACCAGGGAAAGTGTTGTTGGGGGGGGGGGGGGGGGGGGAAATGGTGACATAAAGTGGTTTCTGTGAGAAGTACAGGGAGGGGGCGTGTTACCCTGGGTGGTTGGTTACCCTAACAGGTCGGGCTACATTCTGTTCTCTGTGTTTATGCAAGATTTTTGGGACATACAATTCATCAGTAGGATACTAACTAGTTAAAAGATTGGCAAGAACATGCTTCAGACTATTTATAGCTACTATCTTTTATTTTTATTTTACCTTTATTTAACTAGGCAAGTCGGTTAAGAACAAATTCTTATTTTCAATGACAGCCTAGGAACAGTGGGTTAACTGCCTTGTTCAGGGGCAGAATGACACATTTTTACCTTGACAGCTCGGGGATTCGATCTTGCAACCTTTCGGTTACAAGTCCAACGCTCTAACCACTTGGCTACCTGCCGCCCCATAGCCAAACTCCTGCAAACATTAAAGCGCCAACTTTCCCTTGCTTTTCTCCATAAATAAAACTTAAAGAGGGGCACCTTCAGGCCCTGAGGGGAGACACCATGGTCACATCCCTTCCTATGGTTGGGAGTGGGAGGACGGGATGTGGCTCTGCAGGAGAAGGACTACTGCAGCAGCCTCTCTGCCACCAGTTTGCTTGGCTCAGAGCAGATTCCTCTCAATCATTCTATGCTGCATCAGTTGGGCTACAGGTGATTATTCTTCTTGCTAATATCATACCTAATAATATGGGCTATATGCATGGTCCAATATGTTAAAATAATGTTAACAAATTATTTTACCAATATGTTATTGGCCTCATTTCTGGATGTAGAAATTATCATTTTGGAGTAGAATGTCCTTTTTAATAAGTCACCAGAACTGAGCTTCCCTGTCCATCGACATAAAAATTATCCGGGGTGCACCACGGACCCACAAAACAGGAGTACCATAATGCTTTCTTTCACAGCAAATTTGGTTCTTATGTTGTACTCACACGGTTACTGTGATTTATTAGGAAACACATTTGAGTCTTTGCTTCAGCAAACTTGGAAAGTATATTGGAAGTATATTCCCTCCCTAGTAGTATGTTGACTAGCACATTTCTCTCTCCAGTAGCGTGTGGACTAGCACACTCCCTTCCCCAGTGTAGTATGGACTCTCTCAGTAGAGGTCTCTGTGACCTCTAGCCACCTTTTTATTTGTTTCACGTGGTTGAGTTCAATAAAGCAGATGTCAGTCGGCCTGGCCCTAACTCACATAATTTAGTACACCACGACTGACTCCAGTCTCCCCTGCTTCTCGGCTCTTCCACAGCTGCTCCCCAAACTACTGCTAGTGCAACCTCTTTCTTAATTAACAGCATTTCCCTTACTCAGACAAAGCATTAGCAAAAGTTGCTTAATTAGCATGAGGGATGGGGGCAACTTCTTATTGTGCAAGGAGCTCAAGTTCAAATCGTCTGTTAGTCAAAACCCATAGAACGCTGTGAAGCACAGAGCCAGAGCTTCATTTATAGCATGTTACTGTATAGCCACTGCATTCCAATTTAGGCATTTATCAGTGCCCAAATCTGCCGTTTTCAACCCGTATACAGATACGAGTGTAAGGGGCTACTACACTCTCACCTGCTGTGTGTTTTATAACACCTACACCCGTTTTATACCAGCTCTCCACTAGCACCACCAATGAATGGACAGTGCTTCCAAGCCAAACTCATTTACCACCCTTAGACCACCAAGCACTCTCCTCAATCTGCATGTTATTATTACCATTATGCACGGGTGTGTCGTATAAGCAAAACAATGGGATTGCAGGAGAGGGGACCTTTTAATTTTACAGCCCACTGATTCGCTGTCGGGGTGTGTGTGTTGGCATGCAGGCAGTGTCACACTAGGCCTCCCAGCGCGGCAGGACAAAGAAGTGAGAACATGACATTGTACTCCAGATGCACACCTATACTGACACATGCGCGCGCTCATACACACACCTCAAAACACATTCCTCTTCTCCCCAGACCCACTCTTTTCCTCAGAACCGCTCATCTGGTGTGTGTGTGTGTGTAATCACAGTGCCTGTGTGTAGTGTGATGCGCGTTTGGAGCAATACTGGCTGTATCCAAGGCTGAGCCAATCGTTCACATAACAGAATGCAGACTGAAGAGAGAAAAGACAACCAATTTGCTAGTTACATCATCAGCGCTCGCACGATAACGAATAAGTAGGTGAGAAGCCTCACCATGGAGACGGGGGTGAGAAGATGAAGTGTACTTCATGAGCTATAACCGAAAAACAGGAATTTGGAAAGTTTGAGGTGAGGGAAAAGTGTGGTGGAACAAGTATTATTAGCATTAAAACCTCTAGGGTCGGTGGGACGAAATCGTCCAACCTACGTAACAGCCAGTGGAATCCTGTGGCGCGTTATTCAAATACCTTAGAAATGCTATTACTTCAATTTCTCAAACATATGACTATTTTACACCATTTTAAAGACAAGACTCTCGTTAATCTAACCACACTGTCCGATTTCAAAAAGGCTTTACAACGAAAGCAAAACATTAGATTATGTCAGCAGAGTACCCAGCCAGAAATAATCAGACACCCATTTTTCAAGCTAGCATATAATGTCACATAAACCCAAACCACAGCTAAATGCAGCACTAATCTTTGATGATCTTCATCAGATGACACACCTAGGACATTATGTTATACAATACATGCATGTTTTGTTCAATCAAGTTCATATTTATATTAAAAACCAGCTTTTTACATTAGCATGTGACGTTCAGAACTAGCATACCCCCCGCAAACTTCCGGTGAATTTACTAAATTACTCACGATAAACGTTCACAAAAAACATAACAATTATTTTAAGAATTATAGATACAGAACTCCTCTATGCACTCGCTATGTCCGATTTTAAAATAGCTTTTCGGTGAAAGCACATTTTGCAATATTCTGAGTAGATAGCCCGGCATCACAGGGCTAGCTATTTACACACCCACCAAGTTTAGCCCTCACCAAAGTCAGATTTACAATAAGAAAAATGTTATTACGTTTTGTGTTCTTCGTCAGAATGCACTCCCAGGACTTCTACTTCAATAACAAATGTTGGTTTGGTCCCAAATCATCCATAGTTATATCCAAATAGCGGCGTTTTGTTCGTGCGTTCAAGACACTATCCGAAAGGGTAAATAAGGGTTACGCGCCCGACGCGTTTCGTGACAAAAAAATTCTAAATATTCCATTACTGTACTTCGAAGCAGGTCAACCGCTGTTTAAAATTAATTTTTATGCCATTTTTCTCATAAAAAAAACGATAATATTCCGACCAGGAAAGCGTGTTTACGTTCAAAGAGAGAGAAAATAAAAACATGGGATCCCCTCGTGCACGAGCCTCAGTCTGATGGTCCTCTGATAGACCCATTAACCAAGGCGCTAAAGTTTTTCAGCCAGCGGCTGGAATTACATCATTCAGCTTTTTCCCGGGTTCTGAGAGCCTGTGGGAGCCGTAGGAAGTGTCACGTTACAGCAAAGATCCTACATTTTCTTTAAACAGAGCCAAGAAGGACAAGGAATGGTCAGAGAGGGTACTTCCTGTTTGGAATCTTCTCAGATTTTTGCCTGCCATATGAGTTCTGTTATACTCACAGACACCATTCAAACAGTTTTAGAAACTTTAGGGTGTTTTCTATCCAAAGCCAATATTTATATGCATATTCTAGTTTTTGGGCAGTAGTAATAACCAGATTAAATCGGGTACGTTTTTTATCCGGCCGTGCAAATACTGCCCCCTACCCCCAACAAGTTAAGTATCTTGCTAGCTGGATTCTCCGTTAGCTAGCCAGAGAAATGTTGAGCAACATTTAGAAAACTTAACTGATCAAATAATTGAGTTTATAGTGTGAAAATTAGCTGGCCAATAGTCAGACAGCTAACATTAGCTAGCTAACGTTACAACATCAGATGTGCTAACGCTAGTAACCTAACCAATTCGCTATAGTATTAACTGCTTTACGACTCCTTGCCTTTCCTCAAGTTACAACGTGTTAGTTGCTTATTGGACCCTGGCAATCTGTGTGAAATGTTAACTAGCTAGCAAACTATCTGAACTGATATTTTCCCTCTAAAGTATGTGGTTAATTTTCAGAATGAGAGCATTAGGTGAAAATGAGGCGTTGCTTGTTAAACAAGTGGATTCAGGGATCAAGTGGAGCTGGAGCTGGGCCTGGCTTAAGCTGGATGCCACCATAGAGGTGAAAGGAACACCACACACTTTCCCTCTCTCACTTTTTCAGTCAGTGGATAAAAAGGGGTATGCCAGGTGTACTGTCTGCCTGAAAGAGATAAATTACGCCAACAAAGTGTATCATGCTCTGCTGGCACATTGTAGAACAGATGTCCACAGGCAGAAAGTGTACAATGTAATAATGTGTAGCCCAAAGAGATTGCTTTTGTTGTGTTGAACTTGACAGTAACACGTGTGAGTGAGGGGGTGTTATTACATTTTTTACTCGGTGAACGTTATTTTTGCACACATGTAGCCTTGTGCACTTGATCGATAACTACTATAGTGGCCACTATAATAGAGCAAAAATAGAAAGCCTGTTTGTTTCATTCTATTTCTACATTAAGATGTTTTTTCCCCAAGTGCAATATTTAGATGTGTGCGGTCATAAGCGTTCTATTATAAAGGCTGTCGTGGCTAACTGCAATATTAGTGTATTGTTTTGTTCTTAAGACTTGAGTGTCATTTGCAGTAAAGTCTAAACAACAAATAACATTGGGTTGCTTTCTTTACATTTTTAAGCTTTGAGTTAGGTTCACACTTTATTTTACACACAGAGACTGATCATGTAGATCACATTCTTTGTTGTTTAATTAGTTAAAACCTGCATTTCCCCCTAGCAGGGATTTCTTTGCATGTTTCAGTGCAAAAAAAAGTGTCACCTTTTTGGGTCCTCACCACCTTTTTGTCTGTGTCACCTTTTTGGGCCCTCCCTGAATATAAGGATATGTAATTGGCCAGGCCAATGTACACGGTCCCCAACCTAGCTGTTCAGGGGGGTCAAAAAAGGGGAGGTCACAATTCTATTTGTACACTTGTTTACATGGATATGCTTTTAATAAAAAACCTACATGAAACAAACCATTACACTTCGTTATTATCATAGCTTATTATTATTATTCAAGTTATTACTAATACATATTCATCAACAAATTAAGAAATGCCAGTCTGGAGAGGATCTGTTGCGTTTTTGTATTGACAACATTAATGGACACAACATTGGGCTCCCGAGTGGTGCAGCGGTCTAAGGCACTGCATCTCAGTGCTAGAGGCATCCCTATAAACTCTGGTTCGATTCCAGGCTGTATCACAACCGGCCGTGATTGGGAGTCCCGTAGGGAGGCGCACAATTGGCCCAGCGTCGTTAGGGTTTGGCCGGGGTAGGCCGTTATTGTAAGTAAGAATTTGTTCTTAACTGACTTGCCTTGTTAAATAAAGGTTAAATAAATACAGGGGGATACCTAGTCAGTTGAATGCCTTCAGAGCCAGAACAACCTTGTCGGCTGCTGTTGAATAATTCATGAATAGTCAGGCATATCCAGCCTTTTTATTTATTTACTAGCAAGCAATCAAAACGAGCCACACATCAAGCAATATTTTTACTGAACTGCCATAGCCTATAGCACTCTACACCCCCGCGCATCTAGCAATTAGCTGCTCGAGAAAGTTGTAAAGAGATGTAGAAAGTTTAATAGATAGAGTTAGCAAAACAATTGCTTATAATCATTAGTAAACATTCCTGCTATTAGGTAAAGTTTAACTACATGAAAATAAAGAAAAAAAAATATATATACAAAAATGAATATAGGCCTATTTAAACTGTTTTGATGGTTATTTTATTTTCATGACGGTCTCCGTCCATAACCGTCAGTTACATGGTTATTCAATTACCGTCACAGCCCTATGACCGATATGCTAATTTGGGTCCAATTCAGATAAAAAATAAAAAAAAATTGTGGGGGGGGGCAAAACTTACAAATATATAAATAATGAAACATTTAAAAGTTACATT
Organism: Salmo trutta; assembly: GCF_901001165.1. Lineage (NCBI taxonomy): Eukaryota > Metazoa > Chordata > Actinopteri > Salmoniformes > Salmonidae > Salmo > Salmo trutta. The sequence goes on along the minus strand of NC_042968.1, from coordinate 5,828,103 downwards.
TTTCTACACTGAATTCTCATAAATTGCCATCCAAAAGAGCAACTATGCAATAACTATGCTTCCAATGTTGATTTCATACATTGTGACAATAATGACACCATGATTATGGTTCAGATAAGCATTAGATTCCCCTTTTCCATCCTATTTATTGAATATCGGTTATCGGCCGATCCGATATAGCTTTAAAAGTCCAATATATCGTTCGGGCTCTAATTAAAATGGTTGCTGTACACCAGACAGGAATCTCGCTCTCACTCGCTCATATGTTTAAATTAGAAAACAGGATGAGTTAAGTTAGTCATTGCCTTTGAAAAATGGGAGATACCTGATGGATTACAAGGCATTTTATTATACAGATAATCCGACTGAATTGTCTGATTAGTCGAGTGTTGCATTGAGAGCTATACTGTTGTTTAATTCTTCAACCAGCCGCACTGAAAGCCATGCTCACAGATAGGAATACTTTAGGGACAGCACCCTGATGGAGATTTGGAATGTTCCACTCAAAATACTATCGAACTGTGCCATTGGCTGGTCTAGTTGTGGTGCTGCCGCCCCCAGACCACATTTGTCCCTGGATTCCATCCCCCATTCCTCAACTCACATTTTCTGCTTTATCCCTCTCATCGATCTCCCCAACTACATTACTATCCTAAATTTGGCAATAAAACGTTAAAATACCTTAAATATACACTCAGTGGCCTGTCTGTAGGACCGAACCATTTTTGTGAACAGGGTGGTGTACCTAATAAACTAACCATTGAGTGTATATAACATAGATTTTTTTGGGCTGTAGGACACTGGGGAATGAACTACGCTTTATTTATGAGAACGTGTGCACCTAATATTTGAGGTAAAAAATCCAGGTCGCACAGCAAAACATTTAGGTGGCTATGTGAGTTAAATAAACTCACTGTAGAGCCCTGTACCCCCGGGGGAGTTGTGGCATAATCCTGCAGATGGATTTAACCCACAAGGGGTGCAGGATTAACACCACAAGCAACCAGAAGAATGTCTCTCTCTCGCTTTTGGTCATTATATCTCTTTCTACCTCTCAAGGACCCTTTACACCCCACTCCCCTCCCCCAGTGTCCTGACATTGTCCTCTAAATTACCCCAATAATGAGATTACAGTGTTTCCCACTCCTGAAGGGAGGGAGAAAAGGAAGGGAGGTAGAGAGGGGGGATAGAGAGAACGTTAGAGTGATTCTGGGAGAATGTGATAGCGAGCGAGAGAGGGAGCGGGAGATAAGGATCAGCGCTGCAGAAATGCACTCGTGGGCCATGAGTAATTATTCTCTCCCCAGTAACATTAGCTGTCATGATAATGGAATATGCACAGAGATTGATACCCTGGGTTGCCGGTCAGAAAAGGAAGGATCATTTAAACAGGGTGCACTCTCGTAGCCACCACATCAGTACGGACTCGCATGTATTGTGTATACACACACCTCATCTGTACACACACGTGCTTTGGACGCATGCACACACACACACACAGAGGTCAGGTTGGGTGTTTGCTAACACACAAACCTCTGTGTGAAAAGGCCATAGGGGAGGAACAAATATGTCCTACTTACCCAAAATGTCTTGGCTTTTGACCAATGTTAGAGTAGTAGGTTGGGTATATGTCTGAACAAATTCACTGTTTGTTGTGCCTTAACTACAGGGACTTTTTTTTATAGATAATAGACCACTTAACAAGAATAGCTCATCCTTTAAAGTCTTAACCTTAGAATATTACACAAAAGCCGTGTGTTGTAAGGAGACCATAGTACAGCTATTGATTTGTTACCATGATTACAACTATTCTAGAGTTGAATGCAAGTGTAAAAGTACCACTGATGTTGAGTAGAACTCTGCCTGATCCATGGTTTTGGCCTATTTGCTGAAAGCATCACAACACTTTATTTAACATTTCATTTGTTATTTTTGGATTACATTTTCTTATCTTAATGTACTTTTTCATTTATCTCTCTGGCTGTAATTTTGGACTATCGTATAGTGTCTTGTTTCATTATTGCAATAAAAATGTTTTGAACAGGAAAGATAACATGTTTTCTTTTAATGTCTCATTTCCTCTCAGGTCGAACCAGCTGCAGGACAGGGTCACTCTGATAAAGGGCAGGATAGAGGAGGTCAAACTGCCCGTTGAGAAGGTGGACATCATCTCAGAATGGATGGTCAGCTCACTGTTCGCACTCATTATTTTAGTTGTTTATTTTAGGTTCAGTTATCACTTGAATAATTACAGGTTGTGGTTTAAAAAATGTGATGGACATTCCAAAGAGACTGTATCTTTTTTTAAATATTTCCTGAATCGGCTTGAATTTAAATGGACATTTCCCAAATCCTGAAAAATTGTAACAATATCTCAACATACATTATAGAAACTTCCCCATCAGTAGTAGCAGCTGTGACTATTTTAAACATGGCATGTATAGAATTAGCCCCGGCCATGTCCCCTCCTGAATACTTAACCAGGGAAGCAGAGTTACTTGGAGTCGCTCTGAGCACTGATGCCCATTCATCAGCCAGATCCTCGCCGGCGATACGGACGTAGGGGTTGAAAGTTGAACACCGCTGAAGTCATCCTTAATTCATGAGCAGGCCATATCTGTCCTCACTCACGTCCCACCCCAGCCTTCCCCGAACCCCCGGGGTCACAGGGGGTCACAGAACAGAGCATTGCGGTTCGCACAGGCACGGACGCTCACGCCGTTACCAGGGGAAATAGAAATTCACAGCGTGACGCGAATCTCTAATGACACCGGCTCGCAGAACGCTAATAAGTCTGAGAATCCTCCTGTCACTCCCCATCACCGCAGCGACTGTGGACATTTCTCAGAGTGCAGGGCCCCAAAACACTGCCCTAGGATCTGCCTGTGTAAAGTGGAGAAATGACAGCCCTCGCCGAGTCATAAATTAATTGAGTCTGCGACCTTGTTGGCGGTAAGTAGAAGTAAGTCTGAGTCCCGACAGCAAGAGACTGATGTAGCCCCATGTCTTACAGCGGTTTAGTAGCAACAAGGTCTGTCTTCAAGTTGTCATCAATGGATTTTAATCAGAATACCAGTCCTTTTATAGATGTGATCTGATGCAATATTTACCAACAGAGTGATATAAATCACTTATTTTAATACCTCAGGAAGTTGTTCTTGCCGTCATGACTTTGATTCGTCTATAGGCTATCAATATTACCAACTTATCAATTTGCCATATTACCCAACCACCAGTGTGTAGCACTGTACATCTGAACAAATGCCTGGGTGTGGGGCTTGACTTTGTGTAGTGGCTTTACTCATACACTAGAGTGATTTTGGCAGAACCTAGGACTATGCTGATCCCCATGCCAAGGTGTCAGGCTGTGAACGTTGTAATATATCACTAAACTGGCCCCCTATGCCCCCCAGCGCTGTCCAGCACACAGAGGATACACACACACACACACTCATGGGTACACACACACACACACACACACACACCCAAAGAGCACAGGGGTAGACAGAGGAGAGCAGGGCCAGCCAGGTACCCTGAGCCTCCTAATGCTTCCAACAAGGGACAGGGAATATGGGTCATACCTCTGCCAACCAGCCAAAGGGATGGTAGGGATACACAGGAGGGACATCACTCAAATTAGACACTTATGGAGAACATGACTGCTTCTTTTTACTCTTGAAGTAATAGGAGAATATTAAAGGCACATAACGCAGTTTTAATTCAGTTTGACTTGGAGTACTTTTTAGAAATATTTGACTCGCCATGGAGAAATGTTTTATCTCTGAGATAATCACAACATTAGGACAGCAATGGCAAAGAAAGCCTCCTTTATGTTAACCTGTTGGGGCTAGGGGGCAGTATTTGCACGGCCGGATAAAAAACGTACCCGATTTAATCTGGTTACTACTCCTGCCCAGAAACTAGAATATGCATATAATTGTTTGATTTGGATAGAAAACACCCTACAGTTTCTAAAACTGTTTGAATGATGTCTGTGAGTATAACAGAACTCATATGGCAGGCCAAAACCTGAGAAGATTCCATACAGGAACGCCCTGTCTGACAATTTATTGTCCTTCTGTAGCCTCTCTATCGAAAATACAGCATCTGTGCTGTAACATGACATTTTCTAAGGCTTCCATTGGCTCTCAGAAGGCGCCAGAAAGTGTAATGAGATGTCTGCAGTCTCTGGGCAAAGAACAGCAGCAGAGTTTGTTACTGGCCTGCCTGGGGACAGTGACACTGGAGATGCGCGTTCATGTGAATTCTCCATTTTGTTCTTTCAGTCTTTGAATGAATACATCGTCGCCCGGTTGGAATATTATCGCTATTTTACGAGAAAAATCGCATAAAAATTGATTTTAAACAGCGTTTGACATTTTTCGAAGTACGGTAATGGAATATTTTGAATTTCTTTGTCACGAAATGCGCTTGCGCGTCACCCTTCGGATTGTGACCTGAACGCATGAACAAAACGGAGCTATTTCAATATAACTATGGATTATTTCGAACCAAAACAACATTTGTTGTTGAAGTAGAAGTCCTGGGAGTGCATTCTGACGAAGAACAGCAAAGGTAATCCAGTTTTTCTAATAGTAAATCTGAGTTTGGTGAGGGCCAAACTTGGTGGGTGTCAAATTAGCTAGCCGTGATGGCCGGGCTATCTACTCAGAATATTGCAAAATGTGCTTTCGCCAAAAAGCTATTTTAAAACCTGACACCGCGATTGCATAAAGGAGTTCTGTATCTATATAATTCTTAAAATAATTGTTATGTATTTTGTGAACGTTAATCGTGAGTAATTTAGTAAATTCACCAGAAGTTTGCGGTGGGTATGCTAGTTCTGAACGTCACATGCTAATGTAAAAAGCTGTTTTTTGATATAAATATGAACTTGATTGAACAAAACATGCATGTATTGTATAACATAATGTCCTAGGAGTGTCATCTGATGAAGATCATCAAAGGTTAGTGCTGCATTTCGCTGTGTTTTTGGTTTTTGTGACATGTTGGCTTGAAAAATGGCTGTGTGGTTATTTCTGGCTATGTACTCTCCTAACATAAGCTAATGTTTTGCTTTCGCTGTAAAGCCTTTTTGAAATCGGACAATGTAGTTAGATTAACGAGAGTCTTATCTTTCAAATGGTGTAAAATAGTCCTATGTTTGAGAACTTTGAATTATGACATTTTGTGGTTTTAAATTTGGCGCTCTAATGTGTCACTGACTGTTGAATAGTGAGGGACGATTTCGTCCCATCTACCCTAGAGGTTTTAAGAGAACTATTTGTCATATGCTATTACTCGTAGTGTTTGATTGAAAATATTGGCCCTAGGTGAAGCCTACTCAGTAATACACACACTACGAGTTAACTGGGTGATGTAAAGTGATCCATCCAGTTAGGTCTCTCTACCCCGAGGGAGAAGCGACAAGTTCCATCAGAAAATGTCTGAACTTCTGTCAGTCTCCCACTTTCAGACTAGACAATAGGGGGATCACTCGGGCTGGTGATTAATGGGGGTGGGGTGGAGGTGGAGGGGGGGTTCATTTTGTGAAACAAGTCACCTGTCTACCTAGCCAGGGTTTTGTTTGAGAGATGGCCTTTAGCTGTGCCACTCTTGTTTCATAACTCAAAGCATTGATCTGTTCCTCTCTCTGTTCTACTCTTTTTTTCTGTCTCACAAAGCTTGTGTCCCAAATGGCACACTATTTTATATATATATATATATAGTGCACTAATTTTGACCAGTGGCCACATGGCTTTGATCAGAAGTAGTGCACTATGTAGGGAATAAGGTTCCATTTGGGATGAAGCCAGAGTTTAGAGACTTCTGACTGGGGGGAGGAGGGTCTGAATTACTGAGAAGCTAAATAAAGATTGTCACCTAGAGATCAATGAGGTATGATGGGTCTAGGTGACTGTTTTCATGAGTGAAGTTGGCTTTTAGAATCAGTTTTGTAGCCTTGAACCCTCAGGCTTTAGGTGTAGTGAAATGGTACTGGAGAGAAACTTTCGGGGCTGAAGTATTAATATGGAAATCCACATCGAGGTCTCTTCAATGTGAGAGCAAAGCCTAATTTCATTGGTTGGCCTAGGTCACTGGGAAGTGATTAGCAAATAACGGTGAATAGAAAATGAAGCAGGGTGAGCTTGATTTGGAAAGAAGGCTTTCCGAAAATAACATTTTCTCCGGAAGGCGGTAGGTACAGTTGAAGTCGGAAGTTTACATACACTTAGGTTGGAGTCATTAAAACTCGTTTTTCAACCACTCCACAAATTTCTTGTTAACAAACTATAGCTTTGGCAACTCGGGTTAGGACATCTACTTTGTGCATGACACAAACAATTGTTTACAGACAGATTATTTCACTTATAATTCACTGTATCACAATTTCAGTGGGACAGAAGTTTTCATACACTAAGTTGACTGTGCCTTTGAACAGCTTGGAAAATTCCAGAAAATGATGTCATGGCTTTAGAAGCTTCTGATAGGCTAATTTACATAATTTGAGTCAATTGGAGGTGTACTTGTGGATGTATTTCAAGGTCTACCTTCAAACTCAGTGCCTCTTTGCTTGACATCATGGGAAAATTAAAATAAATCAGCCAAGACCTCAGAAAATAAATTGTAGACCTCCACAAGTCTGGTTCATCCTTGGGAGCAATTTACAAATGCCTGAAGGTACCACGTTCACCTGTACAAACGATAGTATGCAAGTATGAACACCATACAGCCATACCGCTCAGGAAGGAGACGTGTTCTGTCTCCAAGAGATGAATGTACTTTGGTGCGAAAAGTGCAAATCAAAGAACAACAGCAAAAGACCTTGTGAAGATGCTGGAGGAAACGGGTACAAAAGTATCTATATCCACAGTAAAACGAGTCCTAGATTGACATAACATGAAAGGCCGCTCAGCAAGGAAGAAGCCACTGCTCCAAAACCACCAATAAAAGCGAGACTTCGGTTTGCAACTGCACTTGGACAAAGATCGTACTTTGTGGAGACGTCCTCTGGTCTGATGACCATCGTTATGTTTGGAGGAGAAAGGGGGTGGGCTTGCAAGCCGAAGAACACCATCCCATCCGTGAAGCACAGGTGTCGCAGCATCATGTTGTGGGGGTGCTTTGCTGCAGGAAGGACTGGTGCACTTCACAAAATAGATGGCATCATGACGCAGTTACTCCAGCTCGGTTAGGAGGAATGGGCCAAAATTCACCCAACTTATTGTGGGAAGCATGTGGAAGGCTACCCAAAACGTTTGACCCAAGTTAAACAATTTACCGAATACTAATTGAGTGTATGTAAACTTCTGACCCACTGGGAATGTGATGAAAGAAATAAAAGCTGAAAAAAATCATTCTCTCTACTATTATTCTGACATTTCACATTCTTAAAATAAAGTGCTGATCCTAACTGTTTTTACTAGGATTAAATGTCAGGAATTGTGAAAAACTGAGTATAAATGTATTTGGCTAAGGTGTATGTAAACTTCTGACTTAAACTATAATTGAATTGAGGAAAAGGCACTTTTCATAACTTATGAAGCAAAAAGAAGACGTGAAGGACTTTGGCTTAACAATTGTGGTCTGTAGATTTGACAGTATTTTTAATCATATTTTACAAGGATTTATGTTGACGTCTGCAAAGTTTGCCTAGACGTCCACTTTGGAATGCACCAGAGTTTATTTGGGGAGAGTTCAACAATTGTGGGCGAGCGAACACACAAACACACTGACTGTGTGCGTTAGATCTGTGGAGACAAATTAATGGCAGCCTCTCCTCTCTAGCCTCGTTATCAGTAATAGGAGTCTCACCTGCCCAAGTAGAGGACAGCAGTAATCAGTCATCCTGTCGCCCAGTCGGACTGACCGTCAGTCACTCACACATGCATAGGCACATACACACATGGTGACACATACACACACACACACACACACACACACACACACACACACAGTTGAAAACACAAACATATGCACATTCACACACACAAACTGAACATTATTTTGTATTTCTTTAATTTATTTCACGTTCATTTAACCAGGTAGGCCAGTTGAGAACAAGTTCTCATTTACAACTGCGACCTAGCCAAGATAAAGCAAAGTAGTGCGACAAAAACAACAACACAGAGTTGCACATAAACAAACGTACATTCAATAACACAATAGAAAATTCAATGTACAGTATGTGCAAATGTAGAAGATTAGGGAGGTAAGGCAATAAATTGGCCATAGAGGCATAATAATTACAATTTAGCATTAACACTGGAGTGGTAGATGTGCAGATGATGATGTCCAAGTAGAGATACTGGGGTGCAAAAGAGCAAGAAGATAAATAGCAATATGGGGATGAGGTAGTTGGGTGTGGTAGTTGAATTGACCTTAACCAACTTTAGGTTATCAAATCAAGCTTTATTTATACAGCACATTTCAGCCATGAAATGCAACGCAATGTGCTTCACAGGAAAGACAAACAAAACACTATGAAAATAAAAGCTGAAATATTTACAACACAAGACAAAAAACAAAAGAATGACTAAAACTGAACAACTAAAAAGCACCCTAAGGAAAAGTAAAGCTAAAAATAAGTTAAGATATTTGAAATATGTCCATAAAATACTTTCTCTACCTCCAAGGCAATGCGTTATATAAAATAGCTCGACACTTACTGTTGGTGTGATACCATGTGACCTAGCAGGACTAGAAAAGTACTTTTCTCCTCTCTTACTCTCTTATCTCTGGACCCAAAGGAGGGGAAAGGACCACCTTCTCCAACAGGATTGCCACAGGCCCTGGATCTTTGCCTTTAATGGCCAAAACTGGTAACTGATAAATTAGGAAAAAAGTACCTTTTAGAGAATAGTCTCTGTAATCCAGTACAGAAATTGGGACGGAAGTGCCCATGCACTAAACAGGATCAGAATAATAATTAGTCTTTAGGAAATATATATACAACGAGCAAAGTGATCATGCTGTTTTTATGTGGCTGCTATGAAAGTTAACTGTTTGCGTGTGTTCAGGGGTGTGTTCATTCCGCCGATTCTGTTGAAAAATGTTTCTTAAATGGACGCAAACAGAACAAAACGGGGATAACATAACTGAATTTGTCTAATAGAAACTCTCATTTGCAACTGTTGGACTAAAGAATACACCCTAGATCAGCTAAATGCAGGCAAGAGTGTGCAAGGCAGTATTGAATGTGTCACGGTCTGTCACCTTGATTATTTAAAATTCTCTCGACCTGTGCAACTACGTTGTAAACTTTCATTCATAGGCTAGGTTGTAGCAACCTCATGATGAGTAGAGGGAAAATTAGAGTATTATGTAGTAGCCTAAACCTATCGATGTTGCATTGAGCTGGGTGAATGGAATATGAATGACAGTCATCCTATATGCTGGAATAGAAATAAGGCCATGCTCATAAAACAAATAATCATCCCCCCCTCATCTTAAATGGCACCAACCGCCACTGGTCTGAATACACTCATGACTCAATTCTATGCACACAAATTATGATCTGCGTATCTGAATTGCTTTGTGAAAGCCTAACACTGTAATATCGTATTTTATAATGTAGCTATACATGTTGGCAATAGTAACTACAGTTGAAGTCAGAAGTTTACATACACCTTAGCCAAATACATTTAAACTCAGTTTCTCACAATTCCTGACATTTAATCCGAGTAAAAATTCCCTGTTTTAGGTCAGTTAGGATCACCACTTTATTTTAAGAATGTGAAATGTCCGAATAATAGTAGAGTGATTTATTTCAGCTTTTATTGCTTTCATCACATTACCAGTGGGACAGACGTTTACATATACTCAATCAGTATTTGGCAGCATTGCCTTTAAATTGTTTAACTTGGGTCAAACGTTTTCGGGTAGCCTTCCACAAGCTTCCCACAATAAGTTGGGTGAATTTTGGCCCATTCCTCCTGACAGAGCTGGTGTAACTGAGTCAGGTTTGTAGGCCTCCTTGCTCACACAGGCTTTTTCAGTTCTGCCCACAAATTTGCTATAGGATTGCGGTCAGAGCATTGTGATGGACACTCCAATACCTTGACTTTGTTGTCCTTAAGCCAATTTGCCACAACTTTGGAAGTATGCTTGGGGTCATTGTCCATTTGGAAGACTCGTTTGCGACCAAGCTTTAACTTCCTGACTGATGTCTTGAGTTGTTGCTTCAATATATCCACATAATTTTCCTACTCATGATGCCATCTATTTTGTGAAGTGCACCAGTCCCTCCTGCAGCAAAGCACCTCCACAACATGATGCTACCACCCCCGTGCTTCATGGTTGGGATGGTGTTCTTCAGCTTGCAAGCGTTCCCCTTTTTCCTCCAAACATAACAATGGTCATTATGGCCAAACAGTTCTATTTTTGTTTCATCAGACCAGAGGACATTTCTCCAAAAAGTACAATCTTTGTCCCCATGTGCAGTTGCAAACCGTAGTCTGGCTTTTTTTATGGTGATTTTGGAGCAGTAGCTTCTTCCTTGCTGAGCAGCCTTTCAGGTTATGTCCATATAGGACTCATTTTACTGTGGATATAGATACTTTTGTACCCGTTTCCTCCAGCATCTTCACAAGGTCCTTTGCTGTTGTTCTGGTATTGATTTGCACTTTTTGCACCAAAGTACGTTCATCTCTAGGAGACAGAATGCGTCTCCTTCCTGAGCGGTATGACGGCTGCGTGGTCCCATGGTGTTTATACTTGTGTACTATTGTTTGTACAGATGAACGTGGTACCTTCAGACGTTTGTAAATTGCTCCCAAGGATGAACCAGACTTGTGGAGGTCTCCAATTTCTTTTCATTTTTTTTTTCATCCACAGATACACTTCCAATTGACTCAACTGGTGTCAATTATCAGAAGCTTCTAAAGCCATTACATAATTTTCTGGAATTTTCCAAGCTGTTTAAAGGCACAGTCAACTTAGTGTATGTAAACTTCTGACCCACTGGAATTGTGATACAGGGAATTATAAGTGAAATAGTCTGTAAACAATTGTTGGAAAAATGACTTGTGTCATGCACAAAGTAGGTGTTCTAACCGACTTGCCAAAACTATAGTTGGTTAACAAGAAATTTGGGGAGTGGTTGAAAAAAGAGTTTAATGACTCCAACCTAAGTGTATGTAAACTTCCGACTTCAACTGTACAAGCTTTCAAATTATGCCCACCTGACAGTAATTCTGTAAAGGCGGAGATGCAAGTCTGAGTTCTAAACAACTACAGTTGTGCTTTCTGTAGTTCCTCAACTGCACAACTAGGAGAGCTAAAAAAACAGCACCTCATAGTTGAAGACTCATCTTTGAGTCATAAAAGTGAATTGAAATTACTTAGGAACTGTGCACACTTTGGAGAGGTGTTTGGCTACTTGGAAACACCAGTTAGACCTCTCACTCAAACCCTTGTCATTTTCTTTGTCTCAAATTGCACCTACCCAAAGTTACTGAATGTATCTAGAGTATTTTCAGATTTTGTTTTCAACAAATGCTGAGAAAAGTACAGTAAATGTAAAGTGCACATAAAATAAAAAGTGTAATGTTTGGATTCAGTCTTGTCAGGTGAATTGTTGTCCTCGTCTTTAGTCTAATAATTTTTCCATAATCTCCAAACTGTTCCCTTTTAATTGCTACCATGGTTATGCATATGGTTTCCATATTTCTCCTGTAAGAAACATTCAAATTTAGCCCTATCCATATAGGCCAATTCCCACGAGTGTAAGGGGTTAATAGCATTAGCTAATCGCAATTAATCACAATGAATTTGCTCAAATATGGCCCAAAAGAAAGATGTTTTCATTTATAATGCAGTGCGTTGAGTTAGAGGCTTTGATTGTAAGGGATGGGAACACAACATTTTGTTTTGATAGCATTTTCGCCATAAACAACACAAAAGTAACTAACTGTAAAATACAGCTAACTAGTTATGCTCCCAGTGCTCAAGTAGACCTACTCCCTCTGTCTATGTTCTTGAAGTTTAACACTTGCTCACAGCACACACGCAATCTCTCTTTCTCACACAAACACAGACACAGCTTTAAGTACTGTTAAAGCTTCAGGCATTCTAAATGAGTGTGACTAGGAAAAAATAATACTGGCTCTAAATAACACACAAGATTTTGGCTGCCCTTAATTTTTGCTTTGTCATATTTGGTTAATATTACACAACATGTTTTATGGCAGAATGTAATTGTCTCTTGTAGAATTACTTAACTCGGTGGAACTTGATACGCACCAGATTCATTCATATAGAAATTAACTGACTAAATTTTGTTTGTTCAAAATAATGTTATTTTTGGGGGACAGCGCTCATTAGAATAATACCCAGCCATGCTTTGCAACCACACATTTGTATGTTTACATTTTGGTAATTTAACTAAGGTAGATGAACAACCACATGTAAAACGTTTACGTAACAGTTACTGAGAATGTTGTGGTAGTTAAACTGATCTGTTGGTTAGTTCACTGTACCTTTAAGCCCTGCTGGTTTAGGAGCTGGCAGAGAAGCTCAAGGATGAGTAAGAAGCAGATGGGAGCACAATGCTCCCTATTGAAATCTTCACTATACCATTATTAATTGGAAATAAAACTTTGAAATGTAAAGAAGTGCTTTTTTTATTTAGTAGTTAGGACGAACGCAACTTAAAGAGCACAATTGATTCATTTGGGAGGTACTTGTTCTAATTGTGTTGAAATATATATAAATATATTTTTTTTTTATTTAACCTTCATTTTGACATGGAATACATATTGAGACCTAAGTCTCTTTTCCAAATGCACCCTCTATAATAAAATATAAAACACATTAAACACTAAATATATACTGAATAAAAAAATAAATGCACCATTTTTTTTTTTACTGAGTTACAGTTCATATAAGGAAATCCGTCAATTAAAATAAACCAAATTTATGGATTTTGCATAACTGGGTAGGGGCACAGCCATGGGTGGGCACACCCACTTGGGAGCCAGGCTCACCCACTGGGGAGCCAGGCCCAACCAATCAGAATATTTTTTTTCCACAGGAAAGGGCTTTATGTACAGTGCATTCGGAAAGTATTCAGACCCCTTGACTTTTTCCACATTTTGTTACTTTATGGCCTTATTCTAAAATTGCTAAAAAATTTTCCCCTCATAAATCTACACACAAAACCCCATAATGACAAAGCAAAAACAGGTTTTTATAAATGTTCGCATTTATAACAAAAAAATAAATAATAAACACCCTTTGCTATGAGACTTGAAATTGAGCTCAGGTGCATCCTGTTTCCATTGATCATCCTTGAGATGTTTCTACAACTTGATTGGAGTCCACCTGTGGTAAATGCAATTGATTGGACATGATTTGGAAAGGCACATCTGGCTATATAAGTTCCCACAGTTGACAGTGCATGTCAGAGCAAAAACCAGGCCATGAGATCGAAGGAATTGTCCGTAGAGCTCTGAGACAGGATTGTGTCAAGGCACAGATCTGGGGAAGGGTACAAAAAAATGTCTGCAGCATTGAAGGCCCCCAAGAATACAGTGGCCTCCATCATTCTTAACTGGAAGAAGTTTGGAACCACCCAGACTCTTCCTAGAGCTGGCCACCTGAAGGACAGACCATGAAAAACAAGATGCTCTGTTCTGATGAAACCAAGATTGAACTCTTTGGCCTGAATGCCAAGCGTCATGTCTGGAGTTAACCTGGCACCATCCTTACCGTGAAGCATGGTGGTGGCAGCGTCATGCCTTGGATGTTTTTCAGCGGCAGGGACTGGGAGACTAGTCAGGATCGAGGGAAAGATGATCCGAGTAAAGTACAGAGAGATCCTTGATGAAAACCTGCTCCAGAGCGCTCAGGACCTCAAACTGGGCGAAGGTTCACCTTCCATCAGGACAACAACCCTAAGCACATAGCCACGACAATGCAGGAGTGACTTCAGGACAAGTCTCAATGTCCTTGAGTGGCCCAGCCAGAGCCCGGACTTGAACCCGATCGAACATCTCTGGAGAGACCTGAAAATAGCTGTGCAGCGATGCTCCCCATCCAACCTGACAGAGTTTTAAAGGATCTGCAGAGAAGAATGGGAGAAACTCCCCAATTACAGGTGTGCCAAGCTGATAGCATCATACCCAGGAAGATTCGAGGCTGTAATCGCTGCCAAAGGTGCTTCAACAAAGTACTGAGTAAAGGGTCTGTAAGGGCAGTTGTACAACTGAATGCATTCAACTGAAATGTGTCTATCCTATTTTAACCCAACCCCTCTGAATCCAAGTACTTATGTAAATGTGATATTTAAGCTCCCTGAGCTCTTGCTTCTGGGCCGGGTCGAGGTCCTCATTGCTCGGGACCACCACTGGTTCTGTTGGCGTCCTGGGTCCCGACCATAACACAGCCAAGGCTGTCCGCTTGTGCCACTTCTTCAACAGGTTCACGTGGTAAATCTGTTGAGGTTTCCGTCTCCCCAGTTGTCGTACGCGGTAATTGACAGGTCCCAGCTTCTCGACCACCTCGTCTGGTCCGTGCCATATTGCCAGGAACTTACTTTCGGCCGTGGGGATCAATACCAACACCTTGTCTCCCACCTGGAATTCTCGGGGCTGGGCTCCCCGATTGTAGACCTGGGCTTGGGCGCATTGGGCCTTCTACATGTTCCCTCACGACTGGCCATATGGCTGTCATCCGCTCCCGCATCGTCTCCACGTGCTCTACCACGCTGTGTAAGGGGGTCGGTTGGGCTTCCCACACCTTGGCGAGGTCCAGTAGGCTACGTGGCCTCCTCCCATAGAGGAGTTCGAAAAGGGAAAACCCAGTGGAGGATTGGGGTACTTCTCGGATTGAGAACATTAGGTGGGGTAGTAGCTGGTCCCAGTTCTTCCCGTCCTGCTTGATGAACTTCCGCAGCATCTGTTTGAGCGTTTTGTTAAAGCGTTCGACGAGCCCATCCGTCTGCGGGAGAAAAACGGAGGTCCGGATCTGCTTGATCTGTAGGAGGGCACACAACTCTTTCATGAGGTGGGACATAAACTCTGTACCTTGGTCTGTCAGGATCTCGTTCGGGATGCCCACCCGGCTAAAGAGGTGGACCAGCTCCCGGGCGATTCCCTTGGATACTGCCGCCCGTAGGGGAATGGCCTCGGGATACCGGGTGGCATAGTCTACTATTACCAAGATGTACCTGTGTCCTCGTGCAGTCTTTACCAGGGGTCCAACTATGTCCATGGCGATTCATTCAAGGGGCACCCCGATGATCGGCAGGGGGACCAAAGGGTTTCGGAAGTGTGCTTTCTGGGCATTGAGTTGACACTCCGGGCAGCTGCGACAGTAGTCTTCCACGGCCCTCCTCATCCCTGGCCAGTGGAACCGGGCGGCGATCCGTTCCCGGGTCTTCTCCATTCCCAGGTGCGCCCCCAACAGGTGGGTGTGGGCCAGCTGAAAAACGGTTCCTACGTACCGTCGGGGCAGCAACAATACCTCTTGAAGTTCCCCCTGTTGGCGCGACACCTGATACAAAAGGTTATTCTTAATTTGAAAATGGGGGTATCGCCAGTCACTCATCCCCGGAAGTAGCTGTCCATCCACCGCTATCACTTGGGCGGCGGCAGCTTTCAAATTCGGATCCTCCCACTGGGCCGTCCCGAATTGTTCCCTCAGTTGGCCCCCAGCGGGGGTCTCGACTCCAGGGGTTCCACAGGAGGTTTGGGTTCCAGCGCCCCCTCTGACTCCGGAGTCGTAGACACCTGCTGGTTAACAGGTTGCTTCCGGGCTGCACAGGCTATAGATTGTCCCCACTCTCTTCTTCGGCCGGCTCGTACCTTCTTCCTAAACTCATGCCCCCATAGGGCCGCGAACAGCGGACAATCCCGTCCTACTAGGAGAGGTACCGGCAACTCTCGCACTGCACCCACCGTCATCTGGCAGCTCCCTTGTGGTGTCATGATGTTGGTCCATACGGTGGGATACTGCTTTGTGTCACCGTGAACACAGGAATGGGACATCTCCCTACCCCTTTCGGTCTCCTGGTTCAGCAGGCTCGTGGTTACAAACGTAACCATACTTCCGGAGTCCACGGCGTGACACACCTCGCCGCCGGGGCTAGCGTGACCCACCTCGCGGCGTGACCCACCTCGCCGCCGGGGCTAGCTGATGGCATCGACTCCGAGCCGGGCAATTCCAGGCAATGTGCCCCAGGGCGCGCATAGACTCGCTGCCCTCTTCATGTCGTAGGGTAGCGCCCGTAAGAAGCGATCCAGGACCACTTTGTCAAGGATGGAGAGGGTGGATATGTCGGTTAGGAGCCATGCCCTGGTGGCGCGCAGTAGGTCGCTCTTCTGTGCTCGGGGGGAAGCGTCGGCTACGAACCTCCAGTCGTGGAACCATTGAGCCCGATGGACCAGGCTGTACCCGTAGCGGTATCTCCCGTTTGGGTCCATCGTAATTAGCCGCCTGTTCGTTGTTCAGGTCCCAATACGCCTTTTGGGCATTCCCCGAGAGGAACGGGGCCAACAGACTGGCCCACTTCGGCCTTGGCCATCCTTCCCGTAGAGCTGTCCGTTCAAACGTACAGATGTATGTTTCGACGTCATCGTCTTCCGTTAGCTTGATTAAAAACTGGTTGGGATGTGACCCAGGAGACGCTCCTCCTTGCAGCTTCCTGACTTCCTCAACGAGGCGGACGCTTTGTAGTCGCTGTTCCTCCAGCGTTCGTTCCTGAACCGCCTGTTGTGCTTGTTGGGCCTGGATGAACTGAGCTATCAACTCGTCCATGCTGATGTGTTTAAAAGTCAACCCTGATCTGACCACGTTATCAGACGTCCCTGCATTCTCCACCACTTGTGGCAGACCAGGGGGTTTGGTCAAGATGTTTATCCATATCAGACACGGACAGAGAAGGATTAGCTCAGTTTCAAGGGTGTTTATTTAAATAATAGATCAAAAAGAAAAGGATAGGTCTCCTCCATGAGACCCTCTCCGGGACACTGTCTTCTGGGTTCCGGGTCTGGCTGTATCCTGTTGGGCACAAAACTGAACTCCCTCTTCTTACCTCTGCAACCGTCAACAATAACACGGGAGTCCTTCCTTCCCCCACTCTCTCTGTGTGCTGCCCTTCTGGCAGCTTTATGGGCCTTGCACAGCTGGTGAGCAATCCACCCTTGATTACTCACCAGCTCCCAATCAGACCCAATTAATCCTGGCTGGAGAGCCCGTCAAGACCTGGCATGTCCAGCAGATGGAGCCATCGCCTCGTGATGTATACTCCATCTGTTTCCAGGCCTCGACGAGTCTCCCCCTGGTGGCTGACCTGCTGTACGCCACACTCACTTCGGCCACAAAGAACGAGAGCCCACAGTCCTTGGGAGCGGGCTGCGTCGGTGGCACTGTGTTATCCTCAAAGTGGGCGAAGAAGGTGTTTAGCTTGTCCGGGAGCAAGACGTTGGTGTCCACGACGTGGCTGGTTTATTCTTTGTAATCCGTGATTGTCTGTAGACCCTGCCACATACATCTCGTGTCTGAGCGGTTGAATTGTGTCTCCACTTTGTCTCTGTACTGACGTTTTGCCTGTTTGATTGCTTTACGGATGGAATAACTACACTGTTTGTATTCAACCATATTACCAGTCACCTTGCCATTGTTAAATGCGGTGGTTCGCGTTTTCAATTTTGAGCGAATGCTGCCATCTATCCACGTCACTGAACTGGGGGTGTTGTGAGGGGAATACTACTGATAACAGCGCATCTCTTATCTGAACTACACTTAAAAAAACAAACATGCAACAATTTCAATCAAATTATATGAGTACATAAGAAATCTAGAGTACTGCATTACTTTGCATGCACACCTAATAAAAATCAAAAAAACACTTAGGTCAACTAAATATGTACAATATTTACAGGAGCTCTCAGACTATGCTGCCATTACAGCGCCATGCCAACCCTTGACAAAATATTTCAAGGCAGAAAATAATCAACCAAAAATATAACAAATCACTATATTTATGAAGAGTGGGAGGGGGTTACTAATTGTAATTTTATGACCCTCTTTCCTTCCCACACTTGGATTCGAACAATTTACAGAGACTCGTCGTGGAGCACTCTCCACGTCCTCTGCTACTCAGAAGCCCCTGTGTCGAGGGGAAGGTCTGACCCTGGCGTGGCCCTGTGTTCTGCTCCACTAAATAGCACAGTAGCCCGGGTATTATTTCATTATTGCATCTTGTTGGCTTCATTCTGACTGATGTGCACTGCTGACAAATGGCATTTTTTCCCAGCCAGCATGCAACCCTTCCTATAGGCCTAACTCCTCTTTTGGCTCGGTTCCACCTCAACCCCTAGCTCCTTTACTGTTGCCCTTTCCTGTTCAAAGATCTGTAAAAATATATATATTGCTGTAAATAATATGGTGATAGCTCACCCTTGCCCTCCATAAGGCCATATTGCTTTCATCCAGATATTCAAATATTAAAGAGGTGGAAAGGCGAAAGCAATATGGCCTCAGAGAGGGCAAAGTGGAACAATCCCCATATTGCTTTCATCAATCCAGTCCTTTCAGATCTGTGCATACCAAATGTGTAGGAGTTCAGGAAAGGGGCTAGGGCCAGAACCTCTTTGAGAGAAGGAAAGGAGGAAGATGAGGAGAGGTGTAGTAGAGGGGCGCAGAGAAAGGGAGAGAGCGAGCGAGCGAGATGGCTTTGGTCTGCTGCATAATAATTCAAAGAGATTATTATTCAAATGAAGACAACCTTTCAGCAGAAAGAGGGGAGAAGATAAGAAAGGGAGGGAGACAAACAAGAAGCCAGCTCTAATTTACAAGTCACTCCGACTGCAATTGCCACCATCTCATGGCCCATGCATGAACTTAAAAGATGATGGCGATTCTCTCGTAATTCAAAGTAGTGTTAGGGTCTACATTCGTCCCCCCTGCCCAACAGTAACCCAGTCTTTTCCACTCCAGAACCAAAGTCCCTATCTACTGACTGGCTGACTGTTTTAGTCCTGGTCTGTCCTTTTCTCAGGACCAGGTCGTTGTTAAAACGCTCTTGCAACGTACCCCGACCACGTAATTTAGAGCCCAATTTCAAGGGACACTGCCTCACCTAAAGGAGAGGGAGGGGGAGGGAGAGAGACGGAGAGGAAGAGAAACGTTTGGAAGGAAAGTTACGCCTCCCTTTTTCTCCCATGATGCGTTGGGACTATCCCTTCAAGTCTGACAGTCTCACAATCCGACTCCTCTACGCCCTTCTCATACACACACACACACACACACACACACACACACACACACACACACACACACACTGTTTATTAGCAAAACACAGAAACACAGGAGCCATCTCCACGTCGCTGCACTGGGGGTGTGTGAGGGGAATACTACTGATACCAGCACATCTCTTGTCTGAACTACACTGAACAAAATAAATGAAACATGCAACAATTTAAAACATTTTACTGAGTTACAGTTCTAATAAGGAAATCAGTCAATTGAAAGAAAATAATTACACCCTAATCTATGTTGGTGACAGATCCTTAAAAAAAAAGTAGGAGCGTGGATTAGAAAACGAGTCAGTATCTGGTGTGATCACCATTTACCCCATGCAGCGCAACACATCTCCATCGCATAGAGTTGATCAGGTTGTTGATTGTGGCCTGTGGAATGTTGTCCCACTCCTCCTCAATGGCTGTGCAAAGTTGCTGAATATTGGCAGGAATTGGAACACGATGTCGTACACTTCAATCCAGACGATCCCAAACATGCTCACTGGGTGACATGTCTGGTGACTATGCAGGCCATGGAAGAACTGGGACATTTTCAGCTTCCAGCAATTGTGTACAGATCCTTGCGACATGGGGCCGTGCATTATCATGCTGAAACCTGAGGTTATGGCGGCAGATGAATGGCATGACAATTGGCCTCAAGATAACGCTGTCTGCCCGGTACAGTTGAAACCGGGATTAATCCGTGAAGAGCACACTTCTACAGTGTGCCAGTGGCCATCGAAGGTGAGCATTTGCCCACTAAAGTTGGTTTACGACGCCGAACTGCAGTCAGGTCAAGATCCTGGTAAGGACGACGAGCACGCAGATGAGCTTCCCTGAAACGGTTTCTGACAGTTTGTGCAGAAATTCTTTGCTTGTGCAAACCCACAGTTTCATCAGTTTACTGGGTGTCTGAGCTTAGACGAATGTGGAGTCTGGCGTGCTTACACGTGGTCTGCAGTTTTGAGGCCGGTTGGACGTACTGCCAAATTCTCTAAAAACAACGTTTGGGGAGGCTTATGGTAGAGAAATTAACATTCAATTCTCTGGTAACAGCTCTGTTAAACATTCCTGCAGTCAGCATGCCAATTGCACGCTCCCTCAAAACTTGAGACACCTGTGGCATAGTGGTGTGTGACAAAACTGCACATTCTAGTGGCATTTTATTGTCCCCAGCACAAGGTGCACATGTGTAATGATGAACTTCTTGATATGCCCCACCTGTCAGGTGGATGGATTATCTTGGCAAAGGAGAAATGCTCAATAACAGGTATGAAAATGCATTTGCACACAATTTCAGATAAATGTTTTTTGTGCATTTCTGGGGTTGTTTATTTCAGCTCATGAAACATGGGATCAACACCTTACATGTTGCATTTAGTTTTGTTGAGCATAAAAACTAAGAGTTATGTTTGGTTTTTCTGGAGGGTACAAGCATTCTGTATTGTATTATGTATACCGGGGGCGTAGTCAAAA
Organism: Salmo trutta; assembly: GCF_901001165.1. Lineage (NCBI taxonomy): Eukaryota > Metazoa > Chordata > Actinopteri > Salmoniformes > Salmonidae > Salmo > Salmo trutta. Next base: position 5,807,383 of record NC_042968.1, on the reverse strand, counting down.
ATTTGTTGGTGGGTTGGCCTGGGTGGGGGTGCCGAGGATTATTTTTTTTAATAAGAATGTATTGCCTACGTCCCTGATATATACTGTACAAAGCTTCTTGTAGCAATCAATGAGCTTGCTGCACCTTTCTTCTGACAATTTGGCCAACCTTTCAGCAATATTTGAGGTGTGCCATCCACCAACTGTTGTTTTCTGATCTTGACATAGATTCTGGATGTGATTCAGATCTGGACTCTTTGCTGGCCCCCAGAACACTCTTAATCATTCCTGGGTGGTTTTTGATGGGTGTTTGGGGTTGTTGTCCTGCTGGAAGACCCACAACCTTCAATGGAGATCCAGTTTTTGGACAGTGGGTTGACCATTGGACTACAAACACCTGATAATCTGCTGATTTCGTGATGCATTGCACACTGGACAAGGTCGATGTGTTCATTTGAAACAGGGAGGGACTACTTGGATTTGTCTAATGAGAAATGCTTATTTTAATTTTCCGTTGCAAAACATTTTGAAAGTTTACCGTTGCGTAATCTTTGCGAGATGGGTTAATCTCTGTTAACCCAAAAGTAAAATCTCTCATAATTTGAATTTGTTGAGCTGCGTGATTAACTTCTGTGGTCATACTTGTTAGAAAAATAAGTTTCAGAAAAAGTATAATCTCCACCCACACAAAAGGAAACTCTCAGCCACATAACATGAACTTTAACAAGTACCAAGACATTTTAGTCAAAAACCTGGTTTCCTCCGCCAGGACGACATATACAGTTGAAGTCGGAAGTTTACATACACCTTAGCCAAATACATTTAAACTCAGTTTTTCACAATTCCTGACATTTAATCCTAATAAGAAGTCCCTGTCTTAGGTCAGTTAGGGTCACCACTTTATTTTAAGAATGTGAAATGTCCGAATAATAGTAGAGAGTGATTTATTTCAGCTTTTATTTCTTTCATCACATTCCCAGTGGGTCAGAAGTTTACATACACTCAATTAGTATTAGGTAGCATTGCCTTTATATTGTTTAACTTAGGTCAAATGTTTCAGGTAGCCTTCCACAAGCTTCCCACAATAAGTTGGGTGAAGTTTTGCCCATTCCTCCAGACAGAGCTGGAGTAACTGAGTCAGGTTTGTATGCCTCCTTGCTCGCACACGCTTTTTCAGTTCTGCCCACACATTTTCTATAGGATTGAGGTCAGGGCTCTGTGATGGCCACTCCAATACCTTGACTTTGTTGTCCTTAAGCCATTTTGCCACAACTTTGGAAGTATGCTTGGGGTCCTTGTCCATTTGGAAGACCCATTTGCGACCAAGCTTTAGCTTCCTGACTGATGTCTTGAGATGTTGCTTCAATATATACACATAATTTTCCTCCCTCATGATGCCATCTAGTTTGTGAAGTGCACCAGTCCCTCCTGCAGCAAAGCACCCCCACAACATGATGCTGCCACCCCAGGCTTCAACGGTTGGGATGGTGTTCTTCGGCTTGCAAGCCTCTCCCTTTTTCCAGTTCTATTATTGTTTCATCAGACCAGAGGACATTTCTCCAAAAAGTACGATCTTTGTCCCCATGTGCAGTTGCAAACCGTAGTCTGGCCTTTTTATGGCGGTTTTGGAGCAGTGGCTTCTTCCTTCCTGAGCGGTCTTTCAGGTTATGTTGATATAGGACTCGTTTTTACTGTGGATATAGATACTTTTGTACCTGTTTTCTGCAGCATCTTCAGAAGGTCCTTTGCACTTTTCGCACCAAAGTACGTTTCTCTCTAAGAGACAGAACGTGTCTCCTTCCTGAGCGGTATGATGGCTGCATAATCCCATGGTGTTTATCCTTGCATACTATTGTTTGTACAGATGAACGTGGTACCTTCAGGTGTTTGGAAATTGCTCCCAAGGATGAACCAGACTTTTGGCGGTCTACAATTGTTGTCTGAGGTCTTGGCTGATTTTTTTTTATTTTCCCATGATGTCAAGCAAAGGGGCACTGAGTTTGAAGGGAGGCCTTGAAATACATCCACAGGTACACCTCCAACTGACTCAAATTATGTCAATTAGCCTATCAGAAGCTTCTAAAGCCATGACATAATTTTCTGGAATTTTCCAAGCTGTTTAAAGGCACAGTCAACTTAGTGTACATAAACTTCTGACCCACTAGAATTGTGATAAAGTGAATTATAAGTTAAGTAATCTGTAAACAATTGTTGGAAAAATGACTTGTCATGCACAAAGTAGATGTCCTAACCGACTTGCCAAAACTATAGTTTGTTAACAAGACATTTTTGGAGTGGTTGAAAAACGAGTTTTAATGACTCCAACATAAGTGTATGTAAACATCCGATTTCAACTGTATGTAAGAATACTGCTCCCTGTTCACCCATGACTGCGTGGCCACGAATGCTTCCAACTCGATCATCAAGTTTGCAGACACAACAGTAGTAGGCCTGATTACCAACAATAACAAGACAGCCTACAGGGAGGAGGTGAGGGCCCTGGCGGAGAGGTGCCAGGATAATAACCTCTCCCTTAATGTCAACAAAACGAAGGAGCTGATCGTGGACTTCAGGAAACAGCAGAGGGAGCACGCCCCTATCCACATCGATGGGACTGCAGTGGAGAAGGTGAAAAGCTTCAAGTTCCTCGGCAAACACGTCACTGACAATCTGAAATGGTCCGTCCACACAGACAGTGTGGTGAAGAAGGCGCAACAGCACCTATCGCCCCATTATGACAGAGAAGTGCTACGGGGGCAATAGTAATTTAGTTCAGTTACCTTTGCCTTCTTGGGTACAGGAACAATGGTGGCCATCTTGAAGCATGTGGGGACAGCAGACTGGGATAGACCCCAATAACTTTATAGTCTCATTCTTATTATGAGGGTTTTGAAAAATGAGGTGTTTAAATCCCATTTGACAACCTGCCTTTTTAGCGTGGCCTTTTATCAATGATGTGTCTTATGTTCTTTGATTCTGTGTTTTTAAAAAAAAATGTATTGTTTTAAGTGTGCTGCTATTTTAAATGCACTTCAAATAAAGTTTGTGTGGAAGTTTGATTCGATATTGGATCTTTAATTGATGAAATGACGAGTCGTATGAATATAGACTCCATTAACTTTATAGTCTATCATTCTTATTAAGATGTTTTAAAAATGTATGAACTACTGGTTATAGGCTTACTAAATAAATTTTTGAGCTCAGTTTTTATCATGACCGGTGAGCCAACTCTAGCAATACCATTACCTGTCCTTCCTAGTATCATCCAACTCGGCAGGCAGCAGAATAGAAGCCATCTGACGCTGTCAAGACTTTAGTTAATCAAACTTTTTTTTTAACTACCTTTGTATATTTTTGTCTGCATACTGCAATTCAGCTTTTAGCTTTTAGCTGTGAATGTGTACAAGACAGCCTAACTAATAATACAACCTTCATTGAATTAATTGTACTACTTTCTAAGAAATGAATGTGAAGACTTGAATGTGATACAGTACAATCAAATCTTTATCAATCCATTATACAGAGACAACGGAAATGTGTTAGTACTTGCTGTCACAGTACCCATCCCCACCTCACAATTACAGTCTGGGAGCAGCACAGGGTCAACTTAGGGGCACACCGGTACAGCAACCCTCCGATGCATGTCTCCCTGACCATTTTATGGTGCTGATCTGTCCTCTCTCTCTCTTCTAGGGTTACTTTCTGCTGTTTGAGTCAATGCTGGATTCGGTTCTCTACGCCAGAGACCTCTACCTGGCCGAGGGGTGCTCAGGTGAGACACACACATACATACACCTTACTGATTTTATTGACCCTATACCCTCATACAATTAATAATACACTCCTATGCAAATGGCTTATAGTCTAAATGCCTGTATAAATTTATTTACATTTTAGTCATTTAGCAGACGCTCTTATCCAGAGCGACTTACAGTAGTGAATGCATACATTATTATTTTTTTTTTTTTCGTACTGGTCCCCCGTGGGAATCGAACCCACAACCCTGGTGTTGCAAACACCATGCTCTACCAACTGAGCCACACAGGAATATCATACCCCTCACCACAAAAAGACTAAAACAACAACATAAAAAATACTTGTTAATATGCTTGATCAGGTTTTTTACCGTCTCTCTCTTTTGCCATACCTATTGTGGTTGATGATATTGTGGGTGGGGCTTAAAATGGCATTAGATATTGCATGACTGTCATGTGACCACAACACCTGAGCAGAGCTATCAGGCAGCTTGTTTTTCTGGTATGGACACACATGGATGCAAACACACAGGAATGGACACGCACACACACTTCAGTACTGGTCCACCGAATGCCCCATGTAGGAAGTGTAGTAGAAGGCAGTAGCCATCCAATGCCAGTTCAGTGTGGTTTTATATGTACATTTACAACATTTTATTGTGTGTGCCTGTCTCCAGAGCCTTATCTCCGGCCGCGCATGCCGCTTTGCATTTTACTGTGTATCGATTTAAATTCGAAAAGGGGTGAAAGCAACTGGAGTTTTAAATTACAGGAGAAATCACTTGTGGGAGACTTGACTGCCTTATTTTTTACTGAAGCGGAAAGCCACTGCAGTTGATGCATTGCAAAGGTCTTTTCACTTATATATGGTTTTCCTTGATGTGCGTATGGGTAAGCACACTAGAGCAGGGACGATAAATGGAAAATTAAACACCAACATTGTCTTCATCTTAACCGAAGCAACTTTTCTTACGTCACATCATTTTTTTCCCCCTCTCGATGTGCGTACTGATTGAGCAATGCTGGAAGTAATCTCTCGTGGACAGAAACACATAACAACTGGTATTGTAGCTTAGCGTCTGTCAACAGACTGGGATGCGACGACTACCGAAGAACTTTGTTCCGGTGCGCAGAGTTTTCGTCACATGACCATTTGGACAAATCACGCTTACAAAGTTAAAAATAAATCATATCATTCTAGATCCTATTTTAACAGGTTGCACATCAAAATGTAAATCATGCATGCTCTGGACGTTAGATGAAATGGCAAACTTATTTTTTTTAGCCATCCCATCTCCGTTGTCTTACTTCTTAAAGGCCCTGCCACTAATGTAAATTAACTGTGCATTAAAAGTGAAACAAATCGTTGTATTTATCGTTATCGAGCAAAATGGGTCAATTTATTGAGATACAACTTTTTGTCCATATCGCCCAGCTCTAGTGTGTTGACAGATGGTACAGTATTTCACAGCTTTTCTGCCTTTCTGCCTGTGTGTTTTTGTACCTTTTACCGTGTGTGTGTGTGTGTGTGTGTGTGTGTGTGTGTGTGTGTGTGTGTGTGTGTGTGTGTGTGTGTGTGTGTGTGTGTGTGTGTGTGTGTGTGTGTGTGTAGCCCATGCCGGCATGTGCACGCACTGGTGTGTGAGAGAGCATATGGATATTCAGGGTCAGCTCCTGTCTGTCACTGGCCAAGCTTAATAATGATTTGTGACAAACAGGGCCTGACACAGGAGTAGTTCCGAGATGCTGCCTTTTGCTGCAGAAAGATCACACACCTGGAGAGGGAAGGGGGGAGGGAGGGGGGGGGGGTAGAAAGAGAAAAAGGTGGGGAGAAGAGGGTGCAGACTAGAGGGAGAGAAGGAAAGAGCGATTTAAGGTGAGAAAATGAGAGGGCAGAGAGCGGGATGATAGAGAAAACGAGATGAAGAGGAAAAATGGGGCAGAGCCAGATGAGGGGAGCAGAGGGCATGGAGAGAAAGAATGAAGGATAAAGAGTATAGGTAAGATACTGAATCCCCACCTCTGATTTCTCTTGGTTGGAATCCATTATTTGTCAAGCATTCTCTCATAACTCTTTTTGGGGTTTCTTATTTCACTGATGGGCATGTGCATGTGGGTGCATTCATGTGTGTTATTTCTCCATCTCCTGGGTTGCAGTAGTACGTGTGTTTTACATTAGTGTGTTTCAGAAGTTCCCTCATTCTACCAAGCACATTAACCTCCTCTTCATCCCTAAATGTGTCCCCATTCACCAGAGTAGTCCAGTGTCAAGGGATAAGGGATCTTTTTTTGTCCGTCCACCCCCTCCTCCTCCCTTCATGGCCGACCAGGAGGGGGGGATGACAAACGGGCTGTGAGCAGCGAGTCGAGAAGGACACAGATGTCAAAGCCATGAATCTGGGGATACCTGTGTACACCCCCCCTCCCCGACTCGTTCTCTCTCTCTCTCCGTCTACAGTACAGCACCCCTCCTCCTGCCTCTCGATTTTTTTCCCCTATTCCTATTCATCTCTACTTCTCTCACCCCCTCCTTTCTCTTCCACCCTTCTTTCTCTTTTTCTCTCCCCCTTTCTTTGACAGGCCTGTTTCATTCCTGCCCAGTCAGCATCCCCCTCCTCTCACCTGGCCCTCATAATTACTCACTTGCTCCAGTAGTCAGGGAAAAATGAAGTGACAAATCTGCCATCATGGGTGGTGGTGTGTGTGGCTATTCAGCCCCGGTGACACCTGCCAATCAGAGGAGCCCGTGAGACGACCATCACATAGCTGTCACCATCCATTGAGTCTTCCTGTTTCTGACGCAACACGACTGACGTTATTATCACAACAGACCTAGCCTACTAGTAAGTCTAGCTAATGTATATGGGATGAAGCATTGGGATGAGGGATGAGTAATATGGGATGAGTAATGGGATGAGTAATGCAAGATATATGAACATCATTATTATAGTGGCATTAATAAAGTGACTAGTGATCCGTTATTGGCCAATGATTTCAAGTCTGTATGTAGGCAGCAGCCTCTTTGTTAGTGATGTCTGTTTAACAGTCTGATGGCCTTGAGATAGAAGCTGTTTTTCAGTCTCTCAGTCCCAGCTTTGATGCACCTGTACTGACCTTACCTTCTGGATGATAGCAGGGTGAACAGGCAGTGGCTCGGGTGGTTGTTGTCCTTGATTACCTTTTTGGCCTTCCTGTGACATCGGGTGGTGTGGGTGTCCTGGAGGGCAGGTAGTTTGCCCCCGGTGATGCTTTGTGCAGACCGCACCACCCTCTGGAGAGCCCTGCGGTTGTGGGCAGTGCAGTTGCCGTACCAGGTAGTGATAGAGCCCGACAGGATGCTCTCAATTGTGCAGCTCTAAAAGTTTGTGAGAGTTTTAGGTGACTAGCCAAATTTCCTCAGCCTCCTGAGGTTGAAGAGGCGCTGCTGCGCCTTCTTCACCACGCTGTCTGTATGGGTGGACCATTTCAGTTTGTCCATGATGTGTACGTCGAGGAACTTAAATCTTTCCACCTTCTCCACTGCTGTCCCGTCGATGTGGATAGGGGGGTGCTCCCTCTGCTTTTTCCTGATGTCCACGATCATCTCCTTTGTTTTGTAGACGTTGAGTGAAAGGTCGTTTTCCTGACACCACACTCCGAGTGCCCTCACCTCCTCCCTATAGGCTGTCTCGTCATTGTTGGTGATCAAGCCTACTACTGTTGTGTCGTCTGCAAACTTGATGATCGAGTTGGTGACGTTCATGGCCACACAGTCATGGGTGGCCAGGGAGTACAGGAGGGGGCTGGGCACGCACCTTTGTTGGTCCCCAGTGTTGAGGATCAGCGAAGTTGAGATGTTGTTTCCTTGCATCACCACCTGGGGGCGGCCCGTCAGGAAGTCCAGGACCCAATTACACAGGGCGGGATTGAGACCCAGGGCCTCAAGCTTAATGATGAGCTTGGAGGGTACTATGGTGTTAAATGCTGAGCTGTAGTCAATGAACAGCATTCTTACATAGTTATTCCTCTTATCCAGATGGGGTAGGGCAGTGTGCAGTGTGATGACGATTGCATCGTCTGTGGACCTATTGGGGCGGTATGCAAATTGCAGTGGGTCTAGGGTGATAGGTAAGGTGGAGGTGATATGATCTTTGACTCGTCTCAAGCACTTCAAGATGACATAAATGAGTTCTGCGGCGATAGTAATTTAGTTCTGTGGGGAGGGGAGTATGTTCATTCGCTAAAATGCTCTATTCTGCAATGCAGGTTAGGTTGAATTGAGCTCTAAGGTTCTCGAACTTGCTATGGTGATTGCCACAGGGTCTCCTCAGAAAGCTTGGAAATCTCTCTGGCTTGCATCCAAAATGGCATCCTATTCCCTACATAGGGAATAGAGTGCCATTTGGGACGCATCCTAAAAAATACAAGCCTGTTGAGATGGTAGTCCAGAGAAAGAGCAGTCTGTACAATGCTTCTCAGGCTTCTCCTGTCACTGTATGATTCTCTTCTGTGGCCTTGTCGCATGATATATGAATAAATTAGAGCAATATCTTATGTAAGGTGCGTGCTGGCGGAGTGGCAGGGTTAGGGGGATACATGAGTTTCAAGATTATAGTTTATTATTAAGTTCCTATGAGGATTGTCAAAAAATATAGTTTCAAATGAGCACCACAACAACGAATTTGACCATTGCCAAGTGTTTCCCTTAGCAGGTAATTGTCAGCTTTCAGGCAGATATAAAAAAAAGACTAATAAACACATTGCTGGACACATCTCTCAATGTTTGACTATTGCCAGTGTTTCTTGGTCTTGCACTCTCGCTAGCGAACCGTATCAACTAGGTCCTGCCCGCGACTGTTCACGCACTAGCTAAGTCTGCAGTAGTGCTATGAAAGAAAAAGTTAAGAAAAATTCAAGTAGAACAAAACACATGACAAATGGAAATAAGAAGAACATGAGAAAGTAAGTAAGGTGTATATATACAGTGAGGGGAAAAAGTATTTGATCCCCTGCTGATTTTGTACGTTTGCACACTGACAAAGAAATGATCAGTCTATAATTTTAATGGTAGGTTTATTTGAACATTGAGAGACAGAATAACAAAAGAGCTCAGGATATATCATAAACAGAGTAGCAGCAGCATATATGATGATTGTACTATATGTGAGTGTGTACCTGTGTAGAGTCAGAATGTATGTGCGCAAATTAAGTGAGTGTGTTGGAGTGTCAGTGTGAGTATGTAAAATGTTCATAGATTGAGTCTGCATAGAGTGAAATTTCATAAAATAGAAGAGTCAAAATGCAGATAGTCCGTGTAGACATTTTGTTAGCTATTTAGCAGTCTTATGGCTTGGGGATAGAAGCTGTTCGGGAGCCTGTTGGTGTCAGACTTGATGCTCCGGTACCGCTTGCCGTGCGGAAGCAGCGAGAACAGTCTATGGCTTGGTTGGCTGGAGTCTTGAACAACTTTCCAGGTCTTACTTTCACACCGCCTGATATAGAGGTCCTGGATGTCAGGTAGCTCGGCCCCAGTGATGTACTGTGCTTTCCCACCACACTCTGTAGCGCCATGCGATCGGGGGCGGTGCCTTTGCCAAACCAAACAGTGATGCAGCCAGTCAAGATTCTCTCAGTGGAACTTTTTGAGTATTTGTTGGGCCCATGCCAAATCTTTTCAACCTCCTGAGGTGGAAGAGGCACTGTCCCGCCGCCCTCACGACTGTTTGCATGTGTGTGGACCATTTTAAGTCCTTAGTGATTTGGACACCGAGGAACTTAAAGCTCTTGACCTGCTCCACTGCAGATGTGGATGGGGTGTGCTCCCCCCCACCCCTGTTTCCTGTAGTACACGATGAGCTCCTTGGTCTTACTGATGTTGAGGGAGAGGTTGTTGTCCTGGCACCACAATGCCAGGTCACTGATTTCCTCCCTGTAGGCTTTCTCATCGTCACCGGTGATCAGGCATTCCTCTTTTGTGTCGTCAGCAAACTTGATTGTGTTGGATTCGTGCGTGGTCACGCAGTGCGTCAACAGGGAGTACAGGGGGGGACTAAGCACACACCCCTGTGGAGTCAGTGTTGAGGGTCAGCATGGCATAGGTAATGTTGCCTACCCTCACCAGCTGGGGTCAGCCCGTCAGGATGTCCAGGATCCAGCTGCAGAGGGAGGTGTTCAGTCCCAAGCTTGATAATGAGCTTGGAGTGGACTACTGTGTTGAACGCTGAGTTGTAGTCAATGAACAGCATTCTCACATAGGTATTCCTCTTATCTAAGTGGGTGAGGGCAGTGTGGAGTGCAATTGAGATTACATCTATGGATCTGTTGGGACAGTATGCAAATTGGAGTGGGTCTAGGGCAGTGGTCACCAAACTTTGTCAAAATCACTGAGTCAAAATGAAAGCAGTGATCTACAGCTGAGATTTTTTAATCATGACTTAAACGTAAGCCTATGCAACATTAACCATAATAAAACAGTTCTGTAGCAATGAGGTTTGTGCAGTAGTTATAGGCCAAATACATTATCACTGCATATTGGCTATGCTTGAGTTGCCCTGCCAATTTTGTCCTTCTCAGACCATTTTGAAATTATATTTACAAAATAATTGGTATATGATCACACTGGTAATATATACTTTGTTATTACTTATGAGGCACAGCTGAATGAGCATAATATATATGTATTTTTTTGTTTTTACTGGATTGATGGCCTGCATCTGATGGTCAGAGGGGAGGGAGGGAGTAGTGGTTAGGCTATGTCCTGTTCTTTGGAACAGGAATGATGGTGGTCAGCTTGAGATGTGGTGATAACAGATTGGGACAAAGAGAGTTTGAAAATGACCGTGAACATGCTTTCCAGCAGTTCTGCGCATGCTCTGAGAACGCGCCTTCGAATACCGTTCGGCCCAGTGGCCTAACAAGTGTTGACCTGATTTAAAAACCTTTGCCTCTGAGAACGAGATCACCCAGTCCCCTGGGTCAGTGAGGGCCTTTGTGCACGGCTCTGTGGTGTTTTTGTCGTAGCGTGCATAAAATGCATTGAGTTCGTCTGGTAGAGAGGCATCGTTGGGCAGATCACGGCTGGGACTTCCTTTTGTTTTTTTTATTTTTTTATTTTTTATTTCACCTTTATTTAACCAGGTAGGCTAGTTAAGAACAAGTTCTTGTTTACAACTGCGACCTGGCCAAGATAAAGCAAAGTAGTGCAACACAAACAACAACACAGAGTTACACATGGAATAAACAAACATACAGTCAATAACAAAATAGAAAAAAAAGTATGTACAGTGTGTGCAAATGAGGTAAGATAAGGCAATAAATAGGCCATAGAGGCGAAATAATTACAATTTAGCAATTTAAACACTGGAGTGATAGATGTGCAGAAGATGAATATGCAAGTAGAGATACTGGGGTGCAAAGGAGAAAAAAAGAAGAAAAAAAAACATTATGGGGATGAGGTAGTTGGATGGGCTATTTACAGATGGGCTATGTACAGGTGCAGTGATCTGTGAGCTGCTCTGACAGCTGGTGCTTAAAGTTAGTGAAGGAGATATGAGTCTCCAGCTTCAGTGATTTTTGCAATTCATTCCAGTCATTGGCAGCAGAGAACTGGAAGGAAAGGAGGCCAAACAAGGAATTGGCTTTGGGGGTGACCAGTGAAATATACCTGCTGGAGCGCTTGCTACGGGTGGGTGCTGCTATGGTGACCAGTGAGCTGAGATAAGGCTGGGCTTTACCTAGCAAAGACTTATCGATGACTTGGAACCAGTATGTTTGGCGAGGGCCAGCCAACAAGAGCATACAGGTCGCAGTGGTGGGTAGTATATGGGGCTTTGGTGACAAAACGGATGGCACTGTGATAGACTGCATCCAATTTGCTGAGTAAAGTGTTGGAGGCTATTTTGTAAATGACATCGCCGAAGTCAAGGATCGGTAGGATGGTCAGTTTTACGAGGGTATGTTTGGCAGCATGAGTGAAGGATGCTTTGTTGCAAAATAGGAAGCCGATTCTAGATTTAATTTTGGATTGGAGATGCTTGATGTGAGTCTGAAAGGAGAGTTTACAGTCTAAACAGACATCTAGGTATTTGTAGTTGTCCACATATTCTAAGTCAGAACCGCCCAGAGTAGTGATGCTGGACGGGCGGGTAGGTGCGGGCAGCGATCGGTTGAATAGCATGCATTTAGTTTTACTTGCATTTAAGAGCAGTTGGAGGCCACGGAAGGAGAGTTGTATGGCATTGAAGCTCATCTGGAGGTTGGTTAACACAGTGTCCAAAGGGCCAGAAATATACATAATGGTGTCGTCTGTGTAGAGGTGGATCAGAGAATCACCAGCCGCAAGAGCGACATCATTGATGTATACAGCGAAAAGAGTCGGCCTGAGAATTGAACCCTGTGGCACCCCCATAGAGACTGCCAGAGGTCCGGACAATAGGCCCTCCGATTTGACACACTGAACTCTGTCTGAGAAGTAGTTGGTGAACCAGGCGAGGCAGTCAAGAGTCGAAAGCCTTGGCCAGGTCGATGAATGCAGCTACACAGTATTGTCTCTTATCGATGGCGGTTATGGTATCGTTTAGGACCTTGAGCGTGGCTGAGATGCACCCATAACCAGCTCGGACACCAGATTGCATAGCGGAGAAGGTACGGTGGGATTCGAAATGGTTGGTGATCTGTTTGTTAACTTGGCTTTTGAAGACCTTAGAAAGGCAGGGTAGGATAGATATAGGTCTGTAGGAGTTTGGGTCTAGAGTGTCTCTCCCTTTGAAGAGTGGGATGACCACGGCAGCTTTCCAATCTTTGGGGGATCTCTGACGATACAAAAGAGAGTTTGAACAGGCTAGTAATAGGGGTTGCAACAATTTCGGCTGATAATTTTAGAAAGAGAGGGTCCAGATTTTCTTGCCCTGCTGATTTGTAGGGGTCCAGATTTTGCAGCTCTTTCAAAACATCAGCTATCTGGATTTGGGTGAAGGAGAAATGGGGGAGGCTTGAGCAAGTTGCTGTGGGGGCTGCAGGGCTGTTGACCAGGGTAGGGGTGGCCAGGTGGAAAGCATGGCCAGCCGTAGAAAAATGCTTATTGAAATTCTCAATTATTGTGGATTTATTGGTGGTGACAGTGTTTCCTAGCCTCAGTGCAGTGGGCAGCTGGAAGGAGTTGCTCTTATTCTCCATGGACTTTACAGTGTCCCAGAACCTTTTGGAGTTGTGCTGCAGGATGCAAATTTCTGTTAGGAAAGCAAAGGCTAACTTTTTCAAACTGCATGTGAATATTGGTTCCTAACTTCTCTGAAAAGTTGCATATTCCGGGGGCTATTCGATGCTAATGCCGTACGCCACATGATGTTTTTGTGCTGGTCAAGGGCAGTCAACATATACATTGTTGGTCCCATGTTTCATGAGCTGAAATAAAAGATCCCAGAAATGTTCCATGTCTCTCAAGTTTGTTTACATCCCTGTTAGTGAGCATTTCTCCAATTACAAGATAATCCATCCACGTGACTGGTGTTGCATATGAAGAAGCTGATTGACCCTTAGCTTACAATTTCCAGTCCCCTGCGGAAATTTAATTAACATAATACAAAAATCCCCATGAAAATCCACCCGTTTAAGCGAGAGATATCCGTTTTTTTTGCATGGGCCGCGTCTCAATCCACCGCCCCTTCCGCATCTGCGGTGAAGGTGGAAAAGCTAAAGCTGCGTTTGTCAGACCATGAGACATCCCAAAAAATCTGTCTTCTCACAAAAACATCTGTAGCGTCTGAAAGGTTTGTCCTTCAAAGTATTATGACCACTCTATTGAAAGATGAGACTCTAACAATGGCGTTATCTGTTTTGCTCTAGGACGCCAGTTAAAAATGAATGGTAATATAAATGGAGATAGTTTAGTACTTAGTAAAATAAGGTAATAAATACATGTAAAAAAAATTACATGTTTTTATCATAGTTACCTGATCTTTCTTATGTCTCTTACTTCTGCTTATAAACAGAAAGCAGCCGTATAGAGTCATGATCTGATTTGCAGAAAGGGGGACGAGGGAGGGCTTTGTTACTTGCTTGTGGGTAGAGTAACAGTGATCTAGGACTTTATCGCCCCTAGTTGCGAAGGAAACGTGTTGATGAAAGTTGGGCATTGTCTTAATGTCGCGGATTTAAAAACACCAGCAACAGGGTGGTGCTTGTTTATAGCCTCGTACAGTTCGTTAAGTGCCAACTTTTTGTTTTTGTTGTCCTAGGGTGGAATATATACAGCAGTCACAATAACAGATCATGTTGTTTTATGTTGTATTACAGGAACTTGATGGATTTTGTTCATGAGATGCAGCTTAAAACATAGTAAAGCAAATGTGGAAAAACATTTTGACATCTTTTCAGGTGTTTCCTAACACCTTTTGGTCTAATTATTATTATTTAGGAATGTGTCAATTAAAACAAATTCAGAATTACGGTAGTATGACATTTTTTAGTTGCATAAATTAGTACAACCAAATTAATAAATAACAAAATGTATACTCTTCATGGTACTGTGAGTTCGGTTCAAAAAGTTTCACTTCAACTGTAGTTCGTCCGTTTTCATTTAAATAAAAAATGTTGCATTGTAAATTCTACATGTTCACAAGATCTCATCTCTTGAAGCATTCTTGCCACTCAACCCAACTACGCACCACTGTTTTCTTGTCATCTTTCTTTTTAAAATAACGTGCATGTATCCATTTGCAGCACCAAAGCATTGAACAAAAACAGTCTATAGTTGTCAGGAGTCCACTGTTTTCCTCGGCACTCACTGTGCACACGTGGTATATGGTTTCTCACCCATGTATTTCACAATGAGTTCTCCAGTGAACAGCAGTTGGGGATACACCATACGTGCTTACTAGACACACCAAACACATAAGACCAGCACATACTATAAAAACACATTGAGTAAATGCACACACGCTGCTGGAGGTGTCTGCTAAAGCACAGGATCATAGCCACCCTCATCTCCCTCAGCAAATCTGTGCGAAAAAAAAATAGGATATATGGATATAAACAATATATGGACCAGAGGTCTTGTCAAGGTCTTTTATACCTGTCCTGAATCTAAAATCCAAAACATAATTAAATTGTTCATAATAATGAAATAACACAGTCTGTACTATTTTAATAAAAACGAGGCACTCTGCTGTCCGTAGCTTCCCGCCAGTCAGTGTGTGTGTGCGTGTGTCATGTACAGTACAGTCTACTCTTTGAGATTGTGTTTGTGACAGTAGGTTATTCTGTGACAACTTTGAAGTGGTTTTATGTCTTTCTTCATTTTTAGCACTTTAGCATATGGCTGTAATGTCCCTCCACGGGGGAGAACAGCCATGGCCCCAAGCGCTTCAGCCTCGGCCAAATCACCAAGCCGATTAACCACTCGGATAAACACATTTTAGATGTTTAACGTTTACAAAACACATTAAGACTCATGTTTAATGTTTATTTCAAATTCATGGATTAATGTTTATAGAATACATTCAGATGGGGTTTAATGTCTTCGTTTTTTTCTGAGCCTGGTTTGGCTCAGATTCTACAACAAGCGTGTTTTGTGTTGTTGTCCCAGTCATAAACATGAGTCACAAACAAGGTCAGTATTGACAGAAAGTGTAAAAAGTAGGACAGAGCGGCCATAAGGGTCTGGTATTTGATGGATATCCTCGTTACTGGTGCTTTATGAAATGGATGCCGAGTGCAACACCCACAACAACTAGGACACCAGAGTCTCTTATAATGGGGTTTCAATCTGAGAGTGAAATTCATGTCAAATGTGTTTCATACTGTTAGGGTAATGTTTGCAATAACTTCCTTGCCTCCTTTCCTCATTTATAACTGGTATGAGAAATTGGTGAACATATGGTAAGCTAAATATGGTAACAAGTAATCAAATCACAATTCTCTTTTTTTTTTTGACGGATAGCAGCGGCACACTCAGACATAATTTACAAACTAAGCTTTTGTGTTTAGTGAGTCCGGCAGATGAGAGGCAATAGGGATGACCAGGGATGTTCTCTTGATAAGTGTGTGAATTGGACCATTTTCCTGTCAAAATTGAACGAGTACTTTTGGATGTCAGGAAAAATGTATGAAGTAAAAAGTACATTCTTTTATTTAGGAATGTAGTGAAGTAAAAGTTGGCAAAAATATATATGTATTAAAGTAAAGTACAGATAACCCCAAAAACGACTTAAGTAGTACTTTAAAGTATTTTTACTTAAGTACTTTACACCACTGATTTCATACAGCTGTGCCTGGGCGTGAGCCCCAGATCCTGACTCTTCAGGGTTTCCCACACAACTCCAGACTAGCAATTCATATTAGTATGATTAAAGGTCCCGATAGTGCATGCAACCGCAGCGTTGAAAGCAAGTCAGAAATTCAGATTCAGCAGTGGAATCAAGGGGAAAAGGCATACCCAAACAGCCTACTATTTAGGATGCAAGTACAGGTATCCGGACTTGGCCATATATCTCCACTCCCTCCCCTATAGGGATGGCCAGAGTTAATAGAATATCAGGATATCCGAACAGATGTTAGAATTTCAACACCTGTGAGTATCTCTTTTTTTTGTATTTTCTTTAGGACTATTTTAACAATTAAAAAGCTTTGTCTAAGTTAAATTGGCAATGTTACATTGTTACACACAAGGATATACCATGACATTTGAAATTATTAATTTAATAAAACACACTTTTTAGAATGTATTGTGTTATGTACAGCGCACTGAGTTGCTGCTGCTTCAGACGTCACGTGGCTTTTTCACTGTTGCGCACTGTTAAGTAGCCTACAGTTCTGAGGACGCACAAAGTGCTTTGTTTTATTTTCAAGCAAATTTTCTATCTCATGGGCTATGGTTTATGGGTTGTGTTTTACATGAAAAGGTATTTTAATATCATTGTTCATTTTCCCCACTTCAAATAGCGATTAGCCTAGTACAGGTACGAACCAACAGAGGGTCCACAACATAAGAAACAGATCAATGCAAAACACTCAATCAGTTCTAGACTTTTCTTTCACTGTTACTGTTAGCCTAGGCTACTGTTAGTCAAAAACTACCGATATAACACCCGGAAAACAAATGCACGCTGTTTGCTGTTGTGGCATTTTGCGTCATTTTGATTGGTGATGAGAGTAGAGGATGTATTTTTAATTTTTTTTTAATTTTGACTATCCGGAAAAAATCAAGATATTCGAAATTAAAATAATTTCAAATGCCCATCCCTACTCCCCTATCGCTCTTCTCCTCTATGTTCAGTCTATCCATACATCTCACCCCCTTACTGTATTTTTAGTCTACCCAGATCATTGCACCATCAGCTTGGCTGCAGTGGGCGACACGGAGAAGCACCAGGGCCGTATTGCATTCTGGGATGACGCATACGGGTTCAAGATGGTGTGCGTGAAGAAGGCCGTGGTGCCAGAGGCTGCGGTGCAGGTTCTCGAACCAGACACACTCATCTCTAAGCCTGCAGTCATACAGGTGCACACACACACACACACACACACACACACACACACACACACACACACAAGAGGTATATAGAATGGAAAAAGGTTACAGAAATTGAGTGGGTGTAGAGGGTGAATACAGAGAGAGGGAGAGAGAGTTAGTCATAGAGAGAGAGAGGTCCCTGGAGGCAGGTTGTTTTTGTGTGTGTGTGTGTGTGTGTGTGTGTGTGTGTGTGTGTGTGTGTGTGTGTGTGTGTGTGTGTGTGTGTGTGTACGTGTGTGGCAGAGCTGTAGCGCTGGGTGATTGATAAGTCTAATCCTTGTTTAAGTTCCTCTTTAGGAAACTTCATTACTCTCTCCCCCTGCAAATGGAGAGGCACTCACTGAGCTAATGGAGAAAACACACACACACTGCAGAGAGACTACACATATACATACACACACACACTGCAGGGAGAGTACAACACACTCACTAATACACACACATTACAAGCACAATCATCCTCACAGATCCTGAACCTAAATACACACACATTGCGTTTCCTAACAGACATTCTATATCACACACAAATGACAGCATGGATACCTTTTTAAAACCTTTTTTTTGTCATATTCTCTGTCATTTCCGTGGACGCTCCTTCCTCTACCCATCCTGCTTTTTGTTAAGTAGCATGTTCTTTCCCACGTCTCCCATAATGAACGAGCGGAGCGGGTGAAATAATGGAATTTGAATCTTCTAATCGATAGTTTCTCCCCTCCGGTGAAAAATGGACAGCTCCCCCACGGCCCAAATTGCATGGATTCTCATCCATTGCCTCCCTCTGATACGATCCAATAACATTCCATTAAGGATGGTCGGAACGGCGTAAAATTAAAAGCCTGTCTCAGGGAATTGTGAATCCCTGTTAAAACAGTTATGGCTTTTTTCTCAATGTTAAGGAATGTGCTTTAGAAAGTCAAATTGAAAAGGGGTGTAAAACTGTCCCTAGTTGTTGTACTTGTGTAATGTACCAACTTTTTTAAAGCAGGAAAGTCCTTTGTTTGGGTTCAAACCTCTTGTTTTGGCAAGTATTGTGTTTTTGTTGAATTATACTCAAGAACAGGGGAATAGCAATCACCTTGAGGTACAAGTGCTTAGTTGTCTTGTATTGCTGATACTTCACTGTTCTTCTGTTTCTTGCTTGATAAGACCAAAAGCATGTTCTAATTTCCTGGTTTGTTTGATTACAGAATGTGAACGTGTGTGTGTATTGATCTTTTGTTTGTGGACTGCTGTTCCCAGGGGATTGATTGTAACACAGTATGTCTCTCCGAGCTGGAGTTTGCATCAGACTTCTGCCTAAAGATTACAGACTGAGCAGACTGCACGGTGAGTTACGCACACACAGACAGGCACACACACACAGACAGACACGCACAGACAGACAGACACAGACAGACACGCACAGACAGACAGACACGCACAGACAGACAGACACGCACAGACAGACAGACACGCACAGACAGACAGACACGCACAGACAGACAGACACGCACAGACAGACAGACACGCACGCACAGACAGACAGACACGCACGCACAGGCACACAGACACGCACGCACAGGCACACAGACACGCACGCACAGACACACAGACACGCACGCACAGACACACAGACACGCACGCAAAGACAGACAGACACGCACACACAGACAGACAGACACGCACACACAGACAGACAGACAGACACGCACACACAGACAGACAGACACGCACACACAGACAGACAGACACGCACACACAGACAGACAGACACGCACAGACACCACACCAGACAGACAGACACGCACACACAGACAGACAGACACGCACACACAGACAGACAGACAGACACGCACACACAGACAGACAGACAGACACGCACACACAGACAGACAGACAGACACGCACACACAGACAGACAGACACGCACACACAGACAGACAGACAGACACGCACACACAGACAGACAGACAGACAGACACGCACACACAGACAGACAGACACGCACGCACACACAGACAGACAGACAGACACGCACACACAGACAGACAGACACGCACACACAGACAGACAGACACGCACACACAGACAGACAGACACGCACACACAGACAGACAGACACGCACACACAGACAGACAGACACGCACACACAGACAGACACGCACACACAGACAGACACGCACGCACAGACAGACACGCACGCACGCACAGACAGACACGCACACACAGACACACAGACACCAACACAGACAGACACGCACACACAGACAGACACGCAGACACGCACACAGACAGACACGCACACACAGACAGACACGCACACACAGACAGACACGCACACAGACACGCACACAGACACACAGACACGCACAGACACACAGACACGCACGCACAGACAGACACACAGACACGCACACAGACAGACACACAGATACGCACACCAGACAGACAGACACGCACACACAGACAGACAGACACGCACACACAGACAGACAGACACGCACACACAGACAGACAGACACGCACACACAGACAGACAGACAGACACGCACACACAGACAGACAGACACGCACACACAGACAGACAGACACGCACACACAGACAGACAGACACGCACACACAGACAGACAGACAGACACGCACACACAGACAGACAGACAGACAGCACACACAGACAGACAGACACGCACACACAGACAGACAGACACGCACACACAGACAGACAGACAGCACACACAGACAGACAGACAGCACACACAGACAGACAGACAGCACACACAGACAGACAGACACGCACACACAGACAGACAGACACGCACGCACACACAGACAGACAGACACGCACACACAGACAGACAGACACGCACACACAGACAGACACGCACACACAGACAGACACGCACACACAGACAGACACGCACGCACGCACAGACACACAGACACGCACGCACAGACAGACACGCACGCACAGACAGACACACAGACACGCACACACAGACAGACAGACACGCACACACAGACAGACAGACACGCACACACAGACAGACAGACACGCACACACAGACAGACAGACAGACACGCACACACAGACAGACAGACACGCACGCACAGGCACACAGACACGCACGCACAGGCACACAGACACGCACGCACAGACACACAGACACGCACGCACAGACACACAGACACGCACGCAAGACAGACAGACACGCACACACAGACAGACAGACACGCACACACAGACAGACAGACAGACACGCACACACAGACAGGACAGACACGCACACACAGACAGACAGACACGCACACACAGACAGACAGACACGCACACACAGACAGACAGACACGCACCACACAGACAGGACAGACACGCACACACAGACAGACAGACAGACACGCACACACAGACAGACAGACCAGACACGCACACACAGACAGACAGACAGACACGCACACACAGACAGACAGACACGCACCACACAGACAGACAGACAGACACGCACACCACAGACAGACAGACAGACAGACACGCACACACAGACAGACAGACACGCACGCACACACAGACAGACAGACAGACACGCACACACAGACAGACAGACACGCACACACAGACAGACAGACACGCACACACAGACAGACAGACACGCACACACAGACAGACAGACACGCACACACAGACAGACAGACACGCACACACAGACAGACACGCACACACAGACAGACACGCACGCACAGACAGACACGCACGCACGCACAGACAGACACGCACACACAGACACACAGACACGCACACACAGACAGACACGCACACACAGACAGACACGCACACACAGACAGACACGCACACACAGACAGACACGCACACACAGACAGACACGCACACAGACACGCACACAGACACACAGACACGCACAGACACACAGACACGCACGCACAGACAGACACACAGACACGCACACAGACAGACACACAGATACGCACACACAGACAGACAGACACGCACACACAGAGAGACAGACACGCACACACAGACAGACAGACACGCACACACAGACAGACAGACACGCACACACAGACAGACAGACAGACACGCACACACAGACAGACAGACACGCACACACAGACAGACAGACACGCACACACAGACAGACAGACACGCACACACAGACAGACAGACAGACACGCACACACAGACAGACAGACAGACAGCACACACAGACAGACAGACACGCACACACAGACAGACAGACACGCACACACAGACAGACCGACGCACACACAGACAGACAGACAGCACACACAGACAGACAGACAGCACACACAGACAGACCACACGCCACACAGACAGACAGACACGCACACACAGACAGACAGACACGCACGCACACACAGAACAGACAGACACGCACACACAGACAGACAGACACGCACACACAGACAGACACGCACACACAGACAGACACGCACACACAGACAGACACGCACGCACAGACACACAGACACGCACGCACAGACAGACACGCACGCACAGACAGACACACAGACACGCACAGACACGCACACACAGACAGACAGACACGCACACACAGACAGACAGACACGCACACACAGACAGACAGACACGCACACACAGACAGACAGACAGACACGCACACACAGACAGACAGACAGACACGCACACACAGACAGACACACACAGACAGACACGCACACACAGACAGACACACAGACACGCACACAGACACACAGACACGCACAGACACACAGACACGCACACACAGACAGACACGCACACACAGACAGACACGCACACACAGACAGACACGCACACACAGACAGACAGACACGCACAGACAGACAGACAGACACGCACACACAGACAGACAGACACGCACACACAGACAGACAGACACGCACACACAGACAGGCAGACACGCACAGACAGGCAGACACACACGCACACAGACAGACAGGCAGACAGGCAGACAGACAGACACGCACAGACAGACAGACACACACAGACAGGCACGCACAGACAGACAGACAGGCACGCACAGACAGACAGACAGACACGCACAGACAGACAGACAGACACGCACAGACAGATAGACAGACAGACAGACACGCAGACAGACAGACAGACAGACACGCACAGACAGACAGACACACACAGACAGACAGACAGACACGCACAGACAGACACACACAGACAGACAGACACGCACAGACAGACACGCACAGACAGACAGACACGCACAGACAGACAGACAGGCACGCACAGACAGACAGTCACGCACACACACACAGACAGACACGCACACAGACAGACAGACACGCGCACCCAGACAGACAGACATGCACACCCAGACAGACAGACACGCACACACAGACAGACAGACACGCACACAGACAGACAGACACGCACACAGACAGACAGACACGCACAGACAGACAGACAGACACGCATACAGACAGACAGACACGCACACACAGACAGACAGACACGCACACAGACAGACAGACAGACACGCACACGCACAGACAGACAGACAGACATACAGACAGACATGCACAGACAGACACAGACAGACAGACAGACACGCACAGACAGACACGCACAGACAGACAGACAGACACGCACAGACAGACAGACAGACACGCACAGACAGACAGACAGACAGACCGCACAGACAGACAGACCGCACAGACAGACAGACACGCACAGACAGACAGACACGCACAGACAGACAGACACGCACAGACAGACAGACACGCACAGACAGACAGACACGCACAGACAGACAGACACGCACAGACAGACACGCACGCACACACAGACAGACACGCACACACAGACAAACAGACACGCACGCACAGACAGACAGACACGCACGCACATGCACACAGACACGCACGCACAGGCACAGACACACAGGCACAGACACACAGACACGGACGCACAGACACACAGACACGGACGCACAGACACACAGACACGCACGCACAGACAGACAGACACGCACACACAGACAGACAGACAGACACGCACACACAGACAGACATGACAGACACGCACACACAGACAGACAGACAGACACGCACCACAGACAGACAGACAGACACGCACACTACAGACAGACAGACACGCACACACAGACAGACAGACACGCACACACAGACAGACAGACACGCACACAGACAGACAGACACGCACACACAGACAGACAGACACCACAGACACGCACAACAGACAGACAGACAGACACGCACACACAGACAGACAGACACGCACAGACAGACAGGCAGACACGCACACACAGACAGGCAGACACGCACAGACAGACAGGCAGACACGCACACACAGACAGACAGACAGACAGACACGCACACACAGACAGGCAGACACGCACAGACAGACAGACAGGCAGACACGCACACACAGACAAGCAGACACGCACAGACAGACAGACACGCACAGACAGACAGACAGACAGACAGACACGCACAGACACAGACAGACAGACACACACACAGACAGACAGACACGCACAGACAGACAGACACGCACAGACAGACAGACAGACAGACACGCACAGACAGACAGACAGACAAGCACAGACAGACAGACAGACACGCACAGACAGACACACAGACACGCACAGACAGACACACAGACACGCACAGACAGACAGACACGCACAGACAGACAGACACGCAGAGACAGACAGACAGACACGCACAGACAAGACAGACAGACACGCACAGACAGACAGACAGACAGACCAAGGACATCACAGAACAGACCGACCGCACCACAGACAGACAGACACGCACAACGACAGACATACAGAGCAAGCCACCACAACAGACAGACAGACCGCACACACAGAAGAACAGACAACGCACACACAGACAACAGACCAGACACCACACACACAGACAGACAGACAAGACACCGCACACACAGACAGACAGACAGACACTCACACACAGACAGACAGACAGACACGCCACACAAGACAGACAGACATGACAAAAACAACAACGCACACACAGACAGAAAGACGACACGCCACACAACAGACAGAAAGACAGACACGACCCACAAACAGACAGACAGACAGACAGACAGCACACAGCAGAAACAGACAGACAACAGACATACTACACGCACACACAGACAGAACAGACACGCCACACACAGGACATTACAGACACTCACAGACAGAAAACAGACACGACACACACAGACAGACAGACACGCACACACAGACAGACAGACACACACACCACACAGACAGACACGCACACACAGACAGACACGCACGCACAGACAGACACGCACGCACGCACAGACAGACACGCACACAGACACACAGACACGCACACACAGACAGACACGCACACACAGACAGACACGCACACACAGACAGACACGCACACCCAGACAGACACGCACACAGACACGCACACAGACACACACACACGCACAGACACACAGACACGCACGCACAGACAGACACACAGACACGCACACAGACAGACACACAGATACGCACACACAGACAGACAGACACGCACACACAGAGAGACAGACACGCACACACAGACAGACAGACACGCACACACAGACAGACAGACACGCACACACAGACAGACAGACAGACACGCACACACCGACAGACAGACAGACACGCACACACAGACAGACAGACACGCACACACAGACAGACAGACACGCACACACAGACAGACAGACACGCACACACAGACAGACAGACAGACACGCACACACAGACAGACAGACAGACAGCACACACAGACAGACAGACACGCACACACAGACAGACAGACACGCACACACAGACAGACAGACAGCACACACAGACAGACAGACAGCACACACAGACAGACAGACACGCACACACAGACAGACAGACACGCACACACAGACAGACAGACACGCACGCACACACAGACAGACAGACACGCACACACAGACAGACACGCACACACAGACAGACACGCACGCACGCACAGACACACAGACACGCACGCACAGACAGACACGCACGCACAGACAGACACACAGACACGCAACACAAGACAGACAGACAAGACACAAGACAGACAGCAGCACACACAGACAGACAGACAGCACCACAGACGACAGACACACGCACACACAGACAGACAGACAGACACGCACACACAGACAGACACACACAGACAGACACGCACACACAGACAGACACACAGACACGCACACAGACACACAGACACGCACAGACACACAGACACGCACACACAGACAGACACGCACACACAGACAGACACGCACACACAGACAGACACGCACACACAGACAGACAGACACGCACACACAGACAGACAGACACGCACACACAGACAGACACCACCACACAGACAGGCAGACACGCACAGACAGGCAGACACACACGCACACAGACAGACAGGCAGACAGGCAGACAGACAGACACGCACAGACAGACAGACAGACACACACAGACAGGCACGCACAGACAGACAGACAGGCACGCACAGACAGACAGACAGACACGCACAGACAGACAGACAGACACGCACAGACAGACAGACAGACAGACAGACACGCAGACAGACAGACAGACAGACAGACAGACAGACACACACAGACAGACAGACAGACACGCACAGACAGACAGACAGACATGCACAGACAGACACACACAGACAGACAGACACGCACAGACAGACACGCACAGACAGACAGCACAGACAGACAGGCACGCACAGACAGACAGACAGACACGCACACACACACAGACAGACACGCACACAGACAGACAGACACGCGCACCCAGACAGACAGACATGCACACCCAGACAGACAGACACGCACACACAGACAGACAGACACGCACACAGACAGACAGACACGCACACAGACAGACAGACACGCACACAGACAGACAGACACGCACACACAGACAGACAGACACGCACACAGACAGACAGACACGCACACACAGACAGACAGACACGCACAGACAGACAGACAGACAGACATACAGACAGACATGCACAGACAGACACAGACAGACACGCACAGACAGACACGCACAGACAGACACGCACAGACAGACAGACAGACAGACAGACAGACACGCACAGACAGACAGAACGCACAGACAGACAGACACGCACAGACAGACAGACACGCACAGACAGACAGACACGCACAGACAGACAGACAGACAGACACACACAGACAGACACGCACAGACAAGACCGACAGCACGACAACAGACACGCACAGACAGACACGCACAGACAGACACACACGCACACACAGACAGACACGCACACACAGACAAACAGACACGCACGCACAGACAGACAGACACGCACGCACATGCACACAGACACGCACGCACAGGCACACAGACACACACAGACACACAGACACGGACGCACAGACACACAGACACGGACGCACAGACACAGACACGCACGCACAGACAGACAGACACGCACACACAGACAGACAGACAGACACGCACACACAGACAGACAGACAGACACGCACACACAGACAGACAGACAGACAGACACGCACACACAGACAGACAGACAGACACGCACACACAGACACACAGACACGCACACACAGACAGACAGACAGACACGCACACACAGACAGACAGACACGCACACACAGACAGACAGACACGCACAGACAGACACACACACACAGACAGACAGACACGCACAGACAGACAGACACCACACACAGACCGACAGACACGCATCCACACAGACAGACAGACACGCACAGACAGACCGGCAGACACGCAACAACAGTACAGGCAGACACGCACAGACCAGACAGGCAGACCAGACACGGCACACACACAGACAGACAGGCAGGACACGCACAGGACAGACATGCAGACACGCACAGACAGACGGCAGACACGCACAGACAGACAGACAGGCAGACACGCACCACACCAGACAAGCAGACACGCACAGACAGACAGACACGCCACAGACAGACAGACAGACAGACACCGCACAGACACAGACAGACAGACCAGACACACGACAGACAGACACGCCACAGAACAGACAGACAACGCACCAGTACAGACAGACAGGACCAGAACACGCACAGACAGACACAAGACAGACCAGGACAGACCACGCACAGACAGACATCACAGACACGCACAGACAGACAGGACACGCACAGAGCAGACAGACGACACGCAGAGACAGACAGACACGCCCACACGACAGACAGACAGACCACGGCACAGACAGACACACACAGACCCGCACACACAGACAGACAACGCACAGACAGACAGACAGACACGCACAGACAGACACGCACAGACAGACACGCAGACAGACAGACAGACACGCACAGACAGACACAGACAGACAGACAGACTGACAGACACTCACAGCACAGACAGACACGCACAGACAGACAGACAGACACGCACAGACAGACAGACACGCACACACAGACAGACAGACCCGCACAGACAGACAGACAGACAGACAGACATACAGACAGACATGCACAGACAGACACGCACAGACAGACAGACAGACAGACACGCACAGGACAGACAGACACGTCACAGACCAGACAGACCGCAGAGACAGAACAGACACGCACAGGACACGACGACAGACCCGCACAGTACAGACAGACAGACACGCACAGACAGACAGACACGCACAGACAGACAGACAGACACGCACAGACAGACACGCACAGACAGACACGCACGCACAGACACAGACACGCACAGACAGACACAGACAGACAGACAGACTGACAGACACTCACAGACAGACAGACACGCACAGACAGACAGACAGACACGCACAGACAGACAGACACGCACAGACAGACATGCACAGACAGACACGCACAGACAGACACGCACAGACAGACAGACACGCACAGACAGACAGACACGCAGAGACAGACAGACACGCACAGACAGACAGACAGACACGCACAGACAGACAGACAGACACGCACAGACAGACAGACACGCACAGACAGACAGACAGACACGCACAGACAGACACGCACAGACAGACACGCAGACAGACAGACAGACACGCACAGACAGACACGCACAGACAGACAGACAGACTGACAGACACTCACAGACAGAGAGACACGCACAGACAGACAGACAGACACGCACAGACAGACAGACACGCACAGACAGACAGACAGACAGACACGCACAGACAGACAGACAGACAGACAGACAGACAGACAGACAGACATGCACAGACAGACATGCACAGACAGACACGCACAGACAGACACGCACAGACAGACACGCAGACAGACACGCACAGACAGACACGCAGACAGACACGCACAGACAGACATACAGACAGACACGCACAGACAGACATACAGACAGACACGCACAGACAGACATACAGACAGACACGCACAGACAGACAGACAGACAGACACGCACAGACAGACAGACAGACAGACAGACAGACCTGCACAGACAGACAGACAGACAAGAACAGGCAGACAGACAGACAGACAAGACAGACAGACAGACAGACAGACAAGCACAGACAGACAGACAGACAGACACGCACAGACAGACAGACAGACACGCACAGACAGACAGACAGACACGCACAGACAGACAGACAGACACGCACAGACAGACAGACAGACACGCACAGACAGACAGACAGACATGCACAGACATACAGACAGACACGCACAGACACACGCACAGACAGACAGACAGACAAGGACAGACAGACAGACACAGACATACAGACACCCACAGACAGACAGACACGCACAGACAGACAGACAGACACGCACAGACAGACAGACAGACAGACACGCAGAGACAGACAGACAGACAGACACGCACAGACAGACAGACACGCACAGACATGCACAGACAGACAGACATGCACAGACAGACAGACAGACAGACACGCACAGACAGACAGACAGACACGCACAGACAGACAGACACGCACAGACAGACAGACAGACACGCACAGACAGACAGACAGACACGCACAGACTTACAGACACAGCACAGACGAGACAGACACGCACAGACAGACAGACACGCACAGACAGACAGACAGACACGCACAGACAGACAGACAGACAGACACGCACAGACAGACAGACAGACAGACAGACAGACAGACACGCAGACAGACAGACAGACAGACAGACACGCACACACAGACAGACAGACAGCACACACAGACAGACAGACAGCACACACAGACAGACAGACACGCACACAGACAGACAAACACGCACACACAGACAGACAGACACGCACGCACACACAGACACAGACACGCACACACAGACAGACACGCACACACAGACAGACAGACACGCACACACAGACAGACACGCACACACAGACAGACACGCACACACAGACAGACACACACACACAGACAGACACGCACGCACGCACAGACACACAGACACGCACGCACAGACAGACACGCACGCACAGACAGACACACAGACACGCACACACAGACAGACAGACACGCACACACAGACAGACAGACACGCACACACAGACAGACACGCACACACAGACAGACTGACAGACAGACAGACAGACACGCACACACAG